>NC_057406.1:49404920-49704920 GCF_019320065.1 Cervus canadensis
CTTGAACGTTTCTTAAAAATAAAAAACATATTTTGGGGGTCAGATGGGATGTGTTTTCTCAAGTTCACTGGGAGTAACCTCAAAATTAAAGACTAGAAGATCTGGAATCTTAAAATCTTGATTGAGAGACAGTATATTCTGCAGCAGGAATCACTAGTAATTTGGTTTAGAACAGATTGTTCATTGTAACCTAGAATCATAGCTATCTTTAAAATGTATTAAAATGCTATTCTTAGTAGTGTGCATCAAGAGCCCAAACATAGGTAATATCTACCCTTAGCAGCTTTATCTAATTGATCTTGAGTGAAAGAAATGGGATTTTGTTTTTTTAATGTAATTTTCAGGTAATACTTCTTACAGTAGTCATCTATTGATAGAGACTGATCCATACATTCTTTCATTCAACAAGCAGTTCTTGAGTGTCTGGTGACTACCTCTTGAAGCATTTTTTATAAAACTTTAAAAAAAAAATCATCTATTTAACTCAGGTTTAAGAATGGTGAGGAAATCGTCCCTGGTCCAAAATCACGATACCACATTAGAGTTGAAGGCAAAAAACACATTTTGGTCATAGACGGAGCAACAAAGGCTGATACTGCAGAATATTCTGTAATGACAACAGGAGGACAGTCATCTGCTAAACTTAGTGTGGACTGTGAGTAAGACTTCCTTGTATGTCTCCCAAGTTGTTTTACTAGTGTGTTGTGTTTGTTAATTCAGTTTTAGAAAAGTTTCAATCTGTTTGACTTCGACCTGTGACAGTTTTAGATGTGTCAAATTAGATTCCATTCTAGCTGAGTGTCTATATCATGTCAATCAGAGTCTCTAAGAACTTAGTACTCAGTTTAATAGAGTACCAGTATTGAGAAGGAACTCTCCACCATGACCCATCCGTCTTGGGTGGCCCTACATGGCTTGGCTGGAGAGTTCTGACAAAACGTGGCCCCCTGGAGAAGGGAATGGCAAACCACTTCAGTATTCTTGCCTTGAGAACCCCATGAACAGTATGAAAAGGCAAAAAAATAGGACACTGAAAGATGAACTCCCCAGGTCGGTAGGTGCTCAATATGCTACTGGAGATCAGTGGAGAAATAACTCCAGAAAGAATGAAGGGATGGAGCCAAAGCAAAAACAATAGCCAGTATGGATGTTGGAAGCTGTGGTGATGGAAGTAAAGTTTGATGCTGCAAAGAGCAATGTTTCATAGGAACCTGGAATGTTAGGTCCACAAATCAAGGCAAATTAGAAATACTCAAACAGGAGATGGCAAGAGTGAACATCAACATTTTAGGAATCAATGAACTAAAATGGACTGGAATGGGTGAATTTAACTCAGATGACCATTGTGTCTACTACTGTGGGCAAGAAACCCTTAGAAGAAATGGAGTAGCCCTCATAGTCAACAAAAGAGTCTGAAATGCAGTACTTGGATGCAATCTCAAAAAAGAACGATCTCTGTTCATTTCCAAAGCAAACCATTCAATATTACAGTAATCTAAGTCTATGCCCCGACCAGTAATGCTGAAGAAGCTGAAGCCGAACGGTTCTATGAAGACCTACAAGACCTGCTAGAGTTAACACCCCCAAAAGACATCCTTTTCATTATATGGGACTGGAATGCAAAAGTAGGAAGTCAAGAAACACCTGGAATAACAGCCTAACTTGGCCTTGGAGTTAATGAAGCAGGGCAAAGGCTAACAGAGTTTTGCCAAGAGAACACACAGGTCATAGCAAACACCCTCTTCCAACAACACAAGAGAAGACAGACTCTATACATGGACATCACCAGATGGTCAATACTGAAATCAGATTTATTATATTCTTTGAAGCCAAAGACGGAGAAGCTCTATACAGTCAGCAAAAACAAGACCAGGAGCTGACTGTGGCTCAGATCATGAACTCCTTATTGCCAAATTCAGACTTAAATTGAAGAAAATAGGGAAAACTACTAGAACCATTCAGGTATGACCTAAATCAAATCCCTAACTATTATACATTGGAAGTGAGAAATAGATTCAAGGGATTAGGTCTGATACACAATGCCTGAAGAACTATGGACAGAGGTTTGTGACATTGTACAGGAGGCAGTGATCAAGACCATCCCCAAGAAAAAGAAATGCATAAAAGCAAAATGGCTGTCTGAGGAAGCCTTACAAAGCTGTGAAAAGAAGAAAAGCAAAAAGCAAAGGAGAAAAGGAAAGATATACCCATTTGAATGCAGAGTTCCAAAGCATATCAAGGAGAGATAAGAAAGCCTTCCTCAGTGATCAGTGCAAAGAAATAGAGGAAAAAGGAGATGAGTCCTGGGTGTTCATTGGAAGGACTGATGTTGAAGCTGAAACTCCAATACTTTGGCCACTTGATGCGAAGAACCGACTCATTGGAAAAGACCCTGATGCTGGGAAAGATTGAAGGCAGGAGGAGAAGGGGACGTCAGAGGATGAGATGGTTGGATGGCATCACCAACTCAATGGACATGAGTTTGAGTAACCTCTGAGAGATGGTGATGGACAGGGAGGCCTGGCGTGCTGTAGTCCATGGGGTCGCAAAGAGTCAGACACGACTGAGCGACTGAACTGAACTGAGAAGGAAGTATAAAAATCACCTGCCAGAGAAGTTACCCAAATGGTTAAGAAATGTTTTAATTCCAAAACCATATAAATAGATGATAAATACTTAGATATGATATCAAATCCTGATATCCTATTTGCTTAATCCCTAGGTGAATTTGCTATCTATTCAATAAACATTCAACGTTCTATAATTGTTGAATTATAGGGGTGAGAAGTTACTCAAACTAGTGGGCCTCAATTGAGAAGATTGTAAGAGCTAATCCACTGATAGGCTTTAGAGGTGTGAGAGAATTCATGGCCTTCCTCAAATACCCCGTGATGATAGTAAGTTCTTAATGGCAGAGCCTGTCCCTTCCAGTTAGCCATGAAAACTAGAATAGCAAACTTCACAAGAAGATCAGTTATAGGTGGAGAGTGAAGTCCTGTTCCTTATTTCTTAGTCCAGTTGCAATTCATATGACCATTGAATTATTTGGAAGTAATCACAGTACACTCCTTATGTTTTGTGGGATAATGGCAATTGTAGTGTAATATCAAAAAAGTTTTTTCAACTATAGGCAGATCCTTATCTGATATTTATATTCATTTCAGCAATTATAGTTAGTCCTGCTATAACATTAACACACGCATTTTAAAAAATTACTGTGCTGTACAAAGTCATGCAGTGAAAATCATAGGGGCAAGGGGGAATGTGGGTTACAGACACAACACTCAATAATTTTTTCAGGGACCCAGTTTTTAAAAAGTAAAATGAGGGACTTCCCTGATGGTCCAGTGGTTAAGACTTCCTACATCCAATGCAAGGGGCGCAAGTTCAATCCCTGGTCTGGGAGCCAAAAACCTACATGCTGCATGGTGCAGCTAAAATAAAATAAAATGGTAAGAACCTAATAAAAAAAATCAGTGGCACAGTTTTACACATGTCTAGTAAATATTTCCATAAATATGGCACTTTACCTTGAAAAAGATCTGAAATTTGCTCGTGAAAGTGGGGTTAAAAATATTGCAGCTTGTGAGCTCTTGGAGGCAGTGGAAGGAGGTTATCTGAAATTGGGAGAGTTGTAGTCTCAGGCGTGCATGGTTGTGGCTCATTTCACAGGGTGAACTAAAGTAACTGGTCGATATTTCAGGTGTATGTGTGCGTTCTGCACAATCCTATCTGGCTCAGTTCAACTGGGTGCAGTTTTCTGGATTCTTCTAGTCTTTCTCATGAATAAAATCATGGATAATCAAACATGAAATGTATGTTATGCTCTCATTGTCTTGGAATATTTCAGTTGCATTGGAGCAAATGCTCATTTTCAAAACAAGCATTATAGTGAAACTGTGAAACAACACCATCTTGGCCTGTCTGAAATTTGGATTTGGCACTTATAGCTATCTATTATTTCTGCAGTAAAACCTCTGAAGATATTGACACCTCTGACTGATCAGACTGTAAACCTTGGAAAAGAAATCTGCTTGAAGTGTGAAGTATCTGAGAACATAACAGGAAAATGGACTAAAAATGGCCTACCTGTTCAGGAGACTGACCATCTAAAGATTGTTCACAAAGGAAGGTAAACAAGTTAGGGCGATCCCTGGAGGGCTGTCCCCATCCTGGCTTCTTCTACTTCCTAAGTTAGATGATTGGTAAGGCTGTTTGAAGAGTAGTCATAGGGAGAGTATCTATTTCTGGTCTTTTGCTTCCAAATAGCAAGAATCGGTGATTTCTCTGCTGTACATCATGTCTTACTCATGACCTGGTACCTGCACCTCACAGTGAGGTGCTGTATTATTTTGGAATCCATTGATTGAGTCCTTCCATATAAACATGAATTTAGAAGAATGATATTGAATTCGAGTTGAGGAACTGGTCAAATTGGATTCACTGTCCCTAACTAATAAATGTCACATGATCTTTCCACATTTTTTTTTTTTTTTCGCTAGTGGGGAGGTTGCTTAATATTCCAGAATCTAGCAAAGATGAAGGGCAAGTCCAAGAGTCCTTAAACTTGAATCCATGGATTCTTAGGAGGCCTATGAACTTCAGGAGCCCCCCCAAATCCTCTGAAATTGTAAGCAGATTCTCTGTGTACAAAAATACTTGTTTTTCTCCAGATTGAGGTGCCATTGTGTCCATCAGATATTCACTGGTTCGTGATGCCAATGAAGTTAAGAACTACTGTTCTTATGCCAATATTTTTAAATAACTATCAATGGAGTAAAACCTTTAAAATTATGAATTACTATATTTTATGTCTGAAACATAGAATACTGTATATCAACTATGCCTCAGTTTTGTTTTTTTTTAAGAACTATTGCTCTTAGGTTTGCATAAAAAAACCAAAGTCAAGGTTATTCTTGGTAATTTCTTGAATCCTAGAGTGGCATCAGTGAGATGTTATCTTCTATTCTTTTTTAAGCTGTGAAATTTTTTAAAGGCAGAAGAGATTCTTGCATAGTAAACAGGCTGTATTTGTAGAGATGGTTTCATATAGCCCAAAATAAATACTGAATGTGGCTCAAAAAATAGGCTAGTCAAGTATTCACATTATTATCACTCTCTCTGCAGGCTGCACTAAGCAAGTTAAGATAAAACCATGTGTCTCCTCAGTTTGGGTCTTAAACAGTCTGAATCTCTGCACAGTCTTAGAAATATGTTTTTTCATTTCCTTAGAATCCACAAATTAGTGATAGCCAATGCTCTGGTTGAGGACGAAGGTGATTATGTATTCACACCAGATGCCTATTCTGTTACTTTGCCTGCCAAAGTTCATGTTATTGGTGAGTAGATAAAAGAAATCATTTCAGAGTTGTATTCTTGTTTTTCTGGGTTTGCTTACCTTGGAATTATATTCAAAATGTGACATTTAAAGAAAAATACATGAATTGGTATTAACCGCTAGGTACAATGTTAATAGTTGATTCTTAAGAGAACTTAACAATGAAATAGTTTTGCAAGGTACTGGTACCGACTGCTTTGACTCCTCTTATATCCTTTTTGACCAAATAAAATATTGGTTATTACCAGTGTTTAACACTAGACAAGACCTAACCCGTATAATCACGTGGAAATAAATGTCTGATGACAAAGGCCATGTTTCGTATTCTAGATCCACCTAAGATCAACCTGGATGGTCTTGGTGCTGACAATACAGTGACGGTAATTGCAGGAAATAAGCTTCGTCTAGAGATTCCCATCAGTGGGGAACCACCTCCTAAAGCCATCTGGAGCCGAGCAGACAAGGTTTGTTCTACACACACACACCCCCTTCTCCCTTCCTTCCATAAGTCAGATGAAAGAAGGCAGCAAATAAATGTGTGGCAAAGTTATAATTACTTTAGCAAATAAAGATCATTGATTTTTAGGCAAATATACTAATTGTTCATTTGCTTTTCATATTTCCGACTACCTACTATGTGAACATAAGCAAATGAGTGTTATTATGTGCTGTGAATGAGATTCTATCTTTCCTTCTAATGGGTATCAGAGAATGGAGTGGAAGAGATATAGATAATGAATTATTAAATAAATAAAGTCCCTTTGGATAGTAATGAGTGCTATGAAGATTAAAAAAAAAAAAACCAAGGTAATATGATTAGTAAGTGACTGCATGGATCATCTACAGCCTCTATGAATGACAACAGGGAACCATTATGTGAATATAAGAGCATAGAAATGTCTAGGTAATGTCAATGCAAGAGCAAAGAACAAGAGAAAATGCGCTTGACCTTCTGGAGGAATAAAAAGAAAGCCAGTATGGCCAGGACAGAGTGAGTAAGGAGAATAATCAATAAGATTGGAGTGGTCAAGTGGAGCCAGCTCAAGTGTGATTCTGTAGCTTCCTATATTAAATGCTTTAGGGGCAGTAAAACTATTCCATATAATACTATAATTATGGATACCTGTCATTGTAACATTGACATCATGACATTATGATCCATATGACATTATGACCCACATAACCCATATGGCATTGTAGGTTTTTCAAAACCCATAAAATGTACAACTGGAAGAGTCTATGTAAACAATAGATTTTCAGTTATAACCTTGTATCAGTGTAGGTTCATTCTTTGTAACAAATGTACCTACTCTGGTGGGGGTGTCAATAGTGGGAAAGTTTGTGTATGTGTGGAAACAGGGATTATATGAGAACTGGTTGTATGTTTCCATTCAATTTTGCAGGGAACTCAAAGCTGCTCTACAAAAGCAATTTGTTTTTTAAGGAAGTTGGAGACTATTTCCTCCTTTTCTGTTTTTTGGAGAGAAAAAAAAGAGCTTTGTTAAGCTATGGGACAACTTCAAGAAGTTAAATCTATGTGTAATTGGAGTCCCGAAAGAGTAGGACATAAAAATATATAAAGAATTAATGGCCCCAAATTTTTCAAATTGATAAAAACTATAAAATCTCAGATCCAAGAAGTTCAATAAAATCCAAGCACAAGGAACATTAAGAAATTTACACCATCATAATCAAATTGCTCAAAACCTGTGGTTAAGAAAACAATCTTAAAAGGAGACAGAGAAAAAGGTCACATTAAATCTATAGGAACAAAGACTAGGATGACAGCTAATCTCTCTGGAAGCAAAGCAAGTGAGAAGACAGTGGATCAACATTTAAAGGGGGGAAAAAACAGTCACCTAGAATTCTATACTCAGTAGAAATAATTTTCAGAAACAAAGGCAAAGTAAAGTTATTTTCAGATATACAAAAGCTGAAAGAAGTAATCTCCAGCAGACTTGCAGTATAAGAAATGCTTAAAGTCCTTAAGTCAAAATGAAGTGACAATGGGCTTCCCTGGTGGCCCAGTGGTAAAGAGTCTGCCCGCCATTGCAGGGGACATGGGTTCCATCCCTGATCTGGGAAGATCCCACATGCCACAGCGCTACTAAGCCCATCCGCCACAACTACTGAAGCCCAGGCCCTAGAACCCATGTTCCGAGACAGGAGAAGCCACTGCAATGAGAAGTCCACACAATGCAACTAAAGGGTAGCCTCCATCACCACAAACAGAGAAAAAGCTCCAGCAGCAAGGAAGATGAAGCGGAGCTGAAAATAAATGAATATTACGTTAAAAAAGGAAGTGATACCAAGATGAAAGCATTTTCTCAAAGGAACTAAGAGCGCCAGAAATGGTACCTACATGGATAAACATTTAAGAATTTTTCTTACTATTTAAATCTTAAAAGATAATTGGTTGGCTTAAACAAAAATAATAATTATGCACTGTGGAGCTTTACACATTAGTGTAAGTAAAGTTTATGACAATGAAAACATAAGACCAGGAGGGGAGAAACAGAAGTAAGGATTAGAAGGAGTGAAATGGATGTATGCTGTTGTAAGTTTCTTTTGCTAAACATGTAATAATACCACATAAAGGTAGACTATACTATAAACCCTAAAGGAAACACTAAAATAATAAAACAAACAGTTATAGCTAATAGGCCAACACAGAACATAAGATGGAATCATGGAAACATATTTAATGAATCTGAAAGAAGGCAAAAAAAAAAAAAAAAAAGAGGCAGAAAGAACAAATGGGACAAATGAAAAACAGCTACCAAGATGATAGAATCACAAAGAAAAATGGTTAAGTTGGAGATTTTAATACTTTTTTCTCCGTAGTTGATAGAACCAGACAGGCAATCAGTGAAGATACACAAGGTTTAAGAAATGCTGTCCATCATCTTGATGTAGTTGATATTTATATAACACTCCATTAAACAAAGCAGAATGGGCATTATTCTAAAATGCACAGGAAAATTTACCAAAATAGACCATAAATAAGTCTCAATAAATGTAAAAGGACTCAGGTCATGTAAGGTATATCCTTTGACCACAATGGAATTAATTAGAAAACAATAACAGAAAGATTTGTAAAATTTCTAAATATTTAGAAGCTAAGTAGCTTCCGTTTTTTTTTTTTAAAGAAAAAAACATAACTCATGGATCAAAGAAGAAATTACAAGGAAAATCAGACAATGTTTATGTGGTCAGTTGCTTCTAACTGTTTACCAGGCTCCTCTGTCCATGGAGTTTTCCAGGCAAGAATACTGGAGCAGGTTGCCATTTCTTATTCCAGAAAATATTTATGAACATACTATATATCAGAATTTGTGAAATATGACTAAATCAGTACTGAACATCCCTATATCTATTAAAGAAATGGAATTTGTAGTTTAAAATGTTTCACAAAGAAAATTCCACACGTAGATGGCTTTATTGGATAGTTCCACCAAATGTTTAATAAAGAAGTAATATAAATTTAATATAGACTTCTAGAAAAAAATTGAAGAAAAGAAGATAGGAATATTTCTCAACACATTCTTGAAGGCTAATATTATCCTTACAGAAAAACCAGAAAAAGACATTACAGAAAGAGAAAACTACAAGTCAGTATCACTCCTGAACATAGAACAAAAAAGTTCTAAACAGAATCTAGCAAATCAAATCCAAAAGCACATAAAAGGAACAATGTGTTATATCCACAGGTGGCTTATCCCAGGAATGCAAAGGTGGGTTTAGCATTTAAAAATAAATATAATTCACCATATTAACAAACCAGAGAAAGAATGTGATCTCATCTCAATAGACACAGAAAAACATTTGACAAAATTGAACACTCATTTCTAGTAAAAAAGAAAACCAGAACATGAAAAGAACTTCCTCAACATGATGAAAGACATCCTTGAAAATCCTACAACAGTCCTATCATCCTACGTAATGGTGAAAGATTGAATGCTTTTCCTCTAAGATCAGAAAAAAGAGGAAGATGTTCACTCTTACCACTTCTATTCAACATTGCACTGAAGGTTATAGCAGGGCAATCAAACAAGAAAAAGAAGTAAAAGACATACATTTTGGAAAGGAACAAGTAGAACTGTCTTTATTTACAGTTGGCATAATCATTGATGTATTGGTTTGGCCAAAAATTTCATTCAGGATTTTCCATTAAAATCCAATATAAGCCACACACACACAAAAAAAACCCTGCTAGTACAAATAGTCAAGGTAGCCCTATTTATAATATTCAAAAGCTGAGAAAAATGCAGATTCTATTAATGAGTGAATGGATAAACAAAATTCATACAAGGGAATAATACTCAGCAATAAAAAGGAATAGATTTGTGATACAGTGCAATAACTTGGATGAGTCTCAAAATAATTATGCTCAGTGAAAGAAACTGTACCATTTTAAGAAACCATTAAAAAAAAAAAAAACTGACAATACCAAATAATGGCAAGGATATGGAACAGTGAAAGTCTCATACATTGCTGGTTGGAATGCAAAATGGTCCATCCAGTTTGGAAAAGAGTTTGATATTTTTTAATATAAAGTTAAACATATACTTCCATACAACTACAAAGCTATCCCTAGGTATTTTCTCCAAAGAAATGAAACACATGTCCACGTAAAAACCTGTTCAGGAATGTTTATAGCAAATTTACTTATAATTGTCAAAACCTGGAGACAACTCAAAAGTTCAATTGTATAAGGATACAGTTTGTACATACATAAAACAACTGCACATGGAATATGCAATGGAAAACTGCACAGTAATTAAAAGAAATGTGCTCATAATATATGCAGCAAGATGAATCAATCTAAAAAGTTTCACTTGAAGTATTTGACTCCATTTATTTGACATTCTGGAAAAGAGGAAACTAAAGTGGCAAATAACAGACCAGTGATTGCAGAGACCAGGGTTTAGTGGGCTGAATGCCAAGGAGTGTGGGGACACTATGGGAAGTGATGGAAATAGTCTGTATCTTGATTATGGTACTGGTTACAGAATCACAGAAATTTGTCAAAATTCATGCACTATATATCTAAAAGCTATGAATTTTACTCTATGTAAATTATAGCACAATGAACAAAATAAAATACGGAAATATGAAGTGGATAAGATAACACTGCCCTAAGTAAATCATTTTTCTTTTCACATTAAAAAAAAGAGCAGAACATCTTTTACAATCTTAAAGTAAGGATTTGGCTAAAATGAGGATATTTTGTTTTATCATAAAATAAGAATCATGAAAGCCACTTCAAATATTCTTACTGTTGTCACAATCTTATGTTATTGAAGATTTGTAAGTCCTAATCCAGACCCTAAAGAGTAGAGGTGACAATAGTTAGTGGCAAATTACCCAGGTTCTAAACTGCCTGGACCTTCTCTGTTTTTCCTCTTTGTGTATTGGCTGCCCATTGTTGCATGGAAGATATGACCTGGGAATCAAAAAAATGTAATGTTGCTTTAAATTTCTGGTGTGAGAAAGAAGGAAGGGGAGAAATGAAGGAAAATAAGAAGGGGAAAGGGGGAAGAAGAAGAAAAGAAAGAAAATATAATAGAAGTCTCAGCTTCCCTCTGTCTTTACTTTAGGAATTAGATGTTCATTCTTTCATGTCCCACTGGAAGGGAAAAATCAAATTGGGAAATTGCCACTGTGTCCTTCTTCAACCCATTTCAGTATTTAAAAATTTCAAAACATTTAAAGAAGTGAACAAATCATTATTTAGTTTCTGATATGAGCTTAAATACTTCTAGTTTAATGTACAAAAAAACTCTTCTCCTAGAATGACTGTTTTGTGCTTATATTTTTGGTCCTCCAACTTCCTCTTTTTAAGGAGTTAACTGATAGTGAACTTGGGAGTCAAACCCCAGTTCATAATTTTCTTGGCATAATTATGGCAGCCTTGGGCCATAATTTTCTGATGTGTGAAATGGGATGACAATACATTTGTCCTTAGAGCTGGTTGAGGATAAAACTAGGAACTTGCATTTCAGGCATTAGCACCATTTCCAGCTTAAGTACCCAGGCACTGGAGGTGTCCTTATTGTTTGCACAGGTCATACCACATTGCGTTTCCTTTCTCCCTAGGCTATTATGGAGGGCAGCGGCCGGATAAGAGCTGAAAATTACCCTGACAGCACCACTCTTGTTATTGACATAGCAGAAAAAGATGATTCTGGTGTTTACCACATAAATCTGAAAAATGAAGCCGGGGAAGCACATGCAAGCATCAACATTAAAGTTGTGGGTAAGTCCTCAAGTCAACAAACTTCTAGAATCAAGCTGATGTGCTTAGATCCTAGGTAGACTCTCCAAGCTTTTGGTTGTCTCAGCTTTTCTGGGTAGCCGACAGAGAAACTCGCACTATAGCTATACTTTGTAAACCACTGCCTTTCTTTCTCTGTCTTTGCCACTTCTTTATATGTCTTTCTTTTTCTTTTCTTTCTCCTCTTTTCTTCCTTTTCCTTCCCTTTTTATTTCCCCTTTCTCATCTCTTTTCTTGCCTAGAGGACTAGTTGCAAGAAGGAATAGCTAAAGTTAGACTTTGGGGTTGCTGACCAAGTTCTCTCGGTCACACTCCCTTCAGTGTCTTCCACAGTCGCGGACGCACAATTGTTGAATAATTTGCGGCATCACATTCATTGTAGAGTGCCGAGGCAGTGCAAGCGCAGGTTGGCGAAGAATTTCCAGAAACAGCTTTTCAGAAGGGAGTGAGTTTATTAAGAACAAAGAGCAGAGATTATGGGGGCACTGCAAGTGCAACGGGCTAATCTCCTGCCGGACCAGGGAGACTCAATGCTTTTTTGGGTTAGTAGCCAATTTTTATAGCCTCAAGACAAAGCAAATTCCTGCTGGACGGTTGGCATTAGGTGATTGGTTAGGGTGCCATAGGGTGACTACCAGGGTGGGCACTTTAGCTTCATTTGGGATCAGGAAATCTGCTGACAGTTAACCATCAGGGTGGCGTTTGGCGATGGTTACAAAGGGGCTCAGTCAGTTCCAGCGGTGACCTTGGTTCTGGGCTCCACTTCTGTGGCCTTGGTGCAAGGCCTAGCACCTGTGGCCTTGGGGCAGGACTCCACATAGAGGAATAAGACCTGCCTTGGTTCTTAGATGACTTCCTAAATACTTTTTTCCAGACCCCAAAACCAAGTGAAATGAGTCTAGCAGATTCCTGATAGACCAAGATCTCATGATTTCTTCATTCCATTTTAGTTTTCCCTCAAGAAACATATTTCAAATTGACCCAAAGCTAAGGTCACTTTGTTACATATTGAACTATAGAAGACATGGTAACTTGACATTTTAAAAAAATTTATTTGTTTGGCTGCGTCAGGTCTTTGCTGCGGCATGCCAGATCTTCGTTGCATCTTGCACGGCCTTTCATTGTGGTTGGATGGACTCTAGTTATGATCTTTCATTGTGGTTGGATGGACTCTAGTTACGGTCTTTCGTTGGGGTGGGATAGACTCTCGTTGTGATGTGTGGACTCAGTAGTTGCGGCACACAGGCTTGGTTTCTCCTAGGACTGCGGGATCTTGGTTCTCTGAGCAGGTGTTGAACCTGTATCTCCTGCATTGCTAAGTGGATGCTTAAGCCCTAGACCACCTGGGAAGTCCCTAACTTGCCATTTTTGACTTGGATTTCTACCAGTCAACATCTTGAATCTTCCAATTGATGTAAAATGTACAATACTTAGTCCTTGATTTAGTTCTGCTGGAAGTTCACTTTGTAGTTAAGAAACAAAATCCCAACCAATATTTAGGCAGTAATTTAATTTCTTAGTCGCCATTTTCAAGACAAACAACAAGAGTCTTGGATTTCCTGCGATCCTGTAACATGACACTAGCTTAAAGGATTTGGAGACATCATTTGTATTTGTATTGGGCTCACCTTCCCTGGTTCCATAGGGAATAGGACCTTATGCCTAAACTAGTTAGGCAGTGCATTTCAGTAAACATGGGAAAATAATCAGAAATAGCATTGCTTCTGTGATTATTACCCTAAAACATATTTTCCAAAGAATATTTTTCTTTGTGCTTTTGGTCAATTTTATTTTATTTCATTCTATTTGTTTGTATGTTGCAGATATCCCTGACCCTCCAGTGGCACCAAATGTGACAGATGTGGGAGACGATTGGTGCATCATGACCTGGGAGCCTCCTCTCTATGATGGAGGGTCCCCAATCTTAGGTAACTGCGTGTTGGTTCATCTGTGGGATGGCCAATGGAGTTGATGTGCTCTTTATGCACATTAGCACAAAACACATTTTAAAATACTGAATTTATTTATTTATTTTTAATTTAAAAAAATAAATTGAAAGGTAAAAAAATAAAAAATAAAATAAAATACTGAATTTAGAAGAAAATCTTTAAATATCCATGCAAATTAAAATATGTTGGGGGATGTCCTTTAAATACTTGAGATTTAAATAGCTCTGATGAATATCATCTGACTTCCTGTCCTCTTTTCTGACATTTCTATTCAATATCTAATTTTGAAATAACCATAAGTCTAACTTTGTTCTGGTCAGTAAATGCCCAGTTCCAGAGAATTATGTCTATGAAGCAGTTTCATTTAGGGTTAAATACTTAGAAGAATTACTTCCCCCATGGAACAAGAACATTTTTCTACTTGCTAATAATGAAACTTACAAAACTGGTTATTTCCCCCTTCTTACTTACATTGCTGGGACTCAAAGTCACTGTACAAATCTCTTTGGCCTACGTATCTGTGTTCTACTTTTCCCTCTTCTCTTCCTAGCACCCCTGTAACTTTTTTCTAGTGTTTTTATTTTTGTCTATATCCCATGATGTCAATATTTGTATTCCTTATAATCTCTCTCAAACAACTGATGGAATAAGATGAGTTGAAAATGAGTGTATGAGTTTTTCACTTAGAGTACTGAGAATTTTTGAGAATTCTAATATTTGACAAAGTTTACTTTTGGAGGCCAAGGAAAAACCTGTTTCCATTTTGTGTCCCCTTCAGGGTATTTCATCGAGAGGAAAAAGAAACAAAGCTCCAGATGGATGAGGCTGAATTTCGATCTCTGCAAAGAAACAACCTTTGAGCCCAAGAAGATGATTGAAGGTGTGGCCTACGAGGTCCGCATCTTTGCCGTCAATGCTGTTGGCATCTCTAAGCCCAGTATGCCCTCCAAGCCTTTTGTTCCATTGGGTGAGTCAAGAGAGATGTGTCTTTGTCATGAAAATCATTGCCCCAGGTTGTGACTGCTGTCTTCTGACTTCTAACTGAACCAGACCTAGAAGCTTCTTGGAGTGGTCCCAGAGCCAGAAACTAGAAATTGTTAGGGACAATTGTCTAAGAAATTACAAACAGTGTGATAGAGTTGAATGCCTTCATAATGTAGGCCTGGAATTTGTTACTGGAATTCCAAAGACAGCTGTGGGTGGCTCTGTTGCCCCTCCTCACTGGAAACATAGCCTGTTGACACATGACTACCCTCGTTTGACCTTTTGAAAGTATAAGCCAGCACCTTAGTATAGACACTATAACTAAAACAAATTGAGATCTATTCAACCTAGCACACTTGAAAGCTAGTCTCTTTGCTTTACAATCACACTATAAATGTTATCTATGAACCAAAAAAGTCAATTCAGTAAAGGCAAAGAAAGAGATAAGATGTCTCTGCCACTTTATGGAAGACAAGTGTAATTTTCAATAGAAGGAAGAGCTTGCACTTGAAAATTAAAAAGTTATGGGAAATCTACACTAGATCATTAGATCTCAAACTTTGACTTTTTTCAAATGCCTTGGGCCTCCCAGAATCCCACACCAACCTCCCAAGTGGAGGGCAAGTGTGGCAGCATTTCTGAAATATTTTTCATGCCTGGCAGATCTGGCCATATATACAGCATAAACTCAAGAAGTTTTCACTGAGTTTTATGAAGATGTGGGGGCTTCTGTGTGCGTTTTTATTTGTATCCTAGTCCATTTTACCACAGTTCTTGTGCCATCATTCTGTAGTTAATAGTTTCGGCTTTTTCTGCCTTTCTTTTCTCTAAAGCTGTAACCAGCCCTCCTACTCTCCTGACCGTTGACTCGGTGACGGACACCACGGTCACCATGAAGTGGCGGCCCCCAGACCAGATTGGCGCAGCAGGTTTAGATGGCTATGTGCTAGAGTATTGCTTTGAAGGAAGTAAGTACAACTCATAATTCAAACGAATACCGTCGTCAATAGGTGAGATATGCCCCTCTTTCTTTTGTTTCTTTCTTGGGAATTCTTCTCCTGCCTACTGAAAATGACAAGCCAAAGGTCATCCTTCTGTGATGGATAAGAATTCAGCCCTTCATTGGTATTAATCATTTGAGATCTCCAAAATATCCAGATGGGCTCTCAGATCTGACCACGCGATAGATCTAGGACATAGGAGGAGGGATTCTAACCAAACTTCAGGGATCCCTTCTTCTTGAATTGGTGGAATTAAAATGTGCCAAAGCAAAATAAAAGTCTAGTTAGGATAAAGTAAATTGGAAATGCTAAACTCTATTTTGAGCAGAGGTCAGTTATCAGCAGAGCTACTTATTTCTAGGTAAGGAGAGATTATATATTTGACTATTTGGTGATCAATTCCTGCCTTCTTCCAGGAAAAAAAAAAGAATAATCAAGAACAACTTTCAGTGTTTTAAAGAATCAGTAAAGAATCTTATACCAAAGGGTGTAAGAAATAGATTTGACAAGTGGCAGTAATTTGTCTCAGGACATGAGTGTATAAAATTTTAATGGTTTAATGGCTTATATTTAGGAGGTGAAGAGAAACTGGCAAGAAAAAAACCTCTTGCTGATAGCAATAATAAAAAATAGAAAATGACACAAGAAAATATGGGCCAGAGTATATCTAAAACCAAAAAAAAGTGCAGTTCACTAAAAGCCTCTTGTATTTTTTGATTTCATGACAAGTATGTCATGATTTGGAGATGGGTGAATAAAACTGCCCTAGCTCTAAACTCAGGCTCCACTGTAGATGAGGGTAGGTAAACAGTCCACCAGGGAAGCTTGTTCAAATCCCGACAAATGAGAGGCCAAGATAGCCTCTTAAGAAAATTCTTTGGACCCACAACTTTAACATGACTCTTACATGAATGAAAGAGAGACTCCAGAGCACATCTGAGAAAACAGGAGTGTGAACAGAAGGAAAACGTCTATGAAGAAGAAACTTCTTTGAAGAGCAGACTGCTGAAAAAGAAGCCCCAGGCCTCTGGATGGGAGCACCTGTGGAAATAACCTGAGTTGGTCGGGAGGGTAGAAGAGAAAGGGGAAGTAGAGAATCTTGGTAACACTCCATTCCATTCACATGCACTCACTTACAGAGCACTGTGCTTGATTTTTCCAGGGCTTAGAAATCCACTAACCAAAACAACAATGGGGGGAATTAGAAAACAGTTCCCAGAGTTATCCCAGTGTGGGAGGGGGCATTGTCACTCAGGCAACAAATAAAATCTTGAGCACTTCAGAGTATGGTTTATTCCCATTCCATTCCCCTCCACTTGTTTGGAACACCCCCCAAGCCCTCCTCTCTGCTATTTATACTGCCCTGCTGGCAGACTTTCCCAGTCTTCTATGTGATGGGGCTGCTGAATGTGAACCTTTTGTGTATGTATGAAACAGAGCAAATTCTTTACTCTTTTCTTTCTGATAGGTTTAAAAAGTAAGAAGATACAGCAAAATGATAGATGGCTGTCATTTTGATGTTACCCACCTTAGATAAAATACAACGAAGTGTATTTTACATAATTTTGTGTGTGGTCTGTGTAGATATATATGTATACCCCTATACATATATATATGTACACAGTCATTATTATGTATATATTTTGCCACATAACGTGTTGGAATTAGCTTTCTATGGAAGTTCTTTCATAACGTGTATATCTTTCTTCTTGCAGTCTTTTCTTACTTCCTTTCTGTGGCTGCCCTATTCTCCATTCTCTTTTAATGGCTGTTGTCCTCCAGACTAATTTCTGTAGTGTTTGATGCTTAGATACGTCAGGTTTTATTCTGTAAGAGAACTCTTTCTTTTATAAGATCGTGTGTTGGTTTGGACTCTGTCTTTCTCTTGGTTTTTATTTTATTTTCTAATGCCTGCACCATTTTACTCTTCATTTTCTTCCTTCACCCTGGTTCTTCCTTTTCTTCCTGAAAACTTTTCCTCATGTATCAAATAACTTGCACATTCCTTTCCCAACCCCTGGACACCAATTTCTTTCTCTGTTTCCCTCAAGTCGTTCCAACGTGAAAAGATGTTTTTGTTTCTCTCTGATCTTGCGTTGTCCTGTTTCCTCTTGAAATTTTCTTCTCTCCTAGTTCTTCACTCATTCGTGCATGTTTTCTCAGTCTCCTGCTTCACATTCTCATCCCAGTTGTCTCTTCATTATGAAATATCAACATGGTAGCTCCCAAACTGACCATTGACTTCAAGGTGTTTCTCTTTTTCAAAGTCCTGAGTAATTTGTATCATTCACATGCCCTCCTAGCCACCAGGATATTCTGGCTTGCTGCTCCTTCTCTGATACTCCTAGAAGGGTTGAAATAAGAGAAAGAAGAATCCCCATCCCGCTGCTCCCTTCCTAATAACCTAGATGGTCATCATTCCGAACCACTGGGGGAGCACCCATAACGACTCTGTGAGCCAGGAGCATCCTCCACCCGTGTGGAATGCAGGAACCCAGGACAGCTTAATTTGTTTGCTAGACCAAGAACTTGTTGTCATGACAACCAGGGCCTGCCTCCTGGGCTGCTGGGGCAGTTTTTATTTTCATGGAGAACACTTCCAGTTCCTGGTACGACAAGGCTGCCCTTATCTCAAGTGCCCTCACTCCCAGACTCTGATGTGTGAGCCCCACAGAGGGAGGACTATGTTCCCTGAGGACCCACCGGACCCTCCCCGGCTGAGGTGGCAGGGACAAGAGCAAGGGGAGACTGTTCCACTGCGGACGGCCCCCCTATGGAGTCTAGGCCTGTTCCGCTTTTGTCTTCAGGGTCTTGCTTTGTTCTTCTCTACTTCTTGCTCCCAGAGTTGGAGGTGTCGCAGCCTCCTTTCTCCTCGTCTTCTCTGTGGCAGGTGCCTCAGGATAAAAAACCACAGTCTGGACAGAGCAGGCTGTGCCTCTCCTGAGGACTCCCCCCTTCTCTAACGTGTCTGGTCTCTTCCGTCACTGTTCTGAAGACAAATATCTTTGCATACTTTGCACACTTTACTAACAGAGAATGCTGACTACTGATAACGATATTCTTCTGGTGTGAAAGTGGGTGTCTTTAATTAATTTTAATGACGGATTCTCAAAGGTACATCAGCAAAACAGTCTGATGAAAATGGGGAGGCTGCATTTGATCTACCAGGTAAAGTATGCTCTGAAAGCTCTCCAAGTTTCTTACTGTATGATAAAGTTTCTGGGAATGTTCCAAGACCAAGCATGAAGTACACCCACACACAAAAAGCCCTTAGAGATGGAGGGGGAGGCTGGGCCGTGAGTTAATAATGTGGGAACCGAGCCTTCTTCTTTCTTGTTTTCCCCCCATGGGCATAATAATGCATATAAACTTTTAGAACTTGAAATGTTTGTAAAACCTGGATGCTGGGTTTAAATTTTCTTGATGTTATAGACAAAGCTACCAAAAGCATTTTAAAAAATCAGAACTTTTGACTGAAGTGAAAGATTATGCCAGTTCTTTATGAGGTCTTGGCTCTTGAGCTGTGTTTCCTCTTTACTGTGAATAAGCTTCTTTTCTTCATAACTGGGGGCATAATCCAACTTCCCATGGGCTTCCCTGGTGACAGACGGTAAAGAATCCACCTGCAATGCAGGACACCTGGGTTTGATCTCTGGGTTGGGAGGATCCCCTGGAGAAGAGAATGGCTAACCCACTCCAGTGTTCTTGCCTGGAGAATTCTGTGGACAGAGGAGCCTGGCAGGCTACAGTCCATGGGGTGGCAAAGAGTCAGACACAACTGAGAGACTTTCACTTCACTTCACTTCACTTCCGACTTCCCATGGCCATACTATTGTCTTATAGTAATAAGCCTGCCAGGATAAAATGGAGAGATCTTATGACTATAAAGGTCAGTGTCTCTCATTCATAAGAATAGCATTTTCCTTTTCCCCTGAACTTTAATGTATATTGATAGATAACTATTATGGTTATATCAATTGCAAAAAATGTATACTGTAAAACCAAATTGGAATAAGCTACTACAAAATTCCTGGAACAGTCACAGTTATTCAGGATACCCTAGTATCATGCATAAGAGACTTTAAAATAGCAGGATCTAATTATCATTCCTGATTTTTACCTTAGCCATTCTAGGCCATTTTTCATTTAAATATGATAAAAGCCCAGCCATGTAATCTTGAGTTCAGACCAAAGTCATATTCCCTCAAAATGGTCTAATTTAGAATAAAATACTAATTTGCAGTCAGTTGTTTAACAAGATGATTTCTTTCACTAACTGTTATTTTTCTTTTCTTTTTTCCTTAATGGATTTTAGCTGACGACTGGATAGTTGCAAATACGGAACTGATCGAGAAGACCAAGTTCACCATCACAGGTCTGCCGACCGATTCAAGGATCTTTGTGCGTGTGAAGGCTGTGAATGCCGCCGGCGCCAGCGAGCCCAAGTACTACTCTCAGCCCATCCTTGTGAAGGAAATCATAGGTAGGTGGCAAGGCTTTCAAAATTTTGTCTCCATGTTTTTTTAACTGCTTTCTTTCTGAAACCCTCCTCTTTTGTTGTCCCTCCTTTGATATTTTATTAATATCTCCTGGGAGTTAGAAATGGACAAAATAGCCCTTTATAGGCAGTGTGGGAGGTCAGCTCCCGGTTTTAACCTAGTATTAGGACCAGATAAGTACACCAGATTGCATGAGCCAAATATGATGGGGCTGCCTTTTTATAATGGAGACAGGGAATAAACAGTTCAAACAACCCGTACGGCAGCAACAATGACTCCAATGAGTCTGTGAGGTCAAAATCATTTTCATAGCTAATATGAACGTGTTGCTTTCCCTTTTCAATGTTTGGCCTTGCACTGATGGTGCAAATGCAATGGTGTGTAAAACTGCTGGTGCCTTAGCACAGATCGTATTCGTGCCACCAAATTGTCTGGTCAGTCTTTTCTTCCTTACCACTGTGCACTCCCAATTAAAATAAATGGGCCTTAGAGTGTTCTTGATATGGCATAAAAATCATTAATAATTATTTAATATGTTATTTAAATATTTAATAATAAAAAATAATCATTTAATCATTTTTAAACCTTGGTTCTTGAGTACACTTTTTCCCTATATGTGTGACAGTGAAATGCAAAGTATCTGTCAAGATTTTATGCTATGTACCCTAGTACAATTGTTGTCTGTAGGGAAAAGTATTTCTGCAACTGAGTTAAGAGCCTAACCTAGTGCCCTATTCCAGGAAACTCCATTCTTCCTTGAAAGAATGACAGAGTGACAAACTCTGGCTTGTCAAACTTGGGTATTTGGCGGATGTTTTCTAGAAAATGAATGGAGTGAACCTGTAACTTCAAGGAAAACAATTTACAGTATTTGTTGTCAATTTGCCCAAGAAAAAATTTAATCTTCGAAGCAAAAATTAGAATTTTGGAAAACTGGTATCCACTATTATTGACTTGACAGCTTTCTAATACTTAAAATCTTTTCTGATAAAGTAGGTGGTGATATTAGCAAATGCAATTTTTTGATACTGAATAATGAATGCAGTGTTTCAAAATTTGAATGATCCACATAATTCAGTGAAGCTATATTTTCCAAAAGACTAATGCAAGTTTAAAAATCATGCCTGGGTAAGATACATTCAAAATGAAAGGTAGGTCAATGGACTTTAATGTAACAGAATATGAAAAGTTCATAGAAGGTTTTAGATTCCACACTGTAGCTAACCCTTAAGAAATTACAATTCATGTTTTAGTACAGAATCAAAAAGGAATACCTACAATTGTCTGAAAAATTTTATTAAAATATTCTGTGTGAAGCCAAATTTTCTTCAAGTACTTCAAGCAAAACAACATATTACAATAGATTAAAAGTCAGACAATAAAGAGATTTGCCAAAACAGAAAATAATGCCATTCATATCACAAGTTTTTGTTAATGTAAATATGGTTGTTTTCATTAAAATGATATTTATGTTGTTAGTTTTCAAGTAAGTATATAAATATTTCAAAATTTATTGGTTTTAATTTCTAATATGGTTAATATGATAGATACAACCTACATAAACAAAAGCTTTGTGGGACCTTCCTTTGATTGTTTTTAAGAGTGTAATGGGATACAGAGACCAAAAAGTTTGAGCATCACTGCTCTAGGGCAAAGAATATTGGAAAGTGGCTTGAGCATCTAGATCTGGACCATGTTGAGCCACAGACTTATGGTGTGACTGCCTGAAACCTTTTGGGAGGTTAGGGGATGGATGGATGGAAAGAAGTGTGAAGAATGCACATTTTCTTAGTTGATTCTGGAGACAGACTATGAAAGCTGAGTTCTGTTTCTTTCATTTATTGACTGTGTGGCTTCAGGCAAGGGACTTGCTTTTCCTGAGCCTTAATTTCTTCATCTGCAAAATGGAGACAATAATAGGACTTACTACCTCAAGAACTTGTGAGAGCTGAATGAATCAAACCCTGTTATTTGCTTAACGAAATGCTTGCCACACAATAAGCTCTTGGTGTATGCTAGCTTTTATTATGGTGATGGTTGAGTGTGCTGTGGAACCTCACTGAGTCTCTGTTTCCTTAACTCTGAAGTTAGGGAGTTAGAGGATCCCTCAAGTTCTCTTCCAACTGGAACATTCAGTATCACCACTACTACCACCATCATCATCTCCTGAGTTTATTGAGCACTTACTATTCTCAGCCAGTATGCTAAAGGCTTTATCTAGATGACCTTATTTAATCCTCACAACAATCCTGTGAACTAGATCTTGTGGAGCAGGCTGAGACCAGATCTACTGTCTGATCTAGAACTCAGAGATCTCTCTGACCCCACAGTCCGTGTGTCTAAGCAGAGCGTAGGTACTCAAGGCTGACTCCAGGTTCTGATCCTGGCTGTGTCACCTTGGGCAAATGACTTAAACCCCTGTTGGCTTTAGTTTCTTTATCATAAAATAAAAAGAATACCTTTGCCATAAATGTAGCTGTGAGGGTTAAGTTGGTCCCTTCATGAGAAGCATTTACGTTCCATACTGAGCCCTCAAATGACACTTCATCCCTGTGAGCCATGAGCCTCGACTTTCTTCTGCCTTTGATGGGTTTCTATCCACATGTCCTAATATCTTTGCAGTGTTTAATGAATATCAACATTCAGTGGATTAGGGCTGCATGTTACATACTTCACCATAGCCATAGAGGGAGAAAGCTACCATCAAGTTCTAACATAATTACATAAGCAACAAGTGCTAGGTACTAAAGCTTTTTATAATTTTTTAAATTATTAAAAAAAATCTTTTTTATTGGAGTACAGTTGCTTTACAATGTTGTGTTAGTTTCGGCTGGACAAAGCTATTTTATTATTTTCATGTTCTGGTAAGAAAAAATGGTTAGTCCTACCAGCTAATGTGGTGACTGTAGATCTTTTGTCAAATGTTCGTTGGAGAATATACTCACTGTTAGAAACCGAAAAATATACGTAAGGCCCTAAGAGAAACTTTAGTGTTTGCTTTCAGTTAGTTCAGTTCAGTCGCTCAGTTGTGTCCGTCTTTGTGACCCCATGGACTGCAGCACGCCAGGCCTCTCTGTCCATCACCAACTCCTAGAGTTTACTCAAACTCATGTCCATCAAGTTGGTGATGCCATCCAACCATCTCATCCTCTGTCGTCCCCTTCTCCTCCTGCCTTCAATCTTTCCCAGCATCAGGGTCTTTTCAAATGAGTCAGCTCTTTGCATCAGGTGGCCAAAGTATTGGATTTTCAGCTTCAGCATCAGTCCTTCCAATGAACACCGAGGACTGATCTCCTTTAGGATGGACTGGTTGGATCTCCTGGCAGTCCAAGGGACTCTCAGGAGTTTTCTCCAACACCACAGTTCAAAAGCATCAATTCTTCGGTGCTCAGTTTTCTTTATAGTCCAGCTCTCACATAATAAAAATAGGAAGTTGCAGAAAATCAAAGAGGTCAAGAGTAAATTTTGTTGAGTCAAACTGTTAAAACATCTCTTCTTGAAGGTAACATTTGGAACCAAAGTTACCATATATAATCTATTAGTGGCCCATCTAAGATTTTACTGCAGAGACATAAGCATAGGGAAATCCTGATGAGTATGTGCCAGGTACGCTTATGTAAGGGTGCTTCCAGTGTATGGTACTAACTACAAAATTATGCTCTTCTATTCTATCTCAGAGCCTCCAAAGATTCGCATCCCAAGGCACCTGAAGCAAACCTATATCCGCAGAGTTGGAGAAGCCATCAATCTGGTTATTCCTTTCCAGGTAATAATTCAGGGTAGTTCACTTTCTCTTTACAGTGCTGGGGTGTTTAAGGAGTAAAAGGAGATACTTCAGCATTTACGTTATTCATGATTCAAGATTTCCTCAGAGGAAAAGCAGGAAATGATAGACCAGATTGGGAGAATGACTAAACAATCTCCTGCTTTAGAAGTACAGAAATCTATAAAACTGTGATAGATTTTCCAAATGAGACCTCATCTTGTCCGAAGCTCAGTGACTATAGTGGGCCAGAGAGCAAATACCGAGGAGACACCAAAACAAGAAATGCTTAAAGATCTTTCTGGTTCTATCCATCTGTAAAAACGATCTTCCTTTTAAGTGAAGTTCTTGCTGTAACATGCAGGAAAACACCATGTGCTTCCTTCCCACAGTTACCCCAAACCACACTCAAATTACCCAGGTTCCAATGAGAGATAACTGAAGTTTGAAATTTTGATGTCACTAACTGAAGTATATGAATATTGTTAAATCATTGCTCCTGAAGAAGAATCTGTTGTTTATAAGTTTAACTAGGTTTTGCATACAGTAATCATTTTTGCACTCTCTCTCTCTCTCACACACACACACACACACACACTGCACCATTATCTCCTTACTCGTTTGATTCCTTTTATGCCTTAGACAATGCTGTTCAATAGAACTTTCTGTGATGATAGACATATTCTGTAAATGCAATGTCCAGTATGGTAGCCAGTAGCCAGATGAGGCTATTAACTTAAAAAGAGCAGCTAGGAACTAGGGTGATGGGGGAATTTTTAATTTTCTTTAATTTTCTTTAGCTTTAGGTTAAATGGTCACATTTAGCTTGTGGCTCTTATATCAGGCAGCCTTAGAACTAAAATTTAGGTCTCTGCACACATTTGAACACACACATACACCCACAGCTGTTTCAAACTCAGGCTCCCATGAAAATTAACCTAAAGGGACAGCCAGTTCAGGCCATTCTCACTGCACTTGGGGCCCAGCCGTAGAAGAAGTTATCTTCTAAATACACAGAACGTGAAGTCAGAACGGAAGTCAAGGAGGAAGTGAGCGTAAACATGGCGGAGGAGGAAGGAGACGGCTTGGCAAGACTCCTCCCACTTCTCTCCTCCCACAGCCTTAAGTAAAACTAGGAGTTGGCCAAGGCAGGCACCCAAGACCCTGCTCTGCACCGGGGCTGAATTACCCCTCAGTCTCCACATCATGTTGAGAACTGGGCCTAATCCCACTTCTGGATCTTGTAGGGGGAGGCAGTGTATTCAGCTTCTGTCACTGGGTTTTGGGGAGGAAAGAGCGTGAGAACAGGGACCTCGTGAGACTAGTCCCTGGAGAGGGATGGTGAGACTAGTATGTCATGTTTGTATATTTACGTCGCCTCTAGAGTTCTGAAACCTCATGTGAGCCCCATGTGAGAGGCAGGAATGGCAGATTTCCTTACCTACCTTGAGAAAGGAAGGAACTGATATTCAGAGAAGTTAAGTGATTTGCCCAAAGTCATCCAGCAAGAAAATAGTAGTGCCATGAACGGTGTCTATGTCTCCAGACACTAAATTCAGTGCTTTTTTCACTTCATGCTTTCTCAGAGAACTCAATCCACCGCCCCCCCACCCCCGCAGTAGTTATTAATAAATTGCAGTTTAAGGAAATGAGACCTGGAACTATTTTCCCATCTTTAACAATATTGTTAAACTTCCTACTAGTACATCTGGGCACCCTGTCCATTTTCTCAAGGCCTGTGGGCAGGGGTTTGATATGTGTCTCTCACATTCCTTAACAGAACCTATCAACAAGCCACATTAGGATCCCTTGGGAAGGCCGTGCCTTACCAGACACTTGGTTCTTGTGGGGGTGAGCCTGGAGGCTCAGGAATCCCACGAAGTTCCTTTGTAATGTAAACTGGAACTCACATCCTCGAATGACATTATAATTACTCAAAGTCTGCTCTTAAAGAATAGTTTCAGCTGTTATCAGAGAGAGAATTACAGACAAATCTAAAATCAACACAGCACAGTGGAGTAATAATCATTAACATGGAGATGATCAACGAAACACTTACGCAATGCGCGGAAGCTTAAAACTTCAGTCTTGGTAACCACAATGTGAGATAGGTCCTACTCTCATCCCATTTTACGGATTAGGAAACTGAAGCAGAGAGTTTAAGTAACTTGCCCAAAGTCACACAGCTATCAAATAGTGGAGTCAGGATCCAAATACAGATTCTAGGGCCTCGGGGCCTATGTTCTGAACCATTAGGCTGGGATGTACAGGATTTGGAGCTGAAGAGACCTGGCTGGAAGACCAGGTTCCAGCATTTACCTGCAAGGCCTTGTACAAGTCATTTGATACCTTTATCCAAAAATAAATGAATGAAGATAATGATACTTACTGTGAAATGAAGATTAAAGGAAGCTATAAATATCATGTACCTAACAGTGCCTTGCATACCCAATGCAATGGATGGGCAATAATGAATCTTACGATACTGCTGTAACTGCCCACCACCAGACAGTTTTCCAATCTTGCCAAGGATGGGGTAAGCCACTGACCATTTTTTTAATGCTGAAAAAATCTGGAGACAATCTGATCCCCTTCCACCTCTACTTTTTGTCTTCTTTTTTAAGGGAAAACCAAGACCAGAATTAATTTGGACAAAGGATGGTGCACCTATCGATAAGAATCAGATCAACATTCGCAACTCTGAGACTGATACAATCATATTTATCAGAAAAGCAGAGAGGAGCCATTCTGGGAAATATGATCTGCAGGTCAAAGTGGAAAAATTTGTGGAAACTGCGTCCATCGATATCCGGGTTATTGGTAGGTTTGGAGGAAGAAACTAGAATATTCTATGCGGTATGGAGACAAATTGTCCTTGTCAATAAGGAAAGAGTCAGAATTTCTGTTAGGCTGGCTCTGCAAAAAATTCCTGTTTTTAGAATTAAGAAAAAAGATAAATTAGTGAAATTGGTTAGCTTGTTAGAGTAACTTTTCACTGATTAAAAGGACTAATCATGAGAAACTTGGGGCATATATATTAAATAAAATTAATGTTTGTACTTCCTTTGTGGAAATCCTCTGTACTGTTTACAGTCTAGGTCTCTCTTACTCCATTTCCCAACTCTTTGATGATAAAACTATTTGTTGAATTCTTGCATTAAGAAAAGTTTGTAGATTTTGGATATAGTTTAACATGCTTCTTACTTCATTTAAAATTGGCTAATAGTAAAGTTAAGGTAGATGCAGTTTCGATCCCTTGGTCGTGAAGATCCCCTGGAGGAGGACATGGCAACCCACTCCAATATTCTTTCCTGGAGAATCTCATGTACAGAGGAGCCTGATGGGCTGTAGTCCATAGGGTCACAAGGAGCCAGCCACGACTGAAGTGATTTAGCACAAAGTTAATGGAGAATGAAGGATTTTTATTAAATGTAAGAAAGGTGTACCTAAACAGAGTTAAACAATTAAAGACTGAACTGTGGTTGGTCATGTTAGTTATTTAGTTAGTTATGCTAGTTAGATATTTACCTGTCCAGATAAGGTTAGTTCTTACTTCTTTCCACAGTCAGGGTGATAGAGAGAGGATTTCTTATAAGTAGACTCTTCTTGCTTGAACGGTTCTATAATTTTTGCAGTGTCAAGAAATAAATCTAAGAGCAGAGTTAGGAGAATCCTTGTCTCCAATCATTTTTATTAGTACAGTTTAGCAAATATGCTAGAACAACAGGTTCTCTAACCAAAGGAGCAACTTCCTATGGCAAGCCTTCCCTTAGGTGAAAGGTCATGTCCTTTAAACTAAAGATTCTTTTCCCACTAACTATAATTGTCTTGATTTTTGTTAAGTAGAAGAGAGAATGGAGGACGCTGTGTGTGCCCTCGGGTCTGGCCTGGCTCCATTTTAATGGAAGCTCTTGTCGTTGGATCTGGAAGAGGCTTACCCTCTGAAACATGGGGAACGACTTTTTTATTTTTCCGACTTTGACATGTGGTTACTTCACCAGGTAGTTAAAAGTGCTTGGCACGTCACTCACACATTCAGAGGGTACAATAAATAGTAACAATGATTATCCTACTTACTTTTTTTAGCCCCAAATTTATGTTTCTGCCATGGCCATAAAAATCTAGCAATGCCATTTACTCTTGGGGAGCAAGTGTTTGAAAAGTCAGCGCCAGTTCTGAAGACGAAGCAGATGAGTGCAGGTGGGAGGTTGAACTTAGAGAAGCCGGCTGTCTGTGGACAAGTGGGTGAAAACAGGTCAGAGACTCTGCTTGTAGAGGCTTGCCATTGGTAATTGTGGAAAGAGAGCAGGGATTATCACTGTGGTTTCCTTCCTGGAGCCCATGAAGACTGCTTGTTAAATGTTGATTAAAAGAGAAAAACATGACCAGAAAACACTCTGATATTTACTCTTTTCAGTATGACATTTCATATAGAAATAACCATAGGGAATATGGGAAGGATGTTCAGTTCACTGGTGGCTCAATGTTAAGAATCCCCCTGCAATGCAGGAGATACAGTTTCGACCCCTGGGTTAGGAAGATCCCCTGGAGAAGGCAGTGGTAAATACTTGCTCCAGTATGCTGGCCTGGGATGTTCCATGGACAGAGGCTACAGTCCATTGAGTTACAAAAGAGTTGGACATGACTTAGCAACTAAAAACAAACAGAAATAACTATGATTGCATTTTAATACCTGAAGAATATTTCAGGACAGAAAGGATCATGCTTGTACTGCAGAGGACAACAGATGTGAAATTTCCCTGAAAAAAATTAAGAAATTATATCTTTAAAAAGACATAATATTATTGTCTTTCCTTGCACTTCTGTGCAAGGGTTTTTTTTTTTTTTTTTTTAATGGGGCCTCAAAGAAAAAAGAAAGCTTAGTTTTCTTAACTTTGGGCCTTTCTGAGCGTTACTGCCACTTACTGAAAGGTCAGAGGTTACAGAAATTCATGATGCAGTGAAGAAAGACTACTTCCTCATGAATGCATTTTACTTCCATAAAATGGAAACACTTGATAAATACCAATGACTCTTGAAGGGAGAGATGGCAGAGGAAGCATGTTTTCCTCACTCCCATTAAAGATGCCTTTTTAGTACAGCAGGAAACCCCTCTCACAGGCTGTGGGGTTTGGGCCTCTCACCAAAAGCTGGAGTCCCACAGCCCAGGTAGACTCAAAGATTTCAAGTCCAGTGTCAGCTTACCATTCATTAGGCAGAGTAGCCTGTGATTCATCGCCAGTCATCGGCCCCCGGAGG
Organism: Cervus canadensis; assembly: GCF_019320065.1. Lineage (NCBI taxonomy): Eukaryota > Metazoa > Chordata > Mammalia > Artiodactyla > Cervidae > Cervus > Cervus canadensis. The sequence continues at coordinate 49,433,991 of NC_057406.1, forward strand.
ATGTTTAATGAGGTTTGAAGTTTCATTTAAGTTTTCTTTACAAAACCTTTTTCTTTCCATGAAGATGGAAGTCAAGCATTTGCAGATAAGCTAAGCTGGACTGCATTGCACTTCTCTGGAGAAGAAGAATGCAGAAGAATTGTGGGTGGAAATATGGGTAGGAAGTTCAGTTCAGTTGCTCAGTCGTGTCCGACTCTTTGTGACCCCATGGACTGCAGCACGCCAGGCTTCCCTGTCCATCACCAGCTCCTGGAGCTTGCTCAAACTCACGTCCATCAAGTCAGTGATGCCATCCAGCCATCTCATCCTCTATCATCCCCTTCTCCTCCTGCCTTCCATCTTTCCCAGCATCAGAGTCTTTTCCAATGAATAAGTTCTTTATATCAGGTGGCCAGAGTATTGGAGTTTCAGCTTCAGCATCAGTCCTTTCAGTGAAGATTCAGGACTGATTTCCTTTTGGGTTGACTGGTTTGATCTCCTTGCTGTCCAAGGGACTCTCAAGACTCTTCTCCAACACCACAGTTCAAAAGCATCCATTCTTTGGCGGTCAGCTTTCTTTATAGTCCAACTCTCACATCCATACGTGACTGCTGGAAAAAACATAGCTTTGACTAGATGGACCTTTGTTGGCAAAGTCATGTCTCTGCTTTTTAATATGCTGTCTAGGTTGGTCATAGCTTTTCTTCCAAGGAACAAGTGTCTTTTAATTTCATGACTGCAGTCACCATCTGCAGTGATTTTGGAGCCCAGAAAAATAAAGTCTGTCACTGTTTCCATTGTTTCCACATCTATTTGCCATGAAGTGATGGGACCAGATGCCATGATCTCAGTTTTCTGAATGTTGCGTTTTAAGCCAACTTTTTCACTCTCCTCTTTCACTTTCATCAAGAGGCTTTTTAGTTCTTCTTTGCTTTCTGCCGTAAGTGTGGTGTCATCTGAATATCTGGGGTTATTGATGTTTCTCCCGGCAATCTTGATTCCTGCTTGTGCTTCATCCAGCCCGGAATTTCGCATGATGTAATCTGCATGTAAGTTAAATAAGCAGGGTGACAATATACAGCCTTGATGTACTCCTTTCCCAATTTGGAACCAGTCTGTTGTTCCATGTCCAGTTCTAACTGTTGCTTCTTGACCTGCATACAGATTTCTCAGGAGGCAGATCAGGTGAACTGGTATTCCCGTCTCTTGAAGAATTTCCCACAGTTTGTTGTGATCTACACAGTCAAAGGCTTTGGCATAGTCAATAAAGCAGAAATAGATGTTTTTCTGGAACTCTCTTGCTTTTTCAATGATCCAACAGATGTTGGCAATTTGATCTCTGGTTCCTCTGCCTTTCTAAATCCAGCTTGAACATTTGGAAGTTCACAGTTCACGTACTGTTGAAGCCTGGCTTGGAGAATTTTGAGCATTACTTTGCTAGCGTATGAGATGAGTGCAATTGTGTGGTAGTTTGAGCATTCTTTGGCATTGCCCTTCTTTGGGATTGGAATGAAAACTGACCTTTTCCAGTCCTGTGGCCACTGCTGAGTTTTCCAAATTTGCTGGCATATTGAGTGCAGCACTTTCACAGCATCATCTCTTAGGATTTGAAATAGCTCAGCTGGAATTCCATCACCTCCACTAGCTTTGTTCATAGTGATGCTTTCTAAGGTCCACTTGACTTCACATTCCAGGATGTCTGGCTATAGGTGAGTGATCACACCATCATGGTTATCTGGGCCATCAAGATCTTTTTTGTATAGTTCTTCTGTGTATTCTTGCCACCTCTTCTTAATATCTTCTGCTTCTGTTAGGTCCCTACCATTTCTGCCCTTTATTGAGCCCATCTTTGTATGAAATGCTCCATTGGTATCTCTAATTTTCTCAAAGAGATCTCTAGTCTTTCCCATTCTATTGTTTTCTTCTATTTCTCTGCACTGATCACTGAGGAAGGCTTTCTTATCTGTCCTTGCTATTCTTTGGGATGGGAAGGAAAGAACATTTTAAATACCCTCCTACAACAAGGTCTAGATTAGGGGGAAAGTGACCTCACAGTGACACCGTGAATTTATCCTACAGACCGTCCAGGTCCACCCCAACTTGTGAAGATCGACGATGTCTGGGGAGAGAACGTTGCTCTATCATGGACCCCACCACGGGATAATGGAAACACTGCCATTACAGGGTACACGATCCAGAAGGCTGATAAGAAGAGCATGGTAAGCTCTGGCTTTCTCTGGTTCAGCAGCAGCAAAGTCATAGTTCAGCAGAAGTTAGGGGGAGGCATGAAGTCCTCTTTGGTGAGGACTCATGAAGGTCATGGAAAAGTGACATGACACAGTGGGAAGGCCTTAGGAGCCATGGAGAGTTGGACTTGAGTTTCCACCTAAGACCACATATACATGGACAGTCACTTGGCCTCTTTGATTTCCACTTCCCTCAAATGTAACATAAGGACAGTGAAGTTTACCTTGCTTGTTTACCAAGAGGCTAAGACAATAGAATGCTCAATAGAATTCACTAAAGTTGTTCATTCAGCAAATATTTACTCACTCTGAATTCTGGCTCAAATTTGCACCCATGTAACTTCTTACTCTTTGTAAAATAATTGTTGGATACCATAGACTGATGTCTCAAAAAAAAAAAAAAAAAAAGATACCAGTTAGAAAAGAAAGATTCTAAAAGGAACAGCATATGCAAAGGTCCTGATGAAGAAAAGAGCTTAGAGTATTCAAGAAGCAAATCAACTGGAATATGAATTATTATTACCTATGCTTTATAAATGAGGATATTAAGGCACAAAAGGTTAAATGAATTGCTGGAAATCACTAGATTTTAAATGTTAAAACCTAGGTCTTAACATTTGATCCACTACACCCACTATTACCCTGCCTGTAAGTCAGTAAATGAATAAATGAATGTCTTAGACAGAATGTCATGGAGCCACTATCCATTCTCATAGGAAGAGTAGAACATCATACTGAATGAATTTGACAGGAAGTCTTTAGGCATTTATACTAGTAGATCTCAGTAAGAGCTTAGGTTATAAGGTTACACTGGATTAACAGAAGGGGAGAGGGATGAAAAGAGCAGCCTAAGTAACAGGAATGGATTTCAAGTCTTTCCTTTTCATAAACTATTTCTAGCCTGTCTTTCCCCATACTCCTGGGTGGGTGCTACATGGCATTTAAAGAAACATCTTTCAGCCAAACCCAGACAGCTTGAGAGCTAGGTCAATGGGTGACTTTGCAAGGAAAGTATTGAATATGTTGGGTTTCCTTAGCAAAAAGGGCTCGTCCCTGGACCTTTGTCTGGATACTGGTAGTGAATCCAGGGGTACCGCATTTCCCCAGGTGCCCCACCCCTACCACACTGCCCAGCATTTGTCTTCTTAGATATCTAGGCAAGTCCAGGTGAGCCAGGATTTTGCTGCTGCTTCACGTGCCTTAGCTCTGCCTGCTGACAGGGGAGGAACCCCAACACCGCACCATTGTGTTTCTGGTGCATTTCAGCAGACCTACAGACCTGAAAACGCTCACTGTGCCCAGCGCACTTCCCAAAAGCTCACCACACCACTGTCTCATTGTGTCTACAGATGCCGTTTTCCACTTAAGTTCCTATAGTCCTCTATACCTTCCATAAACATTGTTTTCATGATGTATGCCAGCACATTCATGTATTTATTCATTTCCTATTTGTTAAGCGCTCTTCTAGCTGCTGGGTCAAAAACAAATAGACAGCTCTTGCTCTTGGAGCACTCATAGTATAAGCAAGAAGAAAGGCATAAACCAAATGTTAAAAAAATATATAATAAATATTGGAATAAAGGTGTGCATAAAGTGCTTTGGAAGTTAAGGAGGACATAACTACAATTGCCGGGTGTCTTTAAAATAGAGATCAGAGAACCTTGCAAGAAAAATCCTTTGCCTTTAAGAGTTTTTTGGTCAGGAAATGTATTTTCTCAATTAGTGGTACTAAATATATGTAGTACAATGTGGTTTTCTACTAGTGGCAAGATAAACTTTGAAGCTACTTTATTTCTTGACATGGTGAAGGAAAAATTTATAATAAAGAATAACGTAACTTTAACTCACTCAATCATTCAAGTATTCAGTTTTGTGCATGCTACCCACTCTATACCAGGTGCTGTGATAAGGCACTGGAGATGCAAGGGGTGAGAAGAAAAGTACATTTTTACCATCACTATATATCCATTGCAATGGGGAAGGTAGTGAAAAAGCAAGTAAAATAGTAAGTACATGATATATTTAAGGTAACAAGTGCTGTGAAGAAAACTAAGCCAGGTCAAGGTGAAAAACTATGACCAAAGTGGAGTGGTGGGAGGGTAAACAGGGAGGAGGTAATAATTAATAACTGAACAAAGAGTTGAAAGAACCTATGATAATGGTATTAGACAAATTGATTGGGTGATGTTAACTTTTCTCTCGTGATTTAGCATCAGTATGACTCTGGTGCTTGGGAAGGGAGCTTTATCATGGAACATATACCAGCATTAATGTCCCAGGAAGGGAGGCATTTATCTGGATTTTCAAAAAAGACACTCTTTACTTCCAGGCAATACATGCTTTTCTTTAAATATTTAAAGCAGATGTACAATGTGTGTTTAATAGGCCACAAAACAGGCTGTTCTAGTTAGTATAAACTTTAAGTTAAACCACATATAAGCCAGAATGACATCCCCACAACTCATTATGTGAAAATTTCTTGCATCATCATCTCAGGTAAATGAATCTAATGTGTAAATGAATATTAAATTACATAATCAGATATAAATCAGTTATAAAGTATTAAACTAAATATATATTTCTGTTACCCTCAATATAAAAATTAGTGCTTTTTTTTCCTTTTAGTTAATGAAACATCCCTGTTATTTATTCTGATTAACAGTTGAAATAGCTGTGTATTTTGAAGTGATTTTCCTTGAATTATCTTTGTTTGTTTTTAGGAGTGGTTCACTGTTATTGAGCATTATCACCGAACCAATGCCACCATTACTGAACTGGTCATTGGAAACGAGTATTACTTCCGGGTCTTTGCTGAAAACATGTGTGGCCTCAGTGAAGATGCAACAATGACAAAAGAGAGTGCCGTGATTGCCAAGGATGGTGAGTTGGGAGTGGGCTGGACATCTGATGAGACAGAGAAGACAGAAAGAAAAAGAGATGTGGCAAAATGAATAAGAAATCATAAACATGCATTCAAAACTGTGGTAAGAATGTCCAACTAAAATTTTAATCTTACAAGTAAAATATCTTAAGGAAAACTGTATTATGATTATATTTTTTAACATACATAATTTCATTCATTCCAACATCTGGACAGTGAGTCTCTCAATGACTAACATCACAGGGATAGGAAAAAGTCGCCATTTACTTCTAGAGCTTGGGTTATTCTATTCCTGGACACCTTCGAGGATGCTACTTATGAGAGCCATTTTGTAATGAAAGAAGTTGGATTCCACCCCCGTCATTTCGTTTCCTCATAAATCAAGTCCTTCCAGCCCTTCCTCATTATATTCAGGTTAAAACACATTGTCGAGCAAGACACCCAGACACTGTATTCTTCCCAATATTTATTTTGGTTCCAGATGGCTCTCTGGCTTTCTGGCCCATGTGATGTTGGTTGTAATTGGTACCTTTCCAGATGAATGCCCTGTGGCCTTTGTTCACGTTTTTACGTGTTTTTCTAAGCTCAGAGGGGCTTCCCAGGTCGCACAGCGGTAAAAGAATCCGATCGCCAATGCGCGAGATGCAGGAGACCCAGGTTTGATCCCTGGTGGGGAAGATCCCCTGGAGAAGAAAGTGGCAACCCACACCTGTATTCTTTTTGTTTTATTATTATTAAAACATCTAATTAGCAAAAAAATATTACAATAGCAAAGAAAAACCCACTCCAGCATTCTTGCCTGAAAAATTTCATGGGCAGGGGAGCCTGGTGGGCTACAGTTCTTGGGATCGCAGAGAGTCAGACATAATTGAGTGACTGAGATTGTGAGCATACACTAAACTGAAGGAAATTTTTATCATAGTCAAATATGCCAAGAATAATATTTTTATTTTTAACTTGCTTATTTTTAAGGCAAAATCTACAAAAATCCAGTGTATGAAGACTTCGATTTCTCAGAGGCACCTATGTTTACTCAGCCATTGGTCAACACCTATGCTGTAGCTGGTTACAATGCTACCCTGAACTGCAGTGTGAGAGGAAATCCTAAGGTACCACTTTTTTCTTTAATCACATTAATTAAATTTAAGAATTAACTCCAAACTCCATCTTTTATATTTGCTATGTTATAATTGTAAGTATTGGGTTTGTCAAAAAGTTTATTCAGGTTTTTCCATGACATCTTATGGCAAAACCCAAACGAACATTTTGGCCAACCCTACAATAATGTTAACTGACTTTCCAACTGCTCAATGTGTGTGCGTGTGTGTGTTTTTTCTGGGATAGAGAGATGGGACATGTAGGGTAATGATGTTGGTGGGCAATAAAGGACACTATTTAAATGTATAAAAATGTTCCTTTACTACTTAAGGAATATTTTCTAAGGGAAAAGCAAACCACTTATTTTTAAAAGAACTGAAAGGTAAGGAGATGGAAGTAATATTGTGTCATCTGAAAAATTAGGTGGTGATACTGATTTATCAAGTTTCCTGTAATAGTGTAAAGCAAATGATGATACTGTAATGCCAGGCAGAATACAAAATGTACAGTGATAAAGGTACAGAGCATCAGCAAGGAGAAATGGCATCTGACTGAACAGGTTACCTGTTGTTGGCATTTGAAAAGAACAACACATTAATGAATGTTGCCTACAGAGCTGTCTATCCCTGGGTGGCGCTGACAAAAAGTGCCCTAGAGTTTGGAAACATTGCAAACGGTGATGTTTTTCCAGCATATACCAAGAGCAGAAATAGAGAAGTCAAAGGGAGAAGCCAGACTGAGGATGCAAAGAAGATGCTAAATCTATATTTAATTGGAGGTGATGTTGGTACATGCAAGTGGGAGTGGCCAGGAGGAGAGAACATCATCACCGGAGCTTGGGAGAAAGGCGAGGGGGGTGACTCTTGGTTTGGGTGCCCCAAGCATGGATTGCAGCATCCCCACCCCTTGGAGCTGAAACTCTAGAAAGGAATATCAGAAGAAAGAGAGAAGTGAAATGTCAAGGACCAAGATGTGAGCCTCAGGGAATATGCCCATTTCAAAGGTGGAAGGAGGAAAAGGACGGTGAGGACACTGGGAAGCGCTATCTTTTGGGTCTGAGCAAGACAAAATCATTTAAGAGATACAGGCAAGAGTGTGTGTTTACAGGAAGGAAGAGAAGACAGTGTGAGAATGGAAAGGAGAGTTAGTGTTGGTGTAGCAGAATGGAGTGGCCTTCCCAGGTGAATGGATCATTATTGATCTGGGATTATCTGATTGGAGCAGGTCCATCCATTGCCACCAGATGATGAAAACAGATGTCAGAAGAGAGATTAAATAGTGAGGAGGGTTAAACAGCCTGTAAAAAATTAGAAAAGTATACCGGGGAAAATGTAAAGAAAATTGACCGGTGATGACACTTTACAGGGATTCTTTGAAAAACATTGAGCGACATACATGCTCCTGGATGAGTCAATCTCATAGACATGTAGATGGAATTTAAATGTAATTGAATCTATTTGGGAAGATCGCCCCAGGGTTGTCCTCTAGACAAATCTGGCTGTTTCTTAGAAACTGCTCATTTGCTTCCTGGCCAAGCATTAAGTAGAATTTAATTTGAAGAGAATCAGTGCCTAAATTGATGTGGATTCTTCTTAGATGTAGTGTTTTCTTTCTAAGCCACATTTTAACATTCTGTCACTGGCTTGGATGGTCTATTACCCCAGGCCTAGTACAGATATGTTTTGACCTAATTTGCTTCCATCTTCAGCCCAAAATTACCTGGATGAAGAACAAAGTTGCTATTATAGATGATCCAAGATACAGGATGTTCAGCAACCAAGGGGTCTGTACTCTGGAGATTCGCAAGCCCAGCCCCTATGACGGGGGCACTTACTGCTGCAAAGCAGTCAATGACCTTGGGACAGTGGAGATCGAATGCAAACTGGAGGTGAAAGGTAGGACATCCCAGACCTTGTGTAGACCTAAATGAAAGAAAATCATTTAATTGCTAATCCAAATTGCATGCTAGCATTTTGGGGCTAGGCTAGGAAGAGGGGGATAAGATCTGGGTAGAGGACATTTTTACATTCTGCATTCACCTTATTTGTGATGGCTACTTGATTTTTTAAGTAGACTTATTTTCATCTCTTGCAACTCTTGTTATCTAAAGGACTATTAATTTCAGTGAATTGTGTTATGTGCACAGCATGGTAACAACGACTCAAGTCAAGGGTATTACTTTTGTGATGTAGTCCATCTTAGATAAATGTAAAAACTCACTGATAAAATCGCAATTAAGGAATTGACACTATTTATTACTATATCTTTGTGAAACTTTCTATATTGTAAATTTGCTAATTTAGTATTTAATATTACAAATGTGCATGCTCTGTCGCTTCAGTTGTGTCCGACTCTTTAAGATCCCATGGACTGTAGCCCACCAGGTTCCTCTGTCCATGGGATTCTCTAGGCAAGAATACTGGAGTGGGTTGCCATTTCCTTCTCCAAATGTAGAATTCAGCATACACATAACCCACTTCTTTTAAAATCTCACTAGAGAATTTCCATTTGGAGGTATACATTTCATTTATACTAGTTTTCAGAAGTGTTGCAACTAATGTAAGCCAAGGAAGGACATAAAAATTGATGTCGTAGAAAAGTCTCAGTGGAATTGTCATCTTAATCAATTTTCATGTTAATTGAGGAGAAGTTTTATGCTGAAATTTTTTCTTGACAATCAGTACCTATTTGGGGACACCATGAAGACTCCTACACCTGTTAGAGTCACTGTTAGGAGTTAATGGGTGACATGATGCTTATGTCTTTTCTTTCGTTCTTGTATTATATTGCCGCTTTATAACAACCAAAGCCTTTACTTTTCCTCCATCTTTATAATGGAAAAATTATAATCTAAAAGTCAGATATGACTTTATAAGAATCTATTTTAGAAAAAATGATAGTAAATGTTTAAGGTATTTATGTAAATAATAGCAACAACAATGAAAGAGTTTTTTAATTCCTAAATCTAGTGTAAATATAGTGGAAAAACTTCTTGAAACATTTTTTCCTTCTCTAACTTTAAAAAAATCAGTGTTCTTTCTCTTATGATTTTTGTCCATCCTCAGGTAATATAGGAGAGTAGATGCACAACTGATAGAAATTAAAAATATTTTTTTTCCTCTCAAACGTAAAGCATATAATATTCTTAGAAAATTTTAACCCTTTCTATTGAGATAGTGGATACAAATTTATATGTTGTTCTTTTAGCTATTTATTAGCTTTAAATGCAAATGAAGGTCACAATGCAAACACATCTGATTTCTAAACTCCTAATTAGATCCAAGGTATTGTTGCTACTTACATTCCAACACCCAAAAAGTAAGAACTCAAAAATCAAAAACCCAAGACTATATTTGCATGCTCTGAAAATAGCTGAATGTTGCTAATGATATAAAATGGTGGTTTCATAAATGGTTCAACATTTGGGGTCCTCCATAAGTGAATAATTTTATGCATCTATAAATGCTATATTTTATGGTAATTGTATAATAAATTGTAACATAAATAATGTAATCTAGTATACAAATTCATAATAAGCTATCAACTGTGATATATTGGTAAAAGCTTTTGGTCCTAAAAGTAAAGCCAAGATTGTTTGTCATCAGATTTGTTATCTGATAATACGTGACTTGAATCAAATTAAGCTGTGAAAAAAAAAAAAGGTAAGAATGTCAACTGAGAATAAATAAATACTGGTGCAAATATTCTAATTCTGCAGTGATATATCAAGGAGTAAATTCCCCTGGACAACCAGTCTTCCTGGAGGGGCAGCAACAGGTTTTACAAGTTCATATCCCACTGGATATTTCTTCCTTCTGTTCCATTCCTCTTACATGAAATCGCACTTTGCATGTAAAGCTTGTCTTTCTCTTTTGCTTTTAATTATATTTCTTAGCAGCTCATGGCATACAGTGGTTATGCCATGAACAAGGAAGGCCAAATTATTCAAGGATATTAGGTAATCTAGGAATATGTTTTGTCAGAAAACCAAGTACCATACCACAGGTTCCCAGAAATAAAGCCCAAAAGCCACATTAGATGATGTCCTCATTTTAGATATAAGAGTACCAGAATTCAGGAACCAATGATGTTTCTTTAATACTTTCATTTTCAAGTGCAGAGAGGTATGTTCTTCCTTTAAGATAGCATCCACTGTAGGTTTGTTAGATTCATGTTGAAGCTCAGAAAATTGAACATTTTTCTGTTACTCGGCTGTAGAAAAAGTGTTCTGTGTATTTGTGATGGGGAGAGGACACAAATAAAAAATGTTTGGAATATTAGGATCCAATATTTACAAACTTCCATATTTAAGATTGTCCAATGAAAACTTGTAGATACTAGTAGAGTATCTGTAATCCATCTATCTGTTGAACATTTTGTATATTTTCATGGGGCCAAGATTATTTCATATATTCATGAACTTAGAAAAGAAAATTCTAGACCCTGTTACTTAATATATTAAGTGGTAAATGGGTTCTGCTGTTTCTATATAGATTGAGCCCCATTTGGAAGAGTGAATTACGGAGTTCTTCAGTGCTAGATGAGCAACCTGATGTAAACTCTAATGACGTAGACCCATGCCTGAGTTTACAATGTTAGCTTTCTGAATTCCTAGTGATGTCAGCTTTCAGAAGAGGAAAGAATTAGGATTCTTTCTTTAAAGTTTGGTAGATTGCACATATAGTCACTTTCTAGCCCGTTTTTTTTTTTTTTTTTAAAGCCTTCTGTTTATTTAGAGCAGTCATATTGGGTTGGCCAACAAGTTTGTTCAGATTTTTCCCTAAGCTGTTATGGAAAAACCCAATGAACTTTTTGGCCAAACCAATATATAGTCAGTTCAGAATACAGTGTTATAGTTTAATTTTTAAATCCACTTGATAATTTTGCCTTTTAGAATTTCAACATATATATATGTACACTAATGCTTTGTCTATTGTCCCTGTTTTTCTTTTGTTGAAAAACACAATATATATATGTTGTAGGGGTTTTTTTTTTTTTTAGCTAATGGTTTGGAAGCTGTTCCTATAATTATTCACATTACAGTCAAACTGGCTTTGCCACCTGTTCAGGCAAAGTGGTTGTGCCTATTAATAAATGTTTTACTTATTAATGATCCTTTTGAAGTGACTGGATCCCTGCCCTTCATTCCATGCGCTTCTATTTTCCTATACTTTTCACCTGACTAAGGATTAATGAAATCACCTCATCATAATCGTGACCATAATTTCCTCCAACAAGTACTCAACTTTGGTTTTAGCACTTTATTAATGCTTACAACATCTCTCTCTCTTTCTCTCTCTTTTCCTTAGTTGTAGCACAGTAAGGATTTTTGAATGTATATTATCATCTAAGGTAAGCTTTCATATGGTTTTGGCATATGAAGCTTATGACTGTCATAAGCCATACAAAGCCTGTGGAGTATGGCATGATTTTCATTATGTAATCCAATGAAAATAGACTCTTTAAAATCTCTAACATTGTAGTTGTAATGTGTATTTCAGTATCTTGACATTAACGGCTAGTACTTATTCATCACAACAATCTTCTGTTGACATGAAGCAAGTTGTTGAATGCAGTAGAGCATGAATTAAAGCATTTAATGTAGATGAAAATGAGTGATACCCAAGCATTCTGAATGCTTTGCATCAAGGAATGGACATGTACATAAGTGGCATCATTTCTACCAATATGTGACTTGATTTTTTTTAAAAAAAGGAGAATGATTTTCCCAAATTTGCATTAAAGGAGTTTTAAGAATGTTCAAATGGCATGCTGTTTTTGTCTGGACTTGAATTTATTAGCAAGTAGTAAAACACTTTTCTAAAGGACCATGAATTTTTGTGGTTTCATGGGGTCTCTCATGAAAGGTACTTTTAGTTCTAAAATGCAATTCAGAACCATGGAGGGTAAGTATAAAATATTAAGAGGTGTTTCTCTCACCTTCAGAGGTACTGGACAGACTTTACTATTTTACTAATTTTTTAATTTTTATTTTATTATTTTACAGATTTTACTCTTGGACAGATTTTACTATATTTCCAATTTTTGCACTTTTGACAGTGTGTAAATAGCCAAAGTTAAAAGAGTAGTCCCTTTTTTCTTCTCCCATGTGCTTGAATGGGAACTCTTTGTGCTTAATTAAAAAGAACATTAACAAACTGGAAAAGGTTCTTCCTACTGACTCATAACACGATTTGCATTTATTCTGCCATTCAGGCAGAACACTGAAATCATTCTATAGAGGAATCTCAAAACCTTGCAGAGGGCAATAAATATTCTCCAACTAGTTGGGAATTTAAAACAAGAACAAATAATAGTAGGAAACAAAAAACTGCTATGCGTCTGCAGGGAACTTGCTTTTCCTTCTCAATGCGGAGTGTTTTAGATTCTAAATGTACTAAACCCAAGAGAAGATTTCCAAGTAGGGACTGAATGAATCTTTTTAACTAACTGAAGCATAATTAGTCACATTTGCAGGCAGCTAGTGAAGAGGTCTTGTTTCAGGGATTTTTCACGTGTAGACAGTTTTGACTTTGCTTTTTCCTTCTTATCCTTTCTAGGTGGCCTTTCCTTCTGCAGGCTCCTCTTGCAAGGTGTGCCTCCTAACATAATTGATTCATATTTGCGAGACTTGCACTCAAGCAGCCCTGAGGAATACTAAGGGCCTGGGCACTGCCTCTCTGCACGCCACTGCTTTGAAATCGGGTTGCAATGAGAAAGCATTTCTGTTTTTCCACCAGGCTCCCAAGTGTGGTCGTTTTTTTTCCTCCTGATGCTGAAGAAAAAAAAATGTTTGCACGGATTGCTTAATTAAAAATTGCAAACAAAATCTCATTTGAAGTTAGCATTTTGGTCATTGTTGTCTTTGCTTGATCACTGTACTTTCCAAAAAACGAAAGCTATAGAATAAGCAGAAACAGTTATTTTAGCTTAACATAATAGACTCTGAAAGCTTTTTTTTCCCTTAGAGTAAAAACAAAAATATATATATATATATATACAATAAACAGCAATGTATTCTTAAAACCCATCTTTCTCTGGATCTAAGAAATTTTTCTAAGCAAAGAAGAATTGTTTATTTCCCACAACCCTACTTAACTCCAGTGGATCTGTACCCTTTTTCCCCATTTAAATTCACTACGAGATATTCTTGAAGTCTTTCAGACAAGTTTTCTCAACAGAAGGGGAAAATGTATTCAATAAGTGGTACAATAAATCTGAACCATTTATGATGAAATGATACAGTATTCGTTTATGTGTTTGGGGTTGCATGATCAGACAGGCCTAAAGACACAGGCTAGGACTCAGGATGCTACCAAACTCAGGCCTGACCCAAGTCATGTCTCTGGCATAGCATCCTGGCCAAATCCACCAGAGTTCCTGCCAAAATACCTCATCACAGTGTTGGAGAGCTGTTGCAGACTACAGAGCAGTTACAGATTTAGAGTTTGCTAATGGCATCTGTTCAAATTGATGAAAGCCTTTTCCAAATTCTAGATGCCAAGAAACACTTGTATTATAAACAATGTCCTTCACTTTCCTGATAGTGCAGAGAAAGTTTCACTTCGGGGAGTGGGGTAGAGGGGGAGTAAGCTACCACATCATTACTGTTTTCTATATACAGTATCTCCTCATGTTAAGAGTACTTATACACTGCAAAGTTCCCATAAGGAAGAAAATGTCCATTTTGAAATTGCAAAGAATAGAGTATCAGCAGCTGTCATTGCTAGTAACTTTCCTATAAGTTTGTTTAAATTTCCATTAAATTTGTTTAAATTCCATTAAATAAGTTTGTTTAAATTTCCATTAAAGGAAAATGATATACCACAGGAATTTATGAAAAATTCTTTTGGGAAATGAAACATTCATTAAAATTTTTTAAAGAATTACACTATTGACTCACTTTATTTTTATTTTTCTATTTACTCACTTTGAAAGAAAGCTTGATGAATGTTTTCATCTAGATTAATGAAGAAATAGGAAAAAAAACCCTACTAGTTCCAAGAAACGTTGGAATAAGGCAATATATCCTTAATCATTCACTTTCAGTTTTGTTTTAATTTTATTGGAGTATAGTGATTTACAATGTTGTATTAGTTTCAGGTGTATAGCAAAGTGATTCAGTTATATATATATACACATATTTATTCTTTTTCAGATTCTTTTCTCATATATATTACCACAGAATAAAGAGTAAAATTCCCTGTGCTATGTAGTAGGTCCTTGCTGATTATCCTTCTTATATATATAGGGTGTGTATGTTAATCCCAAACCCCTGATTGATCCCTCCCCACACCCTCCTGATAGTTCCCTCTTGATAATCATAAGTTTGGTTTTGATATCTGTAAGTCTATATCTGTTTTGTAAATAGTTCATTTGTATCATTTTTAAAAATTAGATTCCACATGCAAGTCATACCATATGATATTTGTCTTATTTACTTAACTTGGTATGATAATTACTAGGCCCATCCATGTTGCTGCAAATAGCATTATTTTATCCCTTTTTTGTGGCTGAGTAATATTCCATTGCATGTATATACCGCCACTTCTTTATGCATTTCTCTGTTTATGGACATTTAGTTTCCTTCTATGTCTTGGCTCTTGCAAATAATGCTGCAATGAACATTAGGGGGCATGCTCAGATATGTACCCAGGAGTGGGATTGCTGGATCATATGATAGTTCTATTTTCAGTTTTTTAAGGAACCTCCTTACTGTTCTCCATAGTGGTTGGACCAATTTACATTCCTACCAACAGTGTAAGAGGGTTCCTTTTTCTCCACACCCTCCCCAGCATTTATGGCTTGTGGACTTTTTCATGATGGTTATTCTAACTGGTTTAAGACAATACCTTCTTACAGTTTTGATTTGCATTTATTTCTCTGATAATTAGTGATGTTGAGCATCCTATTATGTGCTTGTTAGCCATTTGTATGTCTTCTTTGGAGAAATGTCTATTTAGACCTTCTGCCCATTTTTCATTGGGTTATTTGTTTGTTGATATTGAGATGCATGAGCTGTTTGAATATTTTGGAGATGAATCCCTTGTCGGTCACTTCATTTGCAAGTATTTCCCCCCATTCTGTGGGTTGGCTTTCATTTGGTTTATGGTTTCCTTTACTATGCTGAAGCTTTTAAGTTTAAGTAGGGCCCATTTGTTTTTGTTTTTAACTTCATTAAAATGAAATTTTAATTTTAATGTAAATTCATTACTCTAGGAGGTGGGTCAAAGAAGATATTGCTGCTATTTATGTCAACAATGTGTTCTGCCTGTGGTGCCCAGTCTTATATTTAGGTCTTTGATCCATTTTGAGTTTATTTTTGTGTATGGTGTTAGAAAATGTACTAATTTCATTCTTGTACATATAGCTTTCTAGTTTTCCCAGCACTGCTCATTGAAGAGACTGTCTTTTCTGCATTGTATAGTCTTGCCTCCTTTGTCATAGATTAATTGACCATAAGTGCATGAGCTTATTTCTGGGCTTTCTATTCTGTTCCACTGATCTATATTTCTGTATTTGTGTCAGTACTATACTGCTTAACCACTCATATTTAAATTGACACCTGAAACATTCTCATTAGCTCAGTGAATGAGTTTTTGAATGTCTGATGTGTGCATGGCACTGTTTTGGACTCAGCTAGGAATTCAGTGAGAAATAAGCCACTTCTTGCCTTCAAGAAATTTATAACGTACAAGACAGGTAATCAAAGGGAAGCACATAAACAGGGAAGACTGTAGGTGTAAGAGAATACTATAAGGATTCAGAAGTCAAATAATGTATTTAGGTAATTGTTATTATCAATGTATATATCACATTAGGATGGCATGCAGGACATGCCACAGGATTTTATTTTTCTAAATCAAATATGACTCTAATCTCCCCACTAGCCAGAGAGATTGAGAAGATCTCTTTGTCTTCCTTCTGGGTCTGGGTGAACTGACTCTTTCTCGGTGCCTAGAAGATGGAGAGAAGGAAAGGCCTCTGGTCTTCAGGTTACACTGGTGATGGCAGAGATGCCCATGGTCCAAGCCAGTATAGTCCAGCCAAGGACAAGTGACACGGAAACTTCCTGACAAGTGTGGGCCTCAGTCTTTTGACCTCCAAGGCCAGAGCTTGGCTATTTACCTGATATATATATATATATATATACACACACACTATTTACTATTTACACACACTATTTATAGCTATTTACCTGCTATACACACACACACACACACACACACACACACACACACACACACACACACACACACACACACACACACACACACACACATATTTTGGCCACACCATCTGCTTGCGGAACCTTAGTTTCCTGACCAGGGACAGAACCCAGGCCTCTGGCAGTGAAAGCATTGTGTCCTAATCACTGGACCACCACAGAATTCCCTTTACCTGCTACTTTGACACATGTTCTTTGTGGGGAGACTGGACAGTTCTACCACTTAGTATTAGACTTGAACCTGGGCAAGAGGACCCTCTATGCTCAAGCCTCTCCCTCTGACCCTCCTCCAGCCGTATCTTCCTCCACAAAGCAGGGAGGCCATAGACCCAAGGGGGTGTGCATACCTAAAGCCTTACAAACCTTCTTCCCTTCCTGTAGCCTGCACCCAGATCCAGTTTTAAGGACTTTGTGGGCCTTTTCCTTTTCTACCCCCAAGGAAGAATGAAGTGACCAGCATATATATCCTGAGGCACAATGGGTGGCCTAGTGAAGTGAAGTTACTCAGTCGAGTCCGTCTCTTTGTGATCCCATGGACTGGAGCCCGTGAGGGCTCCTCTGTTCATGGGATTCTCCAGGCAAGAATACTGGAGTGAGTTGCCATTTCCTTCTCCAGGGGATCTTCCTGACCCAGGGATCGAACCCAGGTCTCCTGCACTGCAGGCGAATTCTTTACCCTCTGAGCCTAGAGATGCTTATTTTTCAGGGAGTCGGGGTGTGGAGGGTGTGACTGAGGCTGCACATGAGGCAGGGCATCTGTGTGTGTGCATCTGAGCCCCTCTTGGTGCAGGGGGCAGCAGGGTGGAAAGCACAGGGGGGCCTGAGCCTGGCGGGGCGCCTCAACATCCTGGCAAGTATCTTTAAACTGAAGACCCAACATGCAATCAGCCTTCTGGGGCTTCTCTGGTGATCCAGTGGTTGTGACATCATGCTTCTGCTGCAGAGGGCGCAGGTTCGATCCCTGGTCAGGGAACTAAGATCCTGCATGCTGTGCAGCCCAGCCAAATAAATAAATGAATAAATACAAATAAGGACGTGTACTCAGTTGTCATGATTTAATAAGGTTAATTTTTTTTAAAATCTAGACTTCCAGGTCATTATGAGGATATCCCCCTCAGAAAACTGAAAGATACAACCATTTTATTAACCATGCATTAGATTTATAACTTCTAAATATTCATGTATATGAGCTATAAAAATGAGGGGTCAGCTGGCCCCCAGCCACCTTTGTTCCCTTTCCTGTGTCCCTTCTTCCCCCTCCTCTACTACACACCATCACTCTTACCTCTCCACTATCACCAGTTCTCTCCTGACTCCAGGCCTGACCACCCATCTCCTTCCTCACTTCAGTTCCTCTGAATGGAATCCTGGAAACACCAATTTGGCTTTCTTTTCCTAGGAGTAGGAGCAGGAGTAGAATTGTCTCGTTGTTTAGTTGCTAAGTCCTGTCCGACTCTTGCAACCCCATGGACTGTGGCCTGCCAGGCTTCTCTGTCCATGGGATTCTCCAGGCAAGAATACTGGAGTGGGTTGCCATTTCCTTCTCAAGGGGATCTCCCCGACCCAGGAACCGAACCTGGGTCTCCTGCACTGCAGGCAGATTCTTACTGACTGAGCTACGAGGGAAGCCCAGGAGTAGAATGAGGAGTAAGAAAACCAGACAGTCTTCTCACCAACCCTCTCATAACATTCCTTGACTCTAAACTGAGCTCTGCCTTTATTACCATCCTTGCACCAAAGAGTCGGCTGCTTGCTATGTGTAGGTATTTATAACATTCCTTTGTGGCTCAGCTGGTAAAGAATCCGCCTGCAATGTGGGAAACCTGGGTTTGATCCCTGAATTGGGAAGATACCCTGGAGAAGGGAAAGGCTACCATTGCAGTATTCTGGCCTGGAGAATTCCATGGACTGTATACTCCATGGGGTCTCAAAGAGTCAGACACAACTGAGCGAATTTCACCTTCACTTTTGTATCAATAATTGAATTTTAATAACTTCGACTGGATTAGAGAAACAAACCCACTAATGGGATGACCAATTCTCCTGATTCTAAGGGCAGCAATCACCCTTTTAAACTCACCTGATGATCTCTTTCTGTCCCTAAATACCCTGACTTGAGAAACCTTTGGCCTAGATAAACATTTTTCCTCTATCTGGAGTTGATTGCTAGGGACAAAAGACCAGGCAGGTGGCAGGAGTTAAACACTCCCAAAGGGCTCACTCAGCATGTGGCTTGGGGCACTGGTGGACTCTTGTCTTTAAAGGCAAAAACTTTGCCCTCAAGTGCATGATTGACCATAGCTTCTTTTTCTCTCAAGCAATAGCTTTAGAGAAATCTTTCTGTTCTTTGTAGGTAAGCACTTACACAGGCAAGAGATTTCCTCCTTCGAGTGCTCTCCTCTCACCTTCATCCTAGTCTTGGAGACCAAGAAAATATCTTAAAGACATTACACACAAATTTAAAAATGTTGGCTTAATATTTTTTAAGTTAATGGGAAAAAACACAAAGAAGAAAGGAAAAATAAACAGGAGTTACCAGCAACACTGTGACAAAGAAAGGAGCCACGCTTCCAACTCTGCAGGCGTCCCTTTTGGACAACTGGGACGAGGAGTGTTTGGAAGGGAGCCATGTTTCAAAATAAACCAAAGCTGATTTGAAGTCATGTGGTCATTTGGAAAATTCTAAGCACTAGAGAGCCAAATAATGTATCCCCTGCAGGATATGGGATGAAGTGCCACTGGGCTGATCATCCCAGCCTCATTCCTGCGTGTCCACTGCGGGGGTCACTGAAAATTCAGTTCTCATTCCTGCGCAGGGCAGTACCGCTGAGTTGGAGGCAGGTGGGGTAATGGTGGAGGTTGCCAAGAAGGGGCAGAGCCTCTCTATGTGGGGTTATTTTTATGTACTTAATAGCTTATGGCTTCTTAATAGCTCATGGCTTCCCAGGTGGCGCTAGTGGTAAAGAACCTGCCTGCCAATGCAGGAGATGGAAGAGATGTGGGTTTGATCCCTGGGTCAGGAAGATCCTCTGGAGAAGGGCATGGCAAGCCACTCCAGTATTCTTGCCTGGAGAATCCCATGGACAGAGGAGCCTGGTGGACTACAGTCCATAGGGTTGCAAAGAGCTGACTATAAGAGCTCACAGTTAGGGTTCAAGGAACATTGTCTTGCAGTAGAATCAAGAGTTCATTAGTGAGACAAGTTGTTCTAAGAATCTTTCCGTAAATGTCAAGTCTTCATAGTGGCCAGCATGGACTCTGACCCACAGTCTTTAGTAACTCCACTCCCTGAAGAAGTTAAGCAACAGTGATGGAGAGACCAGGAGGGTGTGGCTAGGATGGGCTCATCAAAGGCCAAGACCCAGGATCATTGTCAAGTAGGAGGGAGGAAAGCAGCACAGACAAACACATTAACATCTGTACAGAAGGAAGGGCAGTCAAGAGCAACGAGACAGAAATGAAGCCAGTAACAACCACACCAGGCAAGGAACTAAGGAAAGAGGAAACGGAAATGAGAAAATCAACAACAGAAAGAGAAGAGCACCTGTTTCTGTGCTTCACTGGGATTATCTCAGGCACGGGCTCTTCACCCTGTCCCACTCAACGGCCCTCCTCTTGGCAGAAAAAAGGAAAATGGTGGACAGAATGTGAGAGCCCAGCCTGAAGCTACTGCCACAACCCTCACTTGCTTATTTGCTAGAGTTTATCCATGTTACCTTCTTCTCCATGATATATGCATTTATTAAACAGAAAACTATGTTTTCTTCCCAGATCTTCAAATGGATGTCATTCCAGTCATGTCAGGGAGCTAAATGTATCCCAGTCTGGAAAGCACAGTATAATGAAATACCTCATCAACAATGAACAACCGGGACTCTCCCAGTGGTCTAGTGGTTAGGACTCTGCATTTCCACTGCAGGGGGGCATGGGTTCGATCCCTGGTAGGGCAAATAAGATCCTGCATGCTACAAAAAACAAAACAAATGAAACAATGACCAACCAACAAAATAGATCTCAATTCCACTGTAGATGGTATTATATAATCAGTTTAATACACATGCGTATTAGTTGCTCAGCTGTATCCATCTCTTAGTGACCCCATGGACTGTAGCGCGCCGGACTCCTCTGTCCATGGAATTCTCCAGGCAAGAATACTGGAGTGGGTTGCCATTTTCTTCTCCAGGGGATCTACCTGACCCAGGGACTGAATGCGGTCTCCTGCATTGCAGGCAGATTCTTTACCATCTGGACCATGAGGGAAGCCCTTAATACACATATGTAATATAAAATAGAAAAAGTTAATCTATCTATATATCCCTTCTTTGTCCTGGAAAGCACCGTTTAACCAAAATTAAGTGAGCCAACCTGGTCTTT
Organism: Cervus canadensis; assembly: GCF_019320065.1. NCBI lineage: Eukaryota > Metazoa > Chordata > Mammalia > Artiodactyla > Cervidae > Cervus > Cervus canadensis. Next base: position 49,454,797 of record NC_057406.1, read on the forward strand.
CTCATCCTTAAATTTTCCACAGCCCTGTTTCTCCTCATTCTGCTCCATCCCCTTTTCACCTGGGGCCTGCTCCAAGCCATGCCTCCACCCAAGCCTTCTAAGACTGAATATCCGTCAGCCCCTTATGACTCAACACGGGGTCTGGTTTCCAGCAGCATCAGCATTACCTGGGAGCTCCTTAGGACTGAAAATCTTCCCTGCACTCTCTCTCCAGATTCACTAACTTAGAAGCTGCCTCATCACAGGATCGCCAGGTGATTCGTGTGCTCGTCTGTGTTGAGGCAGGCGGCTCCAGCTGTCTCTCACAAGTTCCTGGCATGGCTATTTGTTTGGAGTCATTCTCTCTCAGCTGTCTCAGAGGAAAGACTTTCTGAAAAGCATTGCTCCTAAGGTGTTTCTGATAACGACCTAACCTAACATGGAAATCTGACCTACCTGCTTATCCTAAAAGCCCCAATCCAAAGACAGGAATAACTCATTGTGCGGCTTTACCATAGATTGCTGAAGAAGGAATTTTTGAGGAAGGAGATTCGCTCCAATGCTCCTCAAATCATACCATGGAAAACATTTTAAAGCAGTGGGATGAGAACTCAGAAAACAATAATAAATAAAAAACAGTTAAAGGATATAAATAGGACAGACCGCTAAGAACTGTGTCTCTGAGGAAAATCAGTTTCCAACCATAAATTGCTTTTGAAATATCAGACAAAAAAAAACACAATTACAACATCTCAGGGATTCTATTGTGAAATCTGCTTTTCTGATCTTGATCCAGCAATTAAGCATTTCTAGAGAAGACAGCAAAAGTTTTTGTCAATCTATTATTGAAGACTTTGTGTCCACTCATGTATTTTGTAAGGTGCCATGGTTCTATAAAAGTTGGACTTTAGAGTCACAAAGTACAGAACTATAAAAACAAATTAAACCAGAGCACATAAATGAGAAAAGGCAAGGATTTATACCACAGAACTATACTAATCTTCATAAATACTCCAGCCTGTGGGTCCAAAGCTCTAAACACTTACACACATAACTTGACTCCCTGAAAGATAAAATTCTGCTACACTGAAAATCTAGCCAGGTGATTTTTTGATTGCAACATGTGCGTTTCCAAACCAATGAAATTTAGGGGCTTTTTGATGCAGTTATTTTACACTTAATCTGGCTACATGAGACCAGAACATTTTGTGGAAATTTGATCTAGATGCTGAGGAAGAAGATTTGAAATATGATTGCAAGTTACACAAAAAGAACTTGTAGTTAAACCAAGATAAACCACCAAATAAAAACTTATGGATATCTCTTGTACTGAGGATAATGTAAGACATTACTATTGGGAAAGGCTGGCTGAAGAGTACAAGGAATGTCTCTGTACAATTTTTGCAACTTTCTGTGACCCTATTATTTCAAAACAAAAAGGTTTTAAATGTATGGATATCTACTCGGTACCAAGGACTGAGGAACACAGTGCAAGGATACAGTCCTTGTACTCCAAGCTGGACAAGAAGGAGATCAGGACATAAACAAGTGCCTCAAGGCAGACTGGATTACAAGGTATAAAGCACTCTGTAGAAGCAGGAGAGATCAAACTGGAAGAATCTGAGAGGCCATTTCAGAGAAGGCAGAATTTAAGCTGAGCCTTGCCTAATGAGCAGTGTTTTGGGGGTGATGAGAGGTGGAGGGTACTCCCCAAGCCCAGGAAGCAAAGTGGGGCATGAGGAAGTACTGGGTGTACTTGGGAATACCTAATGGACCCATGAAGCTGGAACATGAGATTAGGGAGAAGAGCGAGGGAAGAGACACTTGGGAAATAAGACTGGAAAGAAAGATTGAGCTTTTGAATGCCAAGCTAGGGAGGCTGGACTTTACCAAAGTCTTCCTGGCAAGAGAATGCATCATTGATTTTAGTAAATTTAGTAAGATAATTCCTTTTTTTTTTTTAAAGAAAGAACTGTGGGGTATGGTAAATGTGTTTCTTTATTTTTTAAAACAGCTTTTGGCTGCACTGCACAGCATGTGGGATCTTAGTTCCATGACCAGGGATCAAACCTGAGCCGTCTGCATTGAAGGCACAGAGTCCCAACCACTGGACCACTGGGAAATTCTTTATATGATCTGGTACTCTTCAATATGGATTTTATTTGAAGGAAATACCTTTTCCCAGCTTGCCCTTTCATTCTCTTTATGATGTTTTTTGATCTATAGTTAAAATTATCTGTAACACAGTTAAACTTATTAAACTGGAAAAGGATTTTTCCTTGACTCATTTGTGACCCTGCCAAGTTAAAAGATAGGTATCTCCAAATTTACTGTACAAAAACCCCACCAAAGTTAAGAATGAATCTCTATCATTCTGATTCCTTTCCTGCATTTGTATCATTTTTCACATAAGAGACTAGGAAATGGATATTCAATGCATGATTTTGTCTACAGACACCCTCCTATTCTAAAGAAGGGATTGCCAAATTTTTTTCAGTAAAAAGCTAGTCAGTCAATATTGTAGTCTTTTCAGGCTATATGGTCTCTGTCATAACCACTGAAATTTGCCCTTGGAGCATGAAAGCAGTCATAAATAGTATATAAGGCATAAACATGGCTTTATTAGTGGCACTGAAATATGAATTTCATGTTATTTTGCATCACAGGAAAAAATTCTTTTTTTAATCATTTAAAGTCTAAAAACCATCTGTAGTTTATAAGCTGTATGGGAACAGCTGGTGGGCTGGGTAGTAGTTTGTTAGCCCATCTCCAAGGTGTTGTGGTGGCATCTGCCCGACAAACTGTACCTGCTGATAACCACTGCCCAACATGACTGTAACTAAGCAGCTTCTGAGTTAGTTCAATGTCTTAGAGAAGTGCCTACCGGTAAGAACCCTGAGGTGAAGAAAAGGCATGTGGCAGGCTTGTCTCTGGTTGTGCAAAATGATATGTTTATGACAGGCCGTCCCAGGTCTAAAGAGTGCATTGTGAGGTAAGGGGCTGGTGAACTGCCATTGTGTGGCGGGCAGTGGAAGGTACCACCCGGATCCTTGTCTTCGGGGGGAACGGTGTGTGTTAAAAAAAAAGACAAGGTTATCGGTATGGGCTGCTCTGAAAAAATAGGCATTTGGGTTCCAACCATTCAGTCCCCTTGTTAGACGGTGTTTCTAAATCCTGATTGGTAGTTCCAATACCTTGGAATCTGAACCCTGAACCTTGATCCCTGAACCGGAAAGTGAGGGTTCTCTAGAGCTAATACACGGCCAAGGCCCCAGCCCTGGGGGTTGGAAGGAAGACCTATGCCCGTACGTTTATCAAACAGGACCTCTCTAGGGGCCAACGGATGGGGCCCTCAAACCGGTGACCCAAGATGGGCAAAAATCATGTTCTCACACAGTATCCCGCCGACGCCGGGTCTGCAGGCAGCGGCGTCCTTCAGTGTGGCTGAAGACGAGGGCGTTCGCCAAAGAGGAGAACCGAACTATGCATAGCCCAAGAGTTAGAGGAACCCGCTACTAACTGTCCCGCGGGCGAGACTTCCCTCCGGGGAGCGTCACCAGCGGTCCCGGGAGAAGAATCGGACCTTAGAGGCAGGTGCATCGGGATCTTGCGGGAGTCTGGGCCCTTCGTGCGCCAATGAGAAAGTGACGGTCGGTGGAACCCCCGCGGTGACCCGGCGGCCTGCGCGGACCGGTCGCGCCGGCCGGGCCCCTCGCGGGGCGGCCCCGCCCCCTCTCCGCGCACCCCAGGCCCCGCCCGCCACGGCCGGCGGCTCTAGGGGCGGGGGCCCCCGGGACACGGGCGGCCCGGCCTGACCTCGACCTCGGCCGCGGGCCGGACCGGCGAGTCCCACCCGGCCGGCGCAGGCCCGGGCCCGCGAGCCCCTCCCTCCACCTGTCCCCGCCCTGGAGCCCCGCGCGGGCTGCGCTCGCTCGCAGCCGCGGGGCCGGCAGGCGGCCATGGCGGCGGGCGCCGGGGCCAGGCCGGCGCCGCGCTGGCTGAAGGCGCTGACCGAGCCGCTGAGCGCGGCGCAGCTGCGGCGGCTGGAGGAGCACCGCTACAGCGCGGCGGGCGTCTCGCTGCTCGAGCCGCCGCTGCAGCTCTACTGGACCTGGCTGCTCCAGTGGATCCCGCTGTGGATGGCCCCCAACTCCATCACCCTCCTGGGCCTCGCCATCAACATGCTCACCACGCTCGTGCTCATCTCCTACTGCCCCACGGTCACCGAGGAGGTAGGGCCCGCCGCCCGCCCGCCGCCCGCGGGCCCCCAACTGCTGCCCACCTTGAGCCGAGCCCCGGCGCCGGTGCGGCCCTGGAGGCTCCCGGGGCGCCCGCGCCGCCGGCCCCCAACCCGCGCGCACCGCAGAGCCGCCCGGGACCGCGGAGGGGGGACACCGTCTCTGCCCCCGCGCCGCGGCCGCCGCTAGCCTTCTCCGCTCTGCCTGGAGGCTGTCACGCCGCTACCCAGTCCCGTGTGTACCCCGAGCCTCCTCCGGACGGCGGAGGGGCTCTCAAGGTCACTGCCCAGCCCCGTCCACCCCCGGGGCGGCGGACGGGCTGTCTCGGCCACTGCGAGCGAGGGGCCTGCCTGTCTGGCCGCCGCCCCGTTCTGCGCCAAGTTGGGGGTGGGTGTGGACAAGCAGTCGGTGACTTTGCACACTGGTCACTGAACACCCCCAGCTCCGTCCCGCCTGGCCTTCGCGCTTGGGTCGGCCAAGCCCGAAGTGCCCTTTGGACACTTTTGTACTCAACCGTCTGTTTCTCAAAGGTTGTGCTAGTCATCCTGTAATTACTGATAGCGCTGATCAAAGATAAGCTACTTTTAAGAGATTAACTACTTCCTTTTTCTTCGTTGACTTATTCGTGGAAAGCAAAAGTATTAGCAAGGTGTTAATGCTTATCATCAAGACCCAGGGATCGTAAAAGCCAACGGATTTTCTTAACCATATTTAACCTGTATCTGAAATAAGAGTAAATAACGTGGGCTTTTGACACGTGGTAATCAGAAGCGTCCCTTGGACTGAGTGTGATGGGGGGAGCAGGAGGCAGAGGGGGCCACTCCCATCTATAGCTTTTTAGAGTACCTGGAATAAAAACTACATTGCACGTTCTGTGACATTTTCTTCTTTTCTTTGCCCTCCACATAGAGACTCCGTTTATAATCATATTTGAGTATAGGTACTGGTTCGTTGGTTGGTTTAGTCGCTAAGTCGTCTCCGAATCTTGCAACCCCATAGACTGCAGCCTGCCAGGCTCCTCTGTCCATGGGATTCTCCAGGCAAGAGTACTGGAGTGCTGGCCATTTCCTTCTCCAGGAAGTATAGGTCCTGTGGAGAACTAATTTGACTTGAGGTTGGATAGGAATACAGTGCCCTCCACAATAGATCCATTTTTTTTTTTTTAAGTATTTGATGAAGCCTACATTTTAAACATAAATTGATGGATATGTTAGTTATATTAATATTTGGTTTTTTGGCAGACATTCCCATTGTCAATTCATTTACATATTGTTTAAAAAATGTAAGTGGAAGCCCATTTGCAGAATTCCCCAGAGGCAGTGTGCCAGATTGGAAGGTGCATTGGGTCAGAAGGGAAGGCCTGGTTCTAATGTGGCTTTGCCACACCATGGAATGACAAACAACGGGGGCCTGCTTTCCTCATGTAAAATAGAAATAATACTTGCCAAACTAATTTCACAAGAATGTAAATGATATATTACATGCAGATAAATGTAGAAAATTAGAATTTGTTCAACCTGTTAAAAATATTACTGTTATGAAAAATGTCCTGCAAACCTATAATAAAGTTTAGCTTTTATTGGGCCTAGGTTTGGCTAACAACATTTGAGTGTTTCTGATATTTGCCAGTTAAATCATGAACTTTTCAATATTAATTTAATAACCATCTGTTGAGCACTTCCAAAGAGCAGGACAGGCAGAGAAGTCCAGGAGATTCTGTTTAGGGATCACAGGGGGTGGGGCCTGATGGAACAGGTAAAATTATTAATTTTTAGGCTATGCCTCATTTATTTAAAAAAAAGGGGGGAAAGGTGGCAGACAGGGAGGATCTGAGGGACTTAAAAAAAAGGAAATCAGAATGACCCAAAAACGGGAAGTAAGGTTTGAAAAAACAAGATGAAACTGAGTATTTCTGAAATGTAATTGGATCCTGCACGTGCTTCTAAGTGGCTGTAGCAAGTGAGGGGAAACAGTCACGCTGCCTGTCTGACAGTATCCTAGCAAGACCACAAAAGCAGCGTCGCAGTTCACGGGCCACAGAGACAGGATCTGACAAGGTTCAGATCTAAGAAGTCCTGACTACAAAGCCCGATTCTTTTCGCCACATACCACCCCTGTCTCGTCTGCAGTTCTTTCCTTTCTGTGTGATCTGCAGGAAAAATACCTTGTGTTTCATCTAATGCTTATCGTGTAACATGCTTTCACATTCGTTATTGCATTTGTGTCTCCTATCAACCCCAGGAGGCTGGCAAGCTTTTTCCCTTCCTAGAAAGGCCTTCCCACCATTTTAGTATTTCTTCTGTCCATCCATTCTGAACTAATAGTGGCAAACATTTTATTAAGAGGAAGTTGAGGCCTGGAGTGCCTTTAACCTGGCTTGAAACTTGTTTTCTGATTCTTAGAGTTAAGAGTTAATACTTTTTCAGACTTGGCAGATTCCTTCCAGAAAGGGTCAGGGAAAGCCCATATGATTTTTGGACCCTGATGCTTGGGTTAATCTACCCAGTTATGATTAATTGGGCTCACTACATATCTATGTTAATAATAATATTTGATCTACTTTTTAACTGTATTGATATTCTAGGACATGACTGGGGATGATGAGAAATTAGTAGAAAAAAGTTAAGTGATTTACATTGTACAGTGGTGCTCTGAACTGCATGGCACACCACCATTTCATTAAGGAACTTTCCACTCCAGCCAAATTGAACTACTTCCTATATCAAGGGTATTTCTTGGGACTTCTCCTGGCAGTCCGGTGGTTAAGACTCCATGCTTCTAATGCAGGCTGGGGCTGGGGAGGGGGGTTCAATCCTGGTTGAGAAATTAAGATCCCACATGCCATGCAGTACAGCCAAAAACAGTTTTTTTTTTAAAGATTTCCTTCCTTCTCATCCCTCTCTTTTCTCCTTCCTCTTTCTTTCTCCTGCCCCACTTCATCTCTCAGTGTCCATTCCTTCTCTGAAGTCAAATCAACCACTTAATCCTATGAACTTCCATAATAATAGCAATTTCCTTCTGGAGAAGGAAATGGCAACCCACTCCAGGACTCTTGCCTGGAAAATCCCATGGACAGAGGAGCCTGGCAGGCTACAGTCCATGGGGTCGCAAAGGGTCGTACATGACTGAGTGACTTCACTTTTTAACTAACATTTACTGGGTATTACTTATGTATTTGGGGCTTCCCAGATGGCGCTAGTGGTAAAGAACCTGCCTGCCAGTGCAGGAGATGTAAGAGACATGGGTTCGATCCCTGTCGGGAAGATTCCCCTGAAGGAGGGCCTAGCAGCCCACTCCATTATTCTTGCCTGGGAGATGCCATGGACAGAGAACCATGTAGGCTGCAGCCCTTGGTGCTACACAGAATCAGACGTGATTGAAGGGACTTAGCATTCACACGCACACACTTAGGTACTAGGCATTCATTTAAACTGCTTTTGTCTATTATCGCATTTAATCCTCTCCACAACTTTATGAAAAGGTACTACTATTATCCTCCTTTTATAGATGAGGAAACTAAAGGGAAATAAATTAACCTCTTTAAACTGAGTGCAGGATTCCAGCTGGAAAACTATACTTCTGCTGCAGGTCTTTGTAGCTCTCCTGTGGAACTTCTCCATTTTATTTTGGTTATGTGTGTGATGTGATGTTTGGTTATGTATGTCCTTATTGAGTAAGACAGTCTACCATATTTTAAGACAGCAATTGCCCATTTATTTGAACATTCTCCACAGCACAGTGCCTTGTGTAAAGTAGACACTTGGTAAATATTTGCTAAACTATTGACTGCATGCAGGAAATAGCAATTTATAATCTTGGGAGATTATGTTTTTCCATCCATATTCAGTTTTAGCTTAAAACTTAGCATATTTAGTTTCAGATTAAATACTTATCAATTTGGTCCAGGGAGTTTTGACAAGAGTATGCAAGAGTCAGGGCAAACAGAAAACAAGAACTGAATTGCATCCCCTCTCGATGAGAAAATTTGGTGATTTGAGTCTGGTTCTTCGGGCTCTAGCTTAGTAGCATTCTCTACCACAAAACACTCCTCTGCTTGTTTTTGACTGGCATAAACTGTGGCTCCATTCCCTCTTCAGCTTTCTTGAGTAAATGTTTTTTCTCTGACCTCTTGCTATCTGTATATAAATCCATGTGACTACTATTAAGAGTGTGTTTATAGCAGATTGGTGCCCAGCATAGGGCTCTGTCAAAGGGCCTTGAATAATTTCTTTCCTTTATGATATGAATCAAAAGCAAGTGTATCTGAGGAGATATTTACAACCTTAAGAAATGGTTTGTTCCCTGTCTAAATAATTCAGATTCGAGTGGACTATAAAGAATTATTTGTTGGAGGAATAATAAGAAAAGGCCATAACCTAATCAAATTCTGTTACAGGTTTGGTTTCTTTGAAATCTAGAATATTTCCTTCCAGTTCAGTAACTTATGAAGCGTCATTTATGAAGGCAGGACTCTTGTGAGAGAGTGGCCTCTCGTACTAAAACAAAATACCTCACAGGAAGTGAAAGTTCTAGAAGCAGGGCAGGGAGTAGAGTGAGGCAGGCAGGCACAGACCGCCCGAGAGTGGAAAATGCCTCCTTCAATTCTGCAGCCACGGTGCCTCGCCAGCCTCACCCTCATCCCAGTGCTTCTAGAAGGAGCTTCTGCCGGTGATGTAGGAGTAGCTCTGAGGCCTGTGGCTTTCCTGTACTTGATTCCCAAGGAACAAGCTGTTTCCCCTTTAGAATTCTGGTTCAGGTGCGGCTAAAACATGGCCTTGTGGGCACGGCAGGAGCTTTAAATCCTGCTCCTGGTGGGTGTGACCTGGGCAGAAGCTCCGGCCGCCTGGGTTCTGTGAAGGTACCCGAGGCAGGTGGCGGTGACGGTAGGTCTGTCCAGGGCTTCTCTTTGCTGCCCTCCCGCCTGCTTCCCTCTGCCCAGCCAGAGGCTGGCATTGTCAACGAGAATTCTAGTAAGTGCTCCAAGAGGGCTTTTAGAAAGAATACTTCTGTTTACGCTAAACTTACAAAGAAGGAAGGCTGTCTTTCAAGTACAGACTTCTAATGTCCTGAGAAAGTCCCGCTGGCCCTGAAGCTAGTTGAACGCTGTTGGGTGTTCTCGTCCTGCCTGCTTCCACCCTGCTGGTAACCCACCTTATCTGATGAAGGTGGGTGAGCTCCTCCCAAACGGGGCCCCTGCCCGGAGCTGAGGCCGCAGGGTGGGGTGGACCAGCGAGCTGGGAGGGATGGAGAGGGACTCGGCCTGGCTCCAGCGGGGACCCTCCCTCTGTGAACAACGAAGTGCCTCTGGCCAGGCTCCGCTGCGTCACAGGCACATAATGCAGGTCAGAGCCGTCAGATTAGCAGTCTGTTAAAATTCCATGAGTTTTCTCTCGAAAATCACTAGACTCGGGTATACCTGTGGCTGATTCATGTTGATGTTTGGCAGAAACCAACACAATGCTATAAAGTAATTATCTTTCAATTAAAAATAAATAAATTGAATTATATTAAAACAAATCACTAGACTCACCCAACTGGGTACAAAGGCCACCTTCTAACGGTGTACCAGCATTACAGTTTTTCACACATGCCTGATCTTTGTCTAAACGCAGTTTTTATTTTTTATGGAGAGAGAAGTCAACTGATGTTTGGATAATTGAAGTCTCTCCATTACCAGCTGACCCAGTGGTTACTGGTTATGTAATATCTTTTGCATCTGTGTCAACTTACACCCAAGGCCATTTAAGGCAAAGAGGACTTTTTAAGTGTGAAAATTCATATAAGCAGGTATGTATAGTTTCAGTATTTCCTAAATTTTAATTTGGGAACATTTTTGCTTTTGTGTATTACCTATACTGTTTTTCTTTACATAAACTTTAAATCTACTCCTTAAAACTTAGACTCAAAGCCTTAATATCTGTACAATTATAGGTTTGATAGCTATGCTAGCTAGTTTTTAAATTATTATTTTAAAAATAGATTAAAGACATAAGTATTAAAATGAAAAGTTTACCTAAGAATCACTCAAAAAGTATCTTATATAGTATCAGAAATAATAATAACTAAAATTTACTGAGCTCTTCCCAAATGCCAGGCACTTTTCTAAGCACTTGACATGTAATAATTCATTTAATTCTCACAATGAGCTGAGAACAGTGATTATCCACATTTTTCATAAAGAGAAACTGAAGCATGAGAGGTACAGTGGCTCATTCCAGGATCATTTGCACGTGGAGTACAGAGGATATGCTCCTGTCCAGTCTGCAGAAAGCCCCAAGACATATACTCTTAAATTTGGAAACCATTTTACTGAATAGTTACAAGGTAACCTGTTACTTAATCATCAGTTGATTTTAATCATCTAGTTATTTAGCTCCCATGGTATATATAGCAGGTTTTAAAACCAGAGAACACACCTCCTACTCTGGAGAGGATTCTATTCTCATATCAAAGATGGGGCCTTGGAGACTACCTGGGTTAGCCTTTTCATTTATAGAAAAACCTAAGAATGTACTCCCCCAAAATCCAGTATTCTAGGCTCTGAGCTATAAGTTAAATTTGTCCAGTGGGCAGAAATGGTTCACTGATCACTTTCTAAGTCTCTTTTTCCTTTTCCTGATGTGTGTGCTCATTCAAACACACAAATAAAAAGGAGTGTGATACCCGGAATAAATAATTGATCTATATATGAGTGTTCCCTGATCCAGAGTTATTTTGAACAAAAACAGTTGCCACATGTTCTAGTTCAAATCTCTGGTTTCTCTAATCCTTTAATTCAAGTAGCTAGAAAAAGTAAAATTTCCCAAATACTTACGTTTTATATAGTTCTTTTTTAGTGATGTAACTGACAAGCAATTTAAATTTATTAGTGTTTTTTAAATGACATGAACTTATGATTATTTCTTAGTAGTTATTTTATTTTCTAGAATAAACTTATAATCTTCCATACAATCATGTAAGATTCATCTAATGATGAAGGTATTATTTAAATTGTGATTTACCCACATCATTGAATACCATGCAGTCATGTAAGCAAAGGGTGTAGATCTTTATGCTTGACTTGGAAAGATTTCTATAATGTATTATAAAGTTCTGATCTTAAAAGATACAGTAGATATTTTTTTTTTTCTTTTGGCCACACCACATGGCTTGTGGGATCTTAGTTTCCTGACCAGAGACCAAACCCATGTCCCCTGCAGTGGAAGCATGGAGTCTTAACTAAACCATCAGGGAATTCCCAGATACAATAGATATTATAAAGATAACGTAATTTAAAACTTTAAATGTTAAGGAGCTCATATGATCTGGAGACATTCCACTTTTTGTAATAGCCTCCTTCTATAGAAGTATTCTGATATTAACATATTGCTTTTGACTTTATAATTCGTAATCCATGCCCTGATTTTCCTGGGTTTACATTTGAAATTTTTGAAAATTAAGTTTTTTTTGTTTTAACTGGAATTGAGTTGGGATGGCTCTGGAAATCCTGCATCCACCTGGAGAACTTTCTGGAGTGACCCACAGTTAAAGCAGACTCCTGGAAGGAAGAGGCCTGCTGTTCCTGGCAAGAGGATCTCCTGCCTGGGGCCTGTTTTGCAGAGATAACAGATGAGAAAAGATGTTGAAAATCTGCAGACTATTTCATAGCCTCCAGGTGGAAATGGAGGTGATGACTGCAGGGAAGAGAAGAGACAGGTCCAGCCCCTGTGGCCTCGGGAAGACTGGCAGCTGGTGGACTAGTGGGCCTTCCTGGGTTTAAAAGGAAGGAAGTCTCTCTCAGCTTGCAGCCAGTTTCCCACCGCTCTGGTTCACTGAACTTGAAGTTGTATTTGTGGGGGCAGGAAAGTGCTTCTCAGCAGGTTTGAAAGAATAGCTAAGAATCCAGGTGGGAAGCTGCACCTACTCTGTGTAGCCTGCAGGGCAGTAAATCTGATAGACCTTATCTCATGGGCCAGGTCATAAAACTAGGGTTTGCTTCCTGGATCCAGTCTAACTCTCTTCTTGATGGAACTTTATCACCCCTCCCTAAGTTTCACTTTTATCTGTGATGAAAAGAACATAATAGCTGCCTTGTCTCTGTGGATTGCTGTTTCAAACAAAACAATGCATTTTTGAAAGTCCTTTGTTGTACTGTTTAAGATAACATTACTACCTTTCCAGTCTGTCTTGTAATGACCTGTGGATCATCTGTTCCAGAAACGTGAGCTGGTCATGGACTCATGAATAAACCTTTCACTTTCAGGCCTCTACCTTCATTCCTGCTTAGCCCTCCTCTCTGTCTTTCTCATTGAAATTCCCCTGCCCCTCTTTCCCTATTTAAACTCTAAATCTTAACTCCATTGATATCCTAGTGAAGTCATGTTAGGCCAGTGAGCCAGTTTTCATTTCCTTTCTCCAAATAAGGGGCAGAGTCCACTCCCAAGCGTGGTGTCCTGGAGTAGCCAAATTTATTTCGGCATGGATTTCTATTAACACCTTGACCTTTAGACTTGTTTGCTGCCGGGCTCCCAGATTAGAAGTTAGAATCAGGAGCTTTTTAATGTGGACCTTTAGGAGTTGCTTCTTGAGAAGCTCCAAATTTTCCATATAAGAAGGTTCTGTATAAGAAGGGAGAATTGGAACATCCTCATGTAGATGATTTACTTTCTGTCATTTAGGGGAAAAGGATTCAGTGGAAAGGAGCTTCCCAGGTGGCACTGTGGTAAAGAATCCACCTGCCAATGCAGAAGATGCAAGAGACCTGGGTTTGGTTCCTGGGTTGGAAAGATCCCCTGGAGGAAGGGCATGGCAACCCACGCCAGTATTCTTGCCTGGAGAATCCCACGGACAGAGGAGCCTGGCGGGCTGCATTCCATGGGGTGGCAAAGAGTCGGACAGGGCTTAGTGACGAAACAGCAACAGTGTACCTATTAATACTGGGTGTCTAATATTAACGGATGATGAAATGTTTGTTAAAGTTTAAAGTAAACTTTTGTTTACTTTGAAAGATTGAGGAATGAGGTAGCAAGTTGATTGGTTATTTGCAGAATTACCACATAAGCCATACCTACATTGATATGTCAAACCTACATTGATATGTCAAATATAATTTTAGAATGTTTAATGACAATACCTAAACTTCGTTGAGCACTTATTACATTCCTGGTATGTGTAAAGAATTATCTTAAGAATTTTTTCATTGTGTACAACTACAAGTTTAATTTGCATCTTAAAAATGAGGTAACCAAAGTTTAGAGGGTTTAAATGACTTGCCCAGGGTCACTTGGCTGTTAAATAACAGAGCCAAGAACTCAAACACAGATCTAACTTTGAAACCCTAGGTCTCAATACTTTTGCTATACTTCATTTCTGAGGCAGAATTCTGGGTTGGCCGTTGCTTTCATCACATGGGTCCCTGAGGAAGTACAATACATTTATAAAGTGCTGAAAGAAAAGAATGGCTGTTTTAAAATCCTTTTTCTCAAAATAAATAAATAAATAAAATCCTTTTTCTCTCGTTGAAATTGCTTCATTTCTATTGACCTACCTTCAAGTTCACTGACTCTCTGCTCTGTCATATTTATCTATGCTTCTGTATGTGATGTATCTTTTTCTTCTGGCTTCTTAAATGATTTTCTCTTCATCACTGCTCTCCAGTGATTTGATTATGATGTGCCTTGGTGGGTTTTTAAAAAAAATACTTATTTTGCTTGGGGTTTGCTGAGCTTCGTGGATATGTGAGTTGATAGATTTTATCAAATGTGGACATTTCCAGTCATTATTTTTTCTTGTATTTTCCATGTCCAACCCTTTCTCTTCTCTCCTGAGACTGTAATTACATATATCCCACAGGTTACTAAGGCCCAGTTCAATTATTTTTAGCCTTTTTTCTTTTTATGCACAATATTGGATATTTTCCTCTAAGAGTCTGTAAATTCACTGATATTTTCTTCTGCAGTATCTAATATGTTGTTAATCTCATATAGTATATTTTGCATTTGAAATATTGTACTTTTCATTCTAGAAATTTTACTGGAGTCTATCATGCTTTTCTTCTACCTTCTTGAACATATGAGGCATATTTATCAGAACTTTTAATGTCCTCTTCTGCAAATTTCACTGTCATTCCTGGGCCTTATTGTTTTGATTGATTTTACTCCTAGTTGTCAGCATATTTTTCTGCTTCTTTGAGTGATTACTAATTTTTTAATTGGATGCCAAACATTGTGAATTTTACATTCAGGGGTACTAGGTTTGATGGGGTATTCCTTTAAGATGTACTTTGTGTTGGCTGTAGGTATGTTACCTGGAATCAGTCAGATCCTTCTGAGGCTGGATTTTACATCTGTTAAGGCTGTCAGAGAAACCTTTAGTCTAAGGCTAATTTATGCCCACTGCTAAAGCGTTGCACTTCTGAGAACTCTCCCCAGTGCCACAAGTATTACAGGGTCTTTCTGCTGTACCTGGTGGGAATGTGGTTCTTTCCCTGGCCTTCATTGGTAGTTTTTTCTCATGGGGCACAGGTCACTTCTCAGCAAAGACTCAAAGATCCCCTCTGTAGATCTCCACATGTGCCCTTCTGCTTACAGCACTCTGGCCATAGATTCTGTCTGCCTTGACTTTGCTGAGCTCTGTTCCGTTGCTCCTCAGCACAGCAGGGTCACTGGGCTCTGTCCCGGGTCCCCACTCCTGCTCTGCGGGCTGGACACTGCCTGGAGGCACTCAGCTGGAGTCCTCAGAGGGCTCCTGCCACTCATTTCCCTTGTGTCAGGGATCACAGCGCTGCACTGGCTGCGCTGTCTGAACATGGTGGTTTTATTTGATCGTGTTTCTACTTATCCATGGTGGGAGAGTAAATCCAGTCCCTGATATTCCATCATAAATGGAAGCAGGGGTCTGTGGTTTGTCTTTAAGTTCTTTTTTCACAGTGGAGACTTACCGAATAATTTCAAATCCAGTGCCATATATGAATAGTATTATATTAAAGGAGCTGTGGACTAAGAATCAAAATCAGGGTCCCAATCCTCATTCAGTCATTTAACTTTCTGCTTCCCATAGTATATTCTGTGACCTTCTACCCAATCTAGAGCAATTCATTTCTTAGTTTAATTCATATCTGTAGAAAGAGGGTTATGAATGTTTTTTATATCATGCTGAGGTGCTATAAAGCGAGAACATAAGAAAATGTGTTGGTTGGCTTGGGTTGAGCTGTGTTCAAACAGAAGCTGGCTTATTGTCACTCACCAGTCTTCATTGTTAACATTTCATGTTAGGCACCATACTGGACATACCTTTTATGTGCATTAGGACTCTTCATCTACCAGTCACTGGATGCTATTGATGGGAAACAAGCCAGAAGAACAAATTCTTGTTCTCCTTTAGGGGAACTTTTTGACCATGGTTGCGACTCTCTTTCCACAGGTAAGTTAGTGGAGATTTTTTCCTATAGTTGTTTTTTGTTTGTTTGTTTTTTAATGATGGCTTAAAAAATGAAATGAACTGAACTGTTTGGTTTGTTTTGGTTTACATTTGGAAGCAATTTTGCATAGTGTATTTTTTTTTAAATACACTAAAAAAGTATGGTCAGTAATTTATTCTTGCCTAATTTTAATGCCAAGATTATGCACCTTAAAATTCTATATTTCTAAACATTCAGTGGCAATTATTAACTTATTTTAAATACTTAATGGTTTCTAAACCTCATTTCTTTCAGTTTTTATGGCACTTGGAGCTTCAATTGCTGTTCGCTTAGGAACTCATCCTGACTGGTTGTTTTTCTGCTCTTTTATTGGGATGTTCATGTTTTATTGTGCTCACTGGCAGACTTATGTTTCAGGCATGTTGAGATTTGGAAAGTAAGTATGTATTTTAAGTTGTATATTTTAAGATATAATCAAATTCATTTTCACTGTCATACTTCATTTATTCATAATAAAGGGAACAAACTGTCAATCAGGAATTTAAATTACCTTTTAATTTATTGAAGCATCCATAAATGTTATATCTTAGGGTATTAGTCTTTTAGGTGTTCTTCTTGTTATAGTTACATGCTTGATGATAATTTTATTTTTTCTTCCTCTCCAACTTACTAGCCCAAGTTTACATTGACAGGAGAAAAAGAAAAATAAGGGATGTGAATAAAGTAGAAAAAGGATATAAAGTACCTAAAAAAGAAGCATTTGGCTAAAAGATAAAATAATGAGATATGGAATCTAAAGGTCCTTTATAATCAAATTTTTGTGTGTCCATAAAGGGGACCCCTTGACAGCAGTCCTGAACAACAGTAGTCGTGAGAATCTCAGCTGTGGTGTACAGTTGGTGAGATAATGAAAAAGCATCTTGTAATATTTTCCCCGATGCTTTATCCTTAGACACCAGGAAACAGCGCACAAGACTGGAACTCTGTTCTCTCCCTCTCTTTCTCATCGGCTCCCTCTCTGCCTGACCCTTTAGTAGCCGTCTCCCTCCGGCTCCTTCTCAGCTTTGGCTTCCCCTGTCTTCAGATTCTTTCCTGCAGCACTTTGAAGCAGTAGCTCGGAAAAAAGAAAACAACTTCTGATAGTGATAAATGAAAGGAGAAGCTCAAAACAATGGATCATTTAGCAGAGTGAAAGCCATTGGCAGTTTTTCACGTTGACTTTAAATTACAGAATAGTCACAGCTGTCAGCTGTTGAGCACTTGCGTGGTTCTGGCGGTGTTCTCAGCGCTGTACATGCCTTTTCTCATCTGTTCCTCACATTAACCCAGTTGAGGGTATTACTGCCACTGTCCCAGTGAGGCGGAGAAGTTCTGTAACTTCCTTATACTGCTAAAGAAGTGTGGAACCAGGGCTAAACTCAACTCTCCAGACCCCACACTCTTAACGACTGTTGTTCAGTAGCAGCAGTTATTTAATGACTTAGACTTTACCTCTTTGACTTTTAACTTCATTAAAAATCTTTCTGAAATGAATTATTTTACATTCCTGGCCTAGTTGTATACTTTATACTCATTTACTGTTGACTGAGAGCTTAATGTGTGCCTAGAATTGGACATAGAAAGATGAGTCCCTTGTGGGTGGGATATGGCAGACAGATTGGGGAAGAAGCATTGTAGGCAGGAGGATAAGGAAAGGAAGGACTCAGAACATTAGGGAAGCGGTTGCTGCGTGGGGGACTGGAGGAGATCCTGCACTGCCCAGGGTTTCAACCATGTGAAGTACTTACTCTCTGGCACAGACCCTCCTCTGTATGGTTTCACTCTATCAAAGTAAATGCATCATTGAGCATTGAGTAGGATACACATGGATGGTCCAGCTTAACTCTGTAAGAAGGATCTATATGTGGGACATCAGCCAAGCTTCTGTGAATACTTACAAAGTCAGTATCAACTGTCAATTGGCTAGGATGATGTCCTGAAAAATCTGTCAATAAACAATAATAAATTTCAAAAAAATCAGTCATTTATATAGTTTATCCTTAAAAGAGGAAGAGTGTCGCTTTCTGTGGTATGAATGATGCATATGTGAAACCAAGCTTCCTAGCTCAATCCCTGTACATGTCCTTTAGTTCACTGAAAGTTTGTCCTGTAATTTCTGTCAGCTTTCCTAGTTGCTTCTGGTCACTAGTCATACCCTGGAAAAATTATGGATTAACTTAATGGAATTCTGCACTGTTACTTGAAAAAGAGTATAAAATTCTGATAATAAATCATAGGTGTAGGGGAAAGAATGTTGGCTCTGATGTCATTTTTCTATAGCAGTTTCCAGCTGTTTTCAATGCAAGTGTGGAAAAATCACTTCACTTTCTCTTTCCCAAAAAACAGGTATAATATATATATAGCTCATAAGACTCATAATAGATGCTCAGTAAATGTCAGTACTTTTCCTCTTTTTTTCTTCACAAAATACCATACATTATATTACTTAGTTTACCTTTTTCAACTAACTTGACTGTTTCCCCATGCAGTCTGGAGGCCTTGATTTGCCTATCACTAATCTTACAAATACTGCATGTCATTACATTTTCCTTTTATTTGTGCATTAATGTTCCAGTCACCTTTTCCCTCTAAATGCCCTCAAAATAACTCAGCTGAGAAGTCTTTTCTTCCATATCTGGATCTATTTTATCATCTAATCCCTACATTTCTTGTATTTGCAGCACAGTAAGTATTCCTCTAGCACAGCATCTAAGAGGAGATGCAAAGGAGGTAGACACATAAAATCTGAAGCTCAGAAAAAAATATATGGATTTGGAGAAATGGATTTAGAGGTCATTGGCATATAGATGATAGTCTTAAGTATAGACGTAATATTCAGAGAATCTAAAAAGAGAAAAGAGGAATTCTGGAAACAGTAGCATTTAAGATGTGGAGGAAGGAGCCTGGGAAGATCTTCTAGAAAGGCAGGAGAATCACGAGAGAACAGCAAAGCTTTTCAAGAAAGAGGGTGTGATGAGCAGTTTAACTACTGAGGAGTTACATGAGATAGTAGCCAAAATGAATCCCTTACGTTCAACAAATTGAAAGTCCCTGTTTACCTTAAACAATTTTAATAGAATGGGGCCAAAAACTGGACTATAGTGGATTATGCAGCAATATGAAGAGAGGAGGAAATTACAGCTGTGGACTACTTGCTGGCCTGTTTATGGAGCAAAAGAGAGAGGAATTGGTAGCTTCAGAGAATGCAGAGTAGAGACTGATGTTGCTTGGTTTAGTGGGTTTTTAAAAGAAGTTTAAGTATGTTTAGGGCTTCCCTGTTGGCTCAGACAGTAAAGAATTGCCTGCAGTGCAGGAGACCTGGGTTCAATCCCTGGGTCGGGAGGATCCCCTGGAGACAGGAATGGGTACCCACTCCAGTATTCTTGCCTGGAGAATTCCATGGCCAGAAGAGCCTGGCAGGCTACAGTTCATAGGGTCGCAAGAGTCAGACACAACTGAGTGGCTAACACTTTGACGAGTATGTTTATATACAGGGGAAATGTCTGTGGAAACCAAAAATTATAAGGACTATTAGTAACATGATGATGAGAACTATTGGAATTTTCCCTACTTTTTAATGAAATTGACTTGAGAGTGTTTATGAATTTGCCTTAAATCATCTGGTTGTTTTTATGTTACTATTAATTTTTCCTGATTATAAGAGTAATACATGATTGTTATTAAAAATTCAAACTTTGTAGAAGTATATAAAGTAGAAGATAAAAGCCTTCTGTAACCTCAGCGGTAACCGTTACTAGCAATTGTATATATGCTATACAAGTTTTTTACCTCTATGTGAGCACATTGTTGTTCCTGTAGGCTTTTTCACTTAACAGTGTAGTTAACTGATAATTCAGTGATGGAACTAAAGGTGAAAATAAACTAAGCCTGTGGAGACTTTTACATCTTTGATTTCAACATATGGTCAATGAACCTTCATATTCCGGAATTTGATTTACAAACCTCTCTTCTTTATCTTTCCTCTAGAGTGGATGTAACTGAAATTCAGATAGCTTTAGTGATCATCTTTGTGTTGTCTACATTTGGAGGAGCAACAATGTGGGACTATCCGGTAAATCTAAGTGTTTAAATTTATATTTAAGTACTTTTTAAACATTTGGGGAAAATATTGTATTGTTAATTTTCTTCAGATATCCTTAGAGCTATATTTAATACTCATTCCATTTCTTAACCTTTTTTCTTCATTTTATAATTTTACTATTCTTTTTTTTTTTTCATTTTATAATTTTACTATTCTATATACCTTATTACAGCATGACTATACTACCCTATTCATGAATATACTACCACATAAAAGAAAACGACTCCATTTCCCAAATACACAATTAGACTTGCTAGTTAAACTACCTTTTCAGGCCAAAATTTATTTCATAAAATAAATTTATAAAAAGTAAATTCAGTCAAACACTTTATGTTTGAAACTTGCCCCTCAACATTAGGAAAGTTGCTAATTTGTATTTTTTATAATTTACTATGCGTGAAGTTTCTCATGTTGAATGTTTTTTATTTTCTGCTTGGTTGAAGACCTCAGTATTTAGATAAAAGTTGACTCTCAAGGAGGCCACTGTTACAAATTCGTGCTTTCCACAGGAAGGAAATTTATGAAGAAACAAATTATTTTCTCACTACAACCTAAGTTTACACTATTGGCTGACTCAAAACTTCATGCCCATAGAGTTAAGAAGAATAATAAGGGTAATATCAGCTGTCAACAACTAGTGCTTATTCAACACTTACTATGTTCTTAAATATTTTACTGTCACTCTTTTCATCTGACCCCCAGAACAATTCTATGAAGTAGATACTGTCATTATTCTGATTTATTAATAAGTCTTAAAATGATTAAGTAATTTGTACAAGGACATGTGGCTAGTAAGTACTGGAGCTAGAAATTAAGCAGACTAATTCCAGACTCTGTTTTTAATCACAAAGCAATATACCCCTGGTAATACAAATAGTAAGAAATACAAAGCTAAACATACTCTTACTGTAGGATCTAGGGACTATGCTCTTTAGTATTTACCCAAATACATTAAAAATTATGTCTATGCAGGGAATTCCCTGGTGGTCCAGTGGTTAGGATTCAGTACTTTCACTGCTGTGGGCCAGGGCTCAATCCTGGGCAGGGAACTAAGATCCCACAAGCCACATGGCATAGCCAGAAAAAAATTATATCTATATAAAAACCTGATTATGGATATTTATTGCAGCTTTATTCATAATTACCAGAACTTGGAAGCAAGTCTTTCACTGGATAAATGGATTAACTATGGTGCATCTAGGCAATGGAATATTATTCAGTGCTAAAAAGAAAGAGCTATCAAACCATGAAGATTCATGGAGGAAACCTAAATGCATATTATTTAGTGAAAGAATCTAGTCTGAAAAGGCTCCATGTTGTATGACCCCAATTATATGATACTTTAGAAAAGGCAAAATGATGGAAACACTGAAAAGATCTGCTATTGCCAGAGGTTATGGGGTTAAGGAAGGATGAGTGAAAAAAGGAGTTTAAGGGACGTGAACCCTTTCTGTGTGATACTATGACGGTGGATACCTGTCCACCTGTCCTTATACATTTGTCATTTATACATTATGCATTATCACATATTATGCGACACCAAGAGCAAACCGTAATATAAACTAGGGTGATTATAAGTGATCAGTTCATGGATTGTAACACATGGATTGTATCGCCCTGGTGGAGGATGCTGATGCTAGGGAAGCATGTGTGAGGGCAGGGAGTAATGGGAACTCTGTGTACTTCCCGTACAGTTGCTGTGAACCTAAAATTGCTGTAAAAATTATATCTATTTTTTAAAACTGTAAGAAATTTCTCTGTGGCATTTAGTTTCAGAATTGCCAATTGTAATTCATATTACTAGGCTCAGAAGTAGACTCTGAGCATATTTTTAAGTAGTGGAACATTCTCTGTGATGTTCACATTCCTTCTTATCATGTAAGGATAAATAATAGAATCAAGGATGTGCTACATAGGCCTCTAAAATACGTAGATGTGTCTTTCACGGTAGCGGCTCTGCCAGTACCCATCAGAAGGTAAATGTGGGCTTAGAGGCAGTTAGGCAACTCCGGTCATTATCAGATGTGGTTGTTTTAGTTTGGAATTCTGATTTAGTTATTCTGTGGAAGAATTTAATCTTAAAATCATTTCATTCAATATTTTGGCAATACCATAGGAAGAAAGCATACCTATTTATTCTCATCAATAAGAATACTTGTTTTAGATATAGATTTTCTAAATTGAATTGTTAACCTGTAGTTTTCACAAATTTTGGTACAGTATTTCAAAGTATATTTTCAAAACACAATAGCCTATAGCTTTTGGCAATTCATTGTTACTGTTTTTTAAATCCTTTGCTGCCTTTGGAAGTTTTCTTGAACAGCAATTGACCAACAGGTAAATATATATTGCTACAGAGATTTAATCCTGGATGTTAACTACACAGAATTTTTGCATGCACACACATTGTGATATTTGTCACATTCGTGATACAGGTCACAGGTCACAGTGATGCTGAGGTGCTGCCTTTTAGAGGTACCAGAGTCAAGTGAATATCCTATTTCATGTTTCCTTTAAGTCAGATGAAGGCTTGTGAGATGAAATACTTCATCACAGTTATTTAAGAAGACTTAGCTAAATTTGGTGCATTCATTTAAGAGATAAAACCATTAGAAGAAAAATTAACACTTCAGGTTACATTCCAGAGGTTAAGGTTTGATTATAAGAAAATGGGTAGCTTATTATATAGGGTCCTATTGTAATGTTTCTTTACTGTTTAATAGGAAAATAAATTTTGTTTTCTTAATGAAGTGTTTCTTTCCTCTACCCTAAAGATACCCATCCTAGAAATAAAATTGAAGATCTTACCAGTTCTTGGAGTAGTAGGTGGAGCAATATTTTCCTGTTCAAATTATTTCCATGTTATCCTCCATGGTGGTGTTGGCAAGAATGGATCCACTATAGCAGTAAGACATTAATTTCATCATCATTCAGTATTAATTTTATGATAAATTTTCTTAACACCCAGCTATAGAGATACTAAAAATATGATGAATTTTAAAAATAGGGAAGGAAACTAAATATCTTAAAAGAATCCTTTTTAGGCATATAATACAAAAAGGCATTTTTGAAAATTTAGACTGATTTTACAGCATTTTTCCTCTTTCTATACAGCCTTTCTTCGAGTAGGCTTTGGTGACATTCCGTGTGATCATCTGCTGTTTCATTATTGACATAATTAAAAGGTGCCATTTGTTTTCTTCCTTGTTGTGCCTGGCACTGATATAGGAGAGGAGGAGGAAGGAATGAGTTCCTGATTGAATGTCAGGAAAGCAGTCCAAAGTCATGGTTTCACATATGGGCCAATTTATTACACATGAAGTAAATTTTATTGAAATTTCATCACTGAAATATATTTTTAAAACTACCCTAATATTTTAAAAGGTAAAAACTTCAGCCTCAGTTCTTGAGTGGGTACACCTTGTATTTGTTGTGTTATTTACACTTTGCTCATCTATAATTCTTCTGTATTCATATTTGTTTTTAAAAACTCCTTCAATACTTTTGCACAGAAAAGAGGCAGAAAGAATTCTGCTCAGTTTTTGAACAAATATAATATCTATGTTTTTTAAAAAACATGTCATCTTCAAGGTAGTTGAACATTATGAACTTATTCCAGTGACGCCATCTTCTATCAAAATATTGCTGGAATGCCTTTAAGCTATAGTTCACTCTCTTTAATTTGCTGTAGTTCATAATTTCTGTCCTGTAAGGATGGGTTTGACTTTGAGAAAAATCAAAGTCATTTGAAGCCAGACCTAATAAATAAGAGGAGTAAAACCCTGAAATATAGCATTTTTACTTAAAAAAAAAAACACAAAACTCATTCTTTTAAATGACATATACTGGCTCTTAAAACAATTTGAAAGGAACCCACATAATTCATATATTATCGATCTTTATGAGCTACAGCTACTGAAGCCCACGCTCTAGAGCCCATGTTGTGCAACAGGAGGAGCCACCACGAGAAGCCTGTACCCCACAGCTGGAGAGGAGCCCCCCTCCCCGCAACTGGAGAAGAGCCCACACAGCAGCAAAGAGCCCAGCATAGCCAAAATAAATAATTTTAAAGCAGCATTTTAGTAGCATAAATATTTATAACATTACTGTATAGTGTTTTATTGACATGACTTTAAAATGTTCATAATATTAGTGTAAGTTCTAACATTACATATAAACTTAATAGACAAGAATAAGGCAGTTTTAATAGATACATTTAAATTGATGATTATGTATTTAGTAAGCCTTAATATCAAATTTATTACAGTATCTTGTTCAGAATAAGCAATCCTGACAGAATCCCGATTCATATAGATAAAAATATAATGGGTTCAGTCATACAGTGCTACATAAGAGGGCACTTGCGGTCTCAATGTAAAAGGCAGGGCAGGGTGGGATGTTGGTATAGAGACTAGAATTAAATTCCTCCTAATCAATGATTAAGATATTGTGTAAAAGTGGCAGGTTAAGCTTTATTTCAATATCTCACAGAAATATGTTAACTTGGCAACTGGACTGTTGATGGCCTTTAACATGGTAAAATTTAGTACAAGATAAATGATGTCATTTTTTAGTGATTATTAGCTCAAAATGTATATTCATATAAAATTGGAATGAAACATCTGTAGCACTGTATTACCTCTTTGTAACCCTTGGTAGGGTTCTGTAGAAGTTTGAAAAACACAGCTAAGGTCTGTATACTCCTTTAGGCCATATACTATCAATACTCTTCTCTAGGTCTCTAGTTCCTAACACAAAGTAGATGCTCAGAAAATATTTGCATTGTAATAAATGCATTGTTAAAATGTGGTGCTGATTTTCTGCTTTATCCCTTAGGGTACCAGTGTCTTATCACCTGGACTCCACATAGGAATAATTATTATACTGGCAATAATGATTTATAAAAAGTCAGCAACTAATTTGTTTGAAAAGCATCCTTGTCTTTATACCCTAATGTTTGGATGTGTCTTTGCTAAAGTCTCACAGAAATTGGTGGTAAGAAATTCTTTTAATTTATGATTCATAGTATAAATAATGTATTTGTTCCTCAAACACAAAACTGGAAACTTTCATATAATGGGTAGGTTTTTTGTGGTGTTATCACAATAAATAGTTAGCTATTTGTGCTCCAAGTAATACTGTAAATGAATGTTTTATTCAGAGAGACAAGTCTCCTTAGTGTAAGTTCTCTTAATTATTTGTTTTAACAACGACTATCAGTTATAACCTTCTGATATCAAGGAATTTAAATTGGAAACTTTAACAAGCTACCTAGTCCTGAATTTGAGAGATTTTCAATTCAGTATTCTCATATCAAATGTGAGATTAAATGGTCTCTTTGGTGGTGGTGGTGGTGGTTTAGTTGCTAGGTTGTGTCCAACTCTTGTTGATACCGTGGACTGTAGCCTGCCAGGCTCCCCTCTGTCTATGAAATTTCCCAGGCAAGAATACTGGAGTGGGTAGCCATTCCCTTCTCCAAGGGATCTTTCAGACCCAGGAATCAAACCCAGGTCTCCTGCATTGCAGGCAGATTCTTTACTGACTGAGCTATGAGGGAAGCCCAAATGGCCCTTTTATCCTTATCTTAACAGTAAATTAAAGATTTAGTTATTTCTATCCTGAAAATAAAACATTTAAAATTTAATAGTGAAATTATTTTGTTTACTTTTTTATAGATAGCTCACATGACCAAAAGTGAACTGTATCTTCAAGACACTGTCTTTATTGGCCCAGGTCTTTTATTTTTAGACCAGTACTTTAATAATTTTGTAGACGAATATATTGTTCTCTGGATAGCAATGGTAAGTACCGTTTTGCTAAGATTTCTTATTTATTTTTAACAAATGTCAGATAATACTATGCTTAAGAGTTATTTCAGTGAGGTATTAGGTAGCCTTAACTTTCTAATCTATTAAGCATTTCTGAACATTTAAAATTATTTCTTTAAAGTTCATTTTATATTGTGTTTGAATGTGGCCCACATATATATGGAGATACCGCTCCAACAATGTAAATCCTTAAAAATAAAACTGTGTGCCTTAAAAAAAAATAGTACCAGAAAACAGTACAAGTGGCCTGAGGTGACCTCTAAAAATGGTATGCTATTCACTCAACCCAGAAAACCCCACAATATCATGCAGATCAAGAGGTTAAAATCTTCGTGTTCACTTTAAGAACACTCGTGAAACTGCCCAGGCCATAAAGGGTATGCATATCCGAAAAACCACCAAGTATCTGACGGATGTCACTTTAAAGAAGCAGCGTGGGCCATTCTGTCCTTACAACGGTGGAGTTGGTAGGTGTGTACGGCCCCAGTGGGGCTTGATGCAGGGTCAGTGGCCCAAAAAGAGGGCTGAATTTTTACTGCACTTGCTCAAAAATGCAGAGTAATAATGCTGAACTTAAGGGCTTAGACGTAGATTCTCTGGTCATTGAGCACATCCAGGTGAACAAAGTCCCCAAGATGCGGTGCAGGACTTATAAGAGCTCACGGTTGGATCAATCCCTACATGAGCTCTCCCTGCCACATCAAGATGATTCTTACTGAAAAAGAACAGATTGTTCCTAGACCAGAAAAGGAGGCTGCACAGGAGAAAAAGATATCCCAGAAGAAACTGAAAAAACAAAAACTTATGGCCTGGGAATAACTGCCACAAAAAATAAATGCAAATAAAAGTTAAAAAAAAAAAAAAAAGAAACCAGTACAAAAATGTCAAAAATCACTTCAATCTCTAGCAAAGGGTTACAAACATGAATTAGTGTCTTATTTAATCCAGGTTATTAGAATTACTCTGAACTTACAGCAGATAACAGGTAAATTAAATGGAATTGGTGTTAGCAGAGGGCACTACTGCATCAAGAAATGTCAGCTAATACTGAGGAGACAGAACAGACAGTACAGCTAAGTACAGGATTCCAGGACCATTTGTGCTAGAAGCAAGCTACCATATATATGTTTATGGCCCTTGAGAATAGTGCAAAATTTATATTAAAAATGATGATTCTTATCAAGCAAATTCAATTATCATAGCTTGCATCCTGCTTAAAAAGTGATATAGATAATATATAATTTCTATTCAAAAATTACAAAATATAAAATTATGGTGCATGAGAAAGAAGCTTTAGCCATCTAAGGAAAAGAAAATCATTGTTTCTAACATTTTAATCACAAGTAAATAAAGGAGGCAATATTAACTTTTAAAAAAAATTTTACTGAGACATTAACAGCTAGGCTTCAATTAGTGCTGTTTCTGGACAATTTTGCCTCATTTTTCCCTACCTCCGGACCTCACTAGACTTCATGAAATTCTTAGAGATATACAAAAATTAATATTAAAGTGAGCTAGAAGAAACATTGAACCTTTTGATAATTTGAATGATCTCACACTATTTACTAGAGATAGGTGTTTTTTAAAACCTATCTGTTCTGTGCATGGACCAATGGGGTACATGTGATCATTCTTTATTCTAGGTTTTATAGTAGTATACTTTTTTGGAGTAAATTAATAATATCTATTCAGAAGTCTTCCTTTCTTAAAATGGTGGTGAGATATAAATCTTAATCCGTGAAAGGTTCTCAGGCAGTATTCTAAAAAATGTTTGAAAGTCAGAATGATCTCTTTTAAATTACTATCCACTATAAATATTATTGCTACAAAACAATCTAAATTTAAGAAATAGGGGCTGGTTTTTCAAAGTATCTGAAAATTCAATGTAGGGTTTCTTTCGGTGAACTTAAATGTATTACCAAATAGAATGAGTGTAATTAAAATATCAGGTGTTAAAAATTCAAGCACCTAACTTGTAATGAGTGAGTTGGCCTAGTTTTACATCAGTGGTGGAGATTATGGTAAGGAAGTTAAATTCAGTTTTTCTTTAAAACACTTTGCTAACCACAATTAAGAATAAGCAAACAAAAAAACACCGAGTGGACCAAAACCAACATATTGTGCCCTTTGGCATCCTCAGAGAAAAGGTTCTTGCTTCAGAGAGAGAAAAGCCAGATGGAGTTTTTCAAGTAAATAAGATTTTTCTATTATCAGTGAGAATTTTCTACCAACAGAGAGCCATGAGGCTCCTTTCTGTGAAAGGAAGCATTTGCCCCCAGTCTCTGGGAAAGTTCTTAAATAGTGTGCCTTCCTCCTTAATTTTGTAAGGAACACAATTTTGTATGCCTTCCTTCAACTATGGTGTCTCTTCCAGGCCTTTACTTTCTTACAGCTACTTTCACAGGAATAAGGAATAAAAGTATATGATGGAGTGATTTCAATTCTAATGACTGACAGCCCCTTCTAGTAGAAATTGGTGGCTTTGTTGCACAGCAGAAAACTGAAAGAATGTGGAGTCAGAAGACTTGAGTTCTGTTGTTTTTCAGCTTTTGTAATTAGTCCAGACCTTTTAGCACTCTGAGCTGTTTCTGAATCTGTGAAATACCCTGTATATCTCAGAGGACTACAGTGAGGCCCAAATACAAATTATAAAATGTAGTATTTTTGATGAAGAATTTTTGGCTAAGGTTTGAGATTAGGGGGTGGAGGACAGAAAAAAATAGCTGCTTCTTCAGAAAAGATAGACCATAATCCATTTTATATTTTCTTTTTTGCTTCTAAAGGTCATTTCTTCACTCGATATGATGAGGTACTTTAGTGCTTTGTGCCTGCAAATTTCAAGACACCTTCATCTAAGTATCTTCAAGACTTCATGTCATCAAGCACCTGAACAGGTTCACAAGCATATTGACTAATATCCCAAGGAAAAGAGGAGAAGCAGTTAGGGGAACCTATGAATAAAGGAAATCCCCCTTTGCAGGAGGCTAGTATATTATCAAATAAGGTTATATTTTAATATAAACATTAAGTCCTATAGATCCATTGTGTCTTAGTTGCAAAGCCCTATGAACATTTTTTATCAAGGTATTATCAGAGTAATACAACCTATAAATTAATTCTAAACACAACCAAAGAAAGAAATTTCAATTTTCTAAGAAAGTGAACCACTACAGTTCTAAAGAGCAGTCTCTTTGTCTCAGAAATCCTCATCAGACAGTTGGGGTTTTCTCTGCCAAAGGATTACATAAAAATTCAGGACAAAGGATTTTAGCCATCTTGAGGGAGATGCTTACTTTGATTGCTAAAAATTGATAAATGAGTTCATAATATTGTATAAGTGCATAGACTTATAATGTAATTATTGAGTCAAATGTTATAAGCATCTTTACAGTGACAGCCAGTTATTCCTTGATATTCTAAGTTTCACTGTCACAAAAAAGTGGATATTAAACATTTCCATTTGTGAAAAATAAAAACAGTAGCCTAAGCACAACTGACATATAAGAAAACCAGTAATCTATGAAACCATGACAAAAGTATCTTTCCTTTAGAATATCAGCTAAAGCTACTTCAAGTACACTTTCACTCACTTGAGATAAAATGGGGATAAAATAAGTATCTTTTATTCAGTCACTAAGTACATTATATATTGATTCTTATCTTTCCACTCTCAAAGTGTTTCTATTGCTCATTATGAATAATAGAACTGTCAAACGGTTCTTTGGTGACCCAGATCCTCAATTCTCATCTTACCTGTTTGTAATTTTTATCTAACAGTTCTGTAGACCATAAGCCATATGTTGGAAACATTTCTTTAAAAAAGAAATAATGAATATGTACTATATTTTAAGCAAGAAAAAGGCATATTGTAAAAAGAGTGAAAGTTGATATTCCTTGAAAGGAAATATGTTACTAAGTACAATGAAAATATTCTGGAATACTTATTTTGCTTCTAAGACAACTGGTAAATTCACTAAGAACAGCTTGATTTGAATAGTACTTAAAATTTATATTCCAACATGTACTTTGGCTTAAAAGGGAAATCCTTTACAAAATGCAAAAATTTAGGAAGTAAACTGTCCCTAATGTCAGATATTTGTTAATTATGGAGGATTAATTTTTCCCAATATAATTGATCACAGAAGAAGAGAATCAGTATGTGTTTGTTTTTTAAAATTTGGAAAACCTAAAATAAAGGTGGATTATGAGACAAAAATTAGAATTTAAAATATGAAAAAACAAGACAAAGTCACTCTTCTCTACTTCTGTTGGGCATATTTTTTTGTTTTGAATGACTCAGGCAAAGTATTTTCAGCAAAAAATCGTAAGTTTAACCCAAATATTTCAAATTTGTTTTTGCTGAAACAATATTTATTAAGTGTTCAATATGTTTTTCTCTGTTTAAAAAGTGCACATTTAAAAATACCAGGTATAAGAATTAACTGTTAGTTTGGAAATGAATGTAAAAACTTCCATATATTTACTGAATATTGAAACTGGAAAACAAAATATTCTATGTAATTTACAGTTAAAGACAGATGTGAAGTACTTAAACCATAAGTAATTAGGTATGTTAATGAAATGCTCTTAATCCTTACTAAGGGCATGTGTCATTTAATTATGGACTGAGCCCAGTTAAATGGCATTTTGATGTCATTGTAGAAGTGACATTCACAAATCCATGCCTTAAAACAGTCTTTATATATCTTGTTTGTTTTTTTTTAATGGATTTTAGCGGTTTAATTTATCCCAGAAGGGAAACTTAAGTTGTTTTTAATAAGTTTTATAAGTCAATAGAATGTATTTTTTGAAAGCTTATTTCATTAGAATTGGCAGTGTAACTTCATGAATATGCATGAAAGAATGTACGTATAATAGGTTTTGTTTTTTTCCTTAAATAGGAACATTAACCATCTATACTTGTGTTTTCTTCCTTTTGGAAGTGATACAAATACACTGAAGCCAAAACTTGCAATTAAATCATTTTTATTGCTAAAAGTTAAATGACAAATGTCAGAAAAATTCACTACTGCTATTATCACTAGTACTATTAAAGAGCTGAAGCACAGTGGTACATATACTTTAGGGATTGCTGCTCCTCACATAAGCTCATATTTGGAGGTGAACAAAAAGAATGGTCTTGCACTTAAGCTAATGATTAATACGATATAATATTTTAAACTAGAATCTTAAATCACTCTAACGACTTATTAGCTAATGTTATATCATATTACTTAGGTTCAAGTTCTTCCTTCAAAGAGTCATCAGAATAACATGGATTGAAGAGACTTTCGGACACTTGCCATCTCTTGCTGCTGCTGTTACATGAAAGGAGATATTAAACACTGGTTTAATTTTTAGATAAGTGTTAATACATATTTCAGCAAATAAAATATTTCAATGCTTACATTAATTCTTTTTCAGTTCTGAACAACTTACAGTTTCCATCATAATTTTTTTTTGCAACAAAGCCATTTCTTTTTTAAGTTCATTTTGTGCACCAGTAAGTAGATTTTCATGATTCTTCTCCAAGTCCTCCATACTCTAAAACACAAAAAGCTAGGTCAATTACAAACCACCACTTTTCATCTCAGTTTGAAAACTTATGCAGTTAATTTTCAAAAGTAGGAACTTTCTAATATTCAACAATGCACATTATTTATCTCAAATAAAAATACTCTAATACATGAAAACCAAAATATCCACTACAGGAATAGAAAACATCATCATAAATCAAATATTATTAAAGGAGTTACAACAATAGTGTACCTTCTCACTGGAAGAAACAAACAAAACATAACAAAATTTTATAAAAGGAATAGAAGCACAACTTGCTGTAGCTATGTAGTAGAAAATGGGGATTAATTCCAATTTAGTTGCCAAAAGAATAAGATTGAAAAGGTAAGGGAAAAGGAGTTAAAAGTCTTCTAGGGCAAGCGCATAAACAACAGCATGAAAGTGCAGAGTTCAGAGAAAGCAATTATGTGGAAGGGTGGAAGTAAATGATGAATGTAGTAACTGAAGCATAAAAAAAGGATCATATTATTGGGCGGTGGGGGTAAATCTTGAATACCTAAGAATTCATAATGAGAATCTACTGCAAGTTTTTCAGGAGGGAAAAGATAATGTTTTCGGAAGATAGTATGGCAGACCCATGAAGGATGGGTTGGTAAACAGACAAATCAGTTAAGAGTTTCTATAGTATAAGCAAAGAATAACAAGATTCTGAACGACGGCAGTTAGCAGTGCTGAAGAATAAGGGAAATGGAGGTGTCAAATATAGTACTAAAGTTCCTACACCAAGTGATAATGGCCAGTGATAGCATTTAGCACTTAAATAAAATATAATGAATTCAGAATGGAAAATAGTTAAGAATTTAAAATGTGTAAGCAAAATGTTTTCCCCTTAAACTAAGAAAAAAATTATATTCTACTTCCACATATAAACTATATTTTGTAAGAATGTGTTATGTTACCAAATACAACAGACCTTTATGAACTGCTCACATAATTGTCTAATTGTTTTCAGTCTCTGGCTCTGAACAATTCTAGACTGCTGGAAAACCTTTTGTTGCTGTCGAAACAGATTCTACAAATGTAAAAGAAAAAATTATGTAATAACCATTTGGGTAAAATTTAGGAAAAAATAATTCTATGTTAAAAGGAATAGTTTTTAAATCAGTATTTTTAAGATTTTATCTTAATATTTACTATGAGTTTAGATAATGTGTTCACCACTTACATACAATAATATAATAATCCAGCTAGTCACTGAATAGGAAATCTCAACAGTGCTCAAAACATGTCTTAATTCTTCTTGCTTTCTATGTCAACACAGATGATCCTTCCAATATTGCTGATCTTTCAGTTTCTTGGCCTGTTTTCAACCAATGGTTTTTGCCTTTCACCCTACTTTATCTATTACTTACATAATCATAACCTAGATTTTGTCATTACCAATAACTATAACCTCTACATTAGTATTAATAATAGCAAACTTCATATTAACAAAGTGTTAGGTAGGAAGCAAACACCAACAGCTTTTATATATGGTATGTGCCTGTACTTGTGGTTTACCATTCACCAGAACCAAACTCATAGCCAGCAATAGGTAAAGGAACCTGGCTGAGTTCCATGGGTGTACTGCAAGGCCAGGCTCTCCACTTCTGCTTGAAACTTGGCTATAATAGATTAATTATAAAACTACAAAGCTAAACATAATACTAACAGCAAGTTTTTCTTCTTGTTCCTCAGCTTTCTGCATATCCATATCCCACTGCTGGAACAAAGTCAGAAACTGCTGAGAATATTCTTGGTTAAGCTTCTGCCTGTAAAACATATTATTATATTTCATATCAACGTGGAGCAACTATCAAAACAAAATTGATTTGATGTAATTATGCTATAGTAAAAGAGAAAGTGTCAAATTTCCAGATGTGAAATCAAGAAGTAAAAGTATGACTCATGCTGATTCCAGAAATATTTATTTTCCTAACCAACCAACAGAAAAACCCTCAAAATCCTCTCATGCACTTTAATTCTTGAAAACTAGTGGAGTTTTATTATACATACACATTTTCCAGAAAAGTCCATTTTATCTCCAAGCAATTTACTTTTTCATTTTCTCCTACTGAATATAGGTCATGATATGATAGATTTACCGAAGTTACTACAGAAAATTTTCAAATAGAAATATTTCACTTAATTTTTCCCCATTTTGGTACAGTGATTTTGTACAAAAGAACAGTTAATTCAGCTAAAATATACAAATTGTTTATAATATGTAAGGTTGATCATTTTATACATTGTTAAATAGTTAACTGTTATAAGACCAATGGTTTATAGGACACTGACTTTTTATTAAACTAGTGTACTTTTAAAATGAAAATAAATTCCTTTTATTGTTTAAAAAAGCCTCAATCATTATTTAAAGGGCTTCCTTATAGCTCAGTTGGTAAAGAATCGGGAAGATCCCCTGGAGAAGAGAATGGCAACTCACTCCAGTATCCTTGCCTGGACAATCCCATGTTCAGCTAACGTATTTTTAAAATGAAAATAAATTCCTTTTATTGTTTAAAAAAAGCCTCAATCATTATTTAAAAGGGGAAAGAGGTCATCTTTATTGATTTCTAGGAAATGTATCTCAAGTCTGTGAAGGAATAAAGTTATAGGACTAAAAGACTTAGAGGAAAATCAAATCAAATATAATTTTTACTAGAGAGCCCAATAAATTGAAGACGATAATACTTCTCATAATTTGTACCCATGAGTAGTAAGGAATGCTACAAATGTTGTGGCAGTGAAAAAAACCAACTTTACCTTTGCTCTTGTTGGGTTTTCCAAACATTTTCAAGTTTCTGGTTACTGGTTTTGAGAGAAGCCTTGGTATACATTTCTAGTCTCTTTCTCTTAGCAAGAAGAGACTTGTTAATATCAGCTATAATGAAAATAGATACTCATTAAATTTAATGTGAAAGTAAGTTATTTATTCCCACATATTCAAATAAATATGGATAAAGTTGGTTCAAGAATTTTGAAGATATTTTAAAAATACACATACTATCAAAAAGCATGATTAGTTGCTTGCTTTTTTTTCTGAGAAAAATTTTAGTTATTGGTATCTCAATTCTTATTTTCTTAACTAGAGATAATTTTAATTTAGAGATGATTAAAAAGAGCTAATAATTGAAAAAAAAAAGGTCTCAAGGACAGACTTTAATTTTTTCATAAGAAGACACTAATAAAGACTAAATTTAGAACTCATTATATAAAACACGAAACTTTTTAAAAAGCCTAAAAAGAATAAAAACAGTTAAAATGTTTTTAAAAACACAGTGATACTATTAAATATATTTTTTACTAAGAGAGACAAAGCATAGGAAAATCTTAATTTAAGTAGGTATCTAAATAAATTCATTCAGGAACTCTTTTAAATATGTCCATGGAAGCTTTGTGCAGTGGCAGTATTGTAGCCAATGAGGTTTATCCGAGGCGCGATTATTGCTAATTGAAAACTAAATATGTCCATGGAGCTTTTTACAGGCCATTTTTTACCAATAAGTACTGCATTTCATAAAATTTTTAATACTTCTAATAATTCTTTGCTAGGCACATGCATATGGATCTACTGTCAATAGTCATTTTCAGCAACCATGATGAGGTTACCTATTCCAAGTGAAAATGAAACTGAAAGTCACTCAGTCGTGTCTGACTCTTTGCGACCCTGTGGATTATACAGTCCATGGAATCATGGAATTCTGTAGGCCAGAATGCTGGAGTGGGTAGCCTTTCCCTTCTCCAGGGGATCTTCCCAACCCAAGGATCGAACCCAGGTCTCCTGCATGACAGGTGAATTCTTTACTAGCTGAGCCACAAGGGATTTCCAATATCCATCTCCAATAATACATTTATAAGGTCAAGTATTTTGCTACAACCAAATAGGGCAAAGCTTTCAAAAAATATTTGATTATATGAATATAGAGAAGAGCCAAATATTTACTTTTTTCAGAATACTATCCCCAATACAGTTAACACAACTAACATTTGACATACAGTTTAATGATCTATCTGATTATACATCTCTTTGGAGAAGGAAATGGCAAACCACTCCAGTATCCTTGCCTAGAAAATCCCATGGACAGAGGAGCCTGGCGGGCTACAGTCCATGGGGTCACAAAGAATTGGGTGTGACTGAGCAACTAACACTTACACATTTTCATACATCTCTTACTAGCAACACTGTCTTTAATTCTCAATTACATAGTTTGATAATGTAAAAATAACAATAAAGGTATTTTAAAGGTTTCAGTTTACACTGCATTTAGTAAAGAACACAAGAATGTCATAGAAAATAACCAAAGAGAGAATAAAAAACTGACATATATACAGATATGCGTGTGTTTGCATCACTTAGCCCATGAAAGTCATACAAAGAGGGATAGATATTTTTCCCATCCCTTTTTGATCTAAAATTCCATAATCAAAAAAATAAATAAAATTCCATAATCTATTAAACCCACACATGTATAAAGTAACAGGACCATTCTTAACCCACCATTGTTAGTACCATTCTCTTTTCACATCAACTGGAAAAGGTTAATAAGGAAATCTATGAAGCTGAATCACATATATCTGTGCAAAATCTTATAAGAACAAAGCATTAAAAAAGTCTTACAGTCCACTGATTATTATTTACTGTTATACAAGTTATATGGTTTAAAACAATGTTGAACACAAATATCTCCTAAAACATACCTCCAAATCTTTCCAGCATATTCTGTACTTCACCCCTATGAAAAAATTACATCAGAAAAGTTTTAAGGATCCATACAATATTTACTGTTTGGGAAGGAATACCACATACCCAGTATTTTACATGCAATACTCATTGGACAACCAAATAGATGTTTCTTAAAGTCTAACAGGTGAAAATAGTTTGACGGTATTACCCCATATCTTCAACTACTGCAGAAGTCCTTTTCCTCCCATGTTTCTCAAGTATTGGGGTCTTCTCTGCATGACAATAAAAAAAATTTGAAATTAAGTGTGTTATTTTGGTGATTTTTTAATGGTATTACATCTTAATTTTGAAGGTTTTTTTTTTAAGCTTTCTGCCAAGACAAGTTTTTAAAGCAGATTTATAAATGCACTACTTTCTCTGCAGGTTTGTTGTGTTGTTTAGTCGCTAAGTCATGTCTGACTCTTTTGCGATCCCATGGACTGCAGCCCACCAGGCTCCTCTGCTCATGGGAGTTCCCAGGCAACAATTACAGAGTGGGTTGCCATTTCCTTCTCCAGGGGATCTTCTCCTGACCCAGGGATCAAGCCCTAGTCTCCTACCTTGGCAGGCAGATTCTTCACCACTGAGCCACCAGGGGAAGCTGCCTCTATGTTGGTTAGATGGAATGAAATCAGGATCCAAGACCGTTTTATACGAACAATTTTGCAAGTCTTCCTGTGTTAATGTCATAATAATCTCTGTACTATTTATCAGACATCAGATGAAAGATGCTATAGAAGCTTCACTAGCCCCAAAACAGAAACATGAAATACATGAAAATGCAGGACGTGGTCAGTAAACGTTAGGTTCACTGTACCTTCAACAGCATCCTCCTCTGAACCACTCAGATCTTTTTTGTCTTCTTGCTCAAATTCATAGGCTCTTATAGCCTGATCCCCCACAGATGGTTTTGCAGACTTCCCGGAATATTTTCTTCCAGAGGGCACCATTTTTTCAATGTTTTCTTATTTAAAAAAACAAAAACGAAAAAACCGTTCTGAATCTAAAGACACTATTTATTTAAATATTTAATCTATTTAGACTGGCAAATTTCAAAATGAGAGATATCAAATAAAGATCATTTTAACTGATCATTTAACTTTAGGAGTCTCTTCATTTACTTTGTTGAACCAAAAATTAACAAGATAATGACAGCGCTGCTCCTGACTCCTGGGGTGCCTTAATGGAGAGTTCTCAGAGGACAGGGAGGGCAGGTAGGGCGGTGGAATTCTAGATCCGCTTTTGCCAGCTTCTGGCTAAATAGAGGCAAATCTAGATTTTGCATTTCAGTCAGAGAGTGAAATCAACGACTGACAGGATCGATCACGACCCCACCCCAAAGAAACTGCTAGCAACAGAAATACAAAATAAAACCCGCAGAAGAAGATATCCAGTTAAGAATTCCACGACCCAGGCCTCGAGGACCAGTGAAGGGGAGCCCTGAATTAAACTAAATGGTTCCCGTAGATTGGCGGGGGGAGGGGGAGCGGGGCGGAGACTACAGCCCACCCTCTTCGCCTGCGGTCAACCTGTCCACCCGCCACGTTCAATCCAAGTTGCCCAGCCTGGGCCTTCTCGCCCACTCCCCGCCACTCACAGGTCTGACCACTAAGAGCTTTATGGCTTTCAAATTCCTGTCAGAGGCTCCCGGGAAATTTTACCTGGTCAAGAGTAGCCCTTGGCTCAGACTCCCACGCAGAACAAACACTTCCCTCCTCACTCCCGAAAATCACCCCCAATGGCCGAGGACCGCAGTTAACGTCTCCGGACAGGCGTACCCTCCACTCCCGCTGCCCAAGTACCTTACCTTAAGTGTCCACTTCGCAGCCGCGACACTCCTCTGAGGAAACTCCAAATTCCGGCGGGAGAAAATCCAGCCTCGCCTCCCAGGAGCGTTGCTGATTGGCTGGCTGGAAGGCGCATGCTTACAGTGGTCTCAGGGCTCCGCCCCTTCAGACGACGAACTGTGAGGCTGCTGACGCTGAGTGCGTTTGGGGCGGCAATTTGTGCCTAGTACAAATGAGGCGTGGCGCTTTCCAGTTGCTTTTTGTAATTTAAAATTTTTCAGAATATTTTAATAAAATGTCAAAAGAACCATGTAAGTTATGAAATGTGAAGAACACACATCTTAATTTGCGAAGGAGAATTTTACCAAAACCCATTGAATCTTCTCAGGAAGTCCTTTCCATCCCACTCACACCCTCATTTTCTACTCAGAGGTTTTTTAAAAACTTACCTTAAATTCTGTGTGAATCATTGGACCCTCCCATTTTCTAAGTTTTCTTACCACATACATGTGCCCATAAACAACACTTCTAGGTTTTGTGTTGGCATAGTACAAAAAATTGTACCATATTCTATGTAGTTTTCTGTCACCCGTTTTTTTACTTAACATTGTCACCAAGAGAATCTAGATGATTATACCTAACCAAAGTTCTTTCATTTTCACTGCTGCATAATACCCCATTGTGCCTCTATTCCACAATTTATTAGTTTGTTTTCTTGTCTGTGGACTTAAGGGTTGTTTTCAGACTACAGCCTATATAAACAATGCTACTATGAATATTCTAATCTGCATATATGCCAAAGTTTTTACAGAGGACCTGGGTGTGAAGTTGTTTGGTAATAGGCTAGATGTAATAAGGCCAAATTGGTTTCCAATTTATACTCCCACCAACAGAATGAGTTTCCATTGTTCAGTGTACTCATCATCAGTTGGTATAGTCAGATTTCTCAATTTTGCCATTCTCAGAGGTGTAAAATGATATTTCTTTAGGGTCTTCTTTTTTATTTCTCCAATCACGCATAAGATTAAGCTCTTGTTATGCTTATCGGCCATTTGCATTTCCTTTATCTTAAAATATCTATTTGAGTTTCCTGCTCATTTTTCAATTGGGTTATATGTTTCTTATTGATTTGAACTTTTTATATATTGGGTGAGTGTTAATAAATATTTGTGACTGCTTTCTGTATCTTCTATCCTGAAGCCATAAAAAAACAAAAGTTTGAAGATTTTATTTTTCATTTTTAAGCCTTTATTCATATAGAATTTTTGTGCCTGACAGGTAGGATCCAATTACTTTGCCTCACTCCTCACTGTGGAAACCAATTTACTGAATAGTGCATCCTTTCCCTTTAACGGCTACATCATCTGTCAAGTCTCCATATGTCCCTGAGTCTGCTTCTCTAGCCGGTTCCACTGGATCAGTTTGCCTATCTCTGTGCCATCATTCCAGCTTTATTAAAGGTTTGGCATCTAATAGGGCAAGTCACACCTTATTTTTTTCTTCAGGAGCATCCTGTGTATTCTTGAACTTTGCTTTTCAAGCAAATTTTATAATCAGTTTTCCAAGTTCCGGGAAAAAACAAAACCAAACAACTAATTGGATTTTCATTGGAATGGCAATAAATCTATAGATCAATTTAGAGAGAACTGAATCTTTCTATTCTTGAATGTAGCATATTTTCCATTTATTTAGGACGTCTTAATATAATTCAATAAAGTTAATTTTTTTTCCTCTGTGCAGTTTTCACTTTTATTGAATTTTTTTTATAAATAACTTATGTGTCTCTATTTTGCTCTAATTGTTCAGTTGCTCAGTCGTGTCTGACTCTTTGCTACCCCATGGACTGCGGCTTGCCAAGCTTCCCAGTCTCACCATCTTCCAGAGCTTGCTCAAACTCATGTCCATTGAGCCAGTGATTGCCATCCAACCATCTCGTCCTCTGTCGTCTCCTTCTCCTCCTGCCTTCAGTATTTCCCAGCATCTAATATCCAATTGATTTCTGATATGGGCCTTATTTCTTTTAAAATATGCATTTAAAAAGTTTGTTTACCTGTTTATACACACACAACATTGTTCCAGAAAGGGATTAAGGTGGCTTAAAAGACTCCGTAAAATACACGAAGGAATTAGTAACAGAAGAAGCAGGAATGAAGCATATGCAAAATGCTTATACAATCCTACTCCTTTACTCTGGATTAACCTACCACAGATTTGGCTGTAAGCTTTTCAGCAGGCAGTCAGAAAAAGAAACTTAATTACATCATTTGCAGTATCCAAAAAACAAAAACAAACCAATTACTCATGCAAAGCAGTGTTATTCCTAATATTAAGACAGAGAAAAATTTCTCGAGAGGCTTTATAAAGAGGTCAGTGAATGATGTAATTAATAATCAGTGTTCTCAGTAGCAACCTAATTGGAGACCAAAAATTAATTTCGTAGGGTTCTTTCTTCAATACAGGCTGATGGCATCACATCAACTTTTTTTTTTTTCTTCAAGGAAAGCAATTTTATCATGACTCCATAGAAGTCCTGAAACCCTAAAATTCTATTCAACATTTTCTGAATAGGTGTGTTTATTCTTCTTGGCAGAGCAAACATAGTTTATCAGATGCACGCAAGTTAGGAATCATTTCTTTAGACAATTGAGAGAATTAGACTACAAATCATTCATGCTATTCAGATACTTTCGGTTTTTTCTTAACAGTCAAGCTTTTTTTTTTTTCCAACCTCTGGAAAAGGATCCTTTCTTGTTTCCATTTGGTGCCACGGCTTGGGTGAAGGTTTGAGAGTGGTTAAAAAGTTGCCTCCTGGCTGGAGGCAGCGGCTCTGGCAGAGATCTCGGGACTGAGGAAGGCAGAGGGGTCCCGCCAAGGCCACCAGATTCCGGAGACGCCTAGTTTCGTTGGCAGGAGAGCCTTTGGAAGAGACACTCGCCCAGCCCGGCCTGGGGGCGGCCAGCCTGCACAGGTTGGTCAAGTGGACGCCCTTCTTGACGAGCTTCTTGACGAGCTCCTCCTCCAGGAAGTGGTGCTCCAGGAACTCGGAGAGCTGGGCGTCTGCGTCCGCAGAACCCAGGACGTGTAGATCCTAGAGGGAGCCTGGTTCGGGCTCTTCTCGGGGCCGTGGGGGCCTCCGTGGCTTCCGGGGCGGTGCTCCACTCCTCCCGGGCCTACCAGGGCGCGGCTACCCCACTGCTTCCGCGCCTTAAGGAAAAGCTCGGCGCCCTTGCACTTCTCTTCGGCCAACATCCAGAAGAAGCGGCCCACACCTTCCAGAGCCACCTCGTTGCCTTTGAAGTAGAAGCTCCGAGAGGTAGGTGGACGAGGCCCAGAGGTGTGGCTGACGGCGGCCTCCTCCTTGGTGGAAGAATTGCGCCGGATCTGGGTGCTCACGGTTAGTTAGCTGTGAAGACTTCTCTCCACTGTGTGCTGTGAGGCTGGTCCTGGAAGCAGGGGATCTGGGGCTTATTCTTCTATCCAGCATCTTGCTAACCGCCTGTGTTACTTTTAATGATTTGTCTGTAGAGTCGGGGCTCATATCTGTGAATAGTGACTTTTTTGTTTCTTTCTAGTTCTTAAGCTTGTATTGATTAGGCTCTTCAGTAGAAAGATGAATAAATGTATCAATATTAGACATCCTTTATAATTTGAAAGGGCATATTTCTAAAGTTTCTATTAACAATGATGCTACCAAAACCTATGTTAAATCCGTTTCACCTGCCATCACTAATCAAGGTTGTTTTGAGACTCGCAGGTCTTGTTGGCTACACTTATCCCAAACAGTAAGGTGTCTGCCCAAGTTGTTTTCAGGAATTTGGAGTCAGCTGGGTATAGTTTGAGCTGAGCTGGATAAGTCTGGACCACTGACCCGTCAACTGGGCATTCAAGAGTTGCTTAGTGACATTTTTGACATCAGCGGAGTGAAAACTCTACCCTTAAAACTTGCAGAGGCCTGTAGCCTAGTTAACAGATGCTCCGAATGGCAGATTCTACACCTTTTTCCAGTTATCTTTCTCCACACCCCCCATGCCTTGGACCGCCCTGCGTTTTTATTCTTTATCCCATATATAACTGAGCTCCTTGCCTTAGGGAGGCAGCACTGAGACTGGTTTTCCTGTCTTGTAGCTTGGCTATCTTGTGTATAAATTCTCTCTTGGCTGCAAACCTCAGCATCTCAGTATTTTGTCCTGCTGGACTTCAGGGGAGACAAACCTTCTTCAGTAACACTACTGTTTGTGTGACTTTGGCAGTTGCCCTTTTTGAAAGCTTAGTTTCTATTTTCAGTTACTAAGGGCTTTTTTGCTTGTCTATCACACTTTGTTTTTTAAAATTATGAGTGTTGGATTTTATTAAATTATTTTTCTATATCTATTGAAATGACCTTTTTAATTGGTAACATGGTGAACAAAATGTATATATAGTTCTCTAAGGTTAAACCAGTTTACATTCCTGTGATAAACCCAAGTTGATCACGAGGTGCTAACTTTTTAAGCACATTACTACATTTGGGTTGGTCAGTGTTTTGTGTCCATTTTCATGACTAAGGTTGGCTTGGGATTTTCTCTTGTCCGTGCCTGTGCTCAGTCGTGTCTGACTCTCTGACCCTTTGGACTGTAGCCTGTCAGTCTCCTCTGTCCATGGGATTTTCCAGGCAAGAACACTGGAGTGGGTTGCTATTTCCTCCTCCAGGGGATCTTCTCTACCCAGGGATCAAATCCACATCTCCTGTGTTTCCTGCATTGCAGGCAGATTCTTTACCACTGAGCCATCCAGAAAGTTTGTAATTAAGACTATGCACAAAGCTTGCTGCTTCT
This sequence comes from Cervus canadensis, assembly GCF_019320065.1. Lineage (NCBI taxonomy): Eukaryota > Metazoa > Chordata > Mammalia > Artiodactyla > Cervidae > Cervus > Cervus canadensis. Next base: position 49,497,261 of record NC_057406.1, read on the forward strand.
TCAGGTCTTTGCTTAAATGTCACTGTTCATCTCAATAAGGCCTCTCTGCCCCCATTTTTAGATATTGTAATTGTAAACTCCGCACTATAATTCCTCTTCTTTCCCTAGACCTCTTTCCCAGGTACCTTTGTTAGGCACTTACCTCTTTTTAATGTAATAGTATATAGTTTGATAATTTACTCAATTGTCGGCATCCGGTCCCATCATGGCAAGTAGATGGGGAAACAGTGGAAACAGTGAGAGACTTTATTTTGGGGGGCTGCAAAATCACTGCAGATGGTGACTGCAACCATGAAATTAAAAGACGCTTACTCCTTGGAAGGAAAGTTATGACTAACCTAGAGAGCATATTAAAAAGCAGAAACATTACTTTGTCAACAAAGGTCCGTCTAGTCAAGGCTATGGTTTTTCCAGTGGTCATGTATGGATGTGAGAGTTGGACTATAAAGAAAGCTGAGTGCCTAAGAATTGATGCTTTTGAACTATGGTGTTGGAGAAGACTCTTGAGAGTCCCTTGGACTGCAAGGAGATCCAACCAGTCCATCCTAAAGGAGATCAGTCCTGAGTGTTCATTGGAAGGACTGATGTTGAAGCTGAAACTCCAATACTTTGGCCACCTGATGCGAAGAGCTGAGTCATTTGAAAAGACCCTGATGCTGGGAAAGATTGAGGGCAGGAGGAGAAGGGGACGACAGAGGATGAGATGGTTGGATGGCATCACCGACTCAATGGACAGGGGTTTGGGTGGACTCTGGGAGTGATGGACAGGGAGGCCTGGAGTGCTGCGGTTCATGGGGTCACCAAGAGTTGGACACGACTGAGCGACTGAACTGAACTGAATTGAACTCCCATTAGAATATAAATTCCAAAGGACCAACAGAATTGTCTATAGTGCGAGGAAGAGATCTAATTTCATCTTTTGCAGATGCCTGTCCATTTATCCCAAAATCATTGACCAAAAAGTCAATCTTTGCCCCCAGTGACTAGTAACACTACCTTTATTAAACACACTAGATTTCCATAGAGTTGGGTCTATTTCTGGATATTCTGTTACATTCCACTGGTTTATCTGTTCATGTATCAGTACCACACTGGATTATACAAATTTATGAGTGTATTTTAATATCTCATAGGCTACTTTCTTCCCCTCAGAGCTATTCTTTTTCAGGGTTTTTTATAACTAGTATTGGGTTGTTTTAAAAACATGAATTTTAGCATCATCCTGTCTCTCTCCAAAAGAGGGGGGAAACTTTGGATATTTTATTGGGATTGCATTAAAATTTGTAAATTAAGGAAAAATGCCATTTTGATGATGCTGAGATGTCCTAAAAAGGAAAAGGGATGTCTTTCCACTATTTGCATCTTGAAGAAGCATTTATAGTGTTTTGAATATAGATTTTGAATGTTTCTTGTTTAGGTTATTCCTAAATATTTCATCGTTTTTGTAGCTAGTATAACTCAGGTTTGTTTCCATTTCCATTATATCCTCTAACTTGTAATCATTTGTGTGTGTGAAGACTTTTGAGGTTTTTAAATTTTTTACTCTTAATTTTTATTGGAGTATAGTTACTTTACAATGTGTTAGTTTCTACTATGCAGCAAAGTGAATCTATATTATTTTTTATTTTCTTTTTTTGAAGACTTTTGAGTTTTGTGCGTTACTTTAATGTCCTGCTACCCTATAAAATTAATGTTTGAGTTTATTCACTGAGTCTCTAGAGTTCTCCAGATGTATTTTCATGTCATCTGTAAATAGAGATAATTTTACTTCTTTCTGATTCCTCCGTCTCTGTTTTCTCTCATCTAAATTTCATTGGCTAAAGCCTTCTGTACAATGTTAAATAGTAGTGAAGGTGGTGGTCAGTTTTTCTTTGTTCTTTACCTTAGTAGGAATGCCCCAGGCATTTCTCCGTTATTATTTTTTTTTATTTTAATTTCTTTTAACACCAGAAACATTTCGTAGTGGGGTATAGCTGATTAGCAATGTTGTGATAGTTTCAGGTGAACAATGAAGGGACTCAGTCATATGATGACTTTACGGTTGAATGTTTTAAATGACTGTTAGATTTCTGTCAAAAGATTTTTTTAAACATCCATAGAGATAATAATACATTTTTTTCCTTTATACCATTATTTTGGTAAACTATATTAAAATGTTAATATTCATCTATCTTTGCATTTCTGGAATGAATTCTACTTGGCTATGGTATATTATTTTCTTGTAGTATTGGAGTCTGTTCAGAATTTCTGCATTAACATTCATGAGGGATGAAAGTGAAAGTCGCTCAGTCATGTCCGACTCTGCGACCCCATGGACAATACAGAATATTGTATTCTGCAGGCCAGAATACTGGAGTGGGTAGCCTTTCCCTTCTCCAGCAAATCTTCCTGACCCAGGAATTGAACCGGGGTCTCCTGCATTGCAGGCGGATTCTTTACCAAGTGAGCTATCAGGGAAGCTCAATGGCCCATAATTGTCTTCTATGTTTGCCCTTAACAGGTTTTGATAATAATGTTATACTTGCTTTGTAAAAAGAATTAAAAATTTTTGTTTTTCATTTTCCATGCCCTGAAACAACTTATTAGTATTGGGACTCTGTGGTGCCAAATGTTTGAAATTCTTTTGTGAAACTTTGTGAACCTGATGACGTCATATATATAATGACTCAAAAAAAATTCTTTCTTTTGTATTAGTACTGGGCAAGTGAGCAGGTCCTTGGGGCAGTTTCCATCTATGTGGTCAGTCCGGGGCCCACGTTGGTGGGAACTGCAGTCTTCAACATGTGACTTACAAGTTTGCCCTGGAAGTGGTCCCCATCCCAGACATCTAGAAGGGGAAAAGAATATGGAGGTTGTTATGAGCAAGGCTTGGAAGTGGCACAGATTATTTATGCTCATATTTTATTGGTTAGAGCTCAGTCACCTGGTCAACACCTAGCAGCCAGGAAGCCAGGCAAATGCTGCCAAGCTGAGGACCCAGGAAAGGATGAATGAGTATTTAGGTGAGTAGCAATCACTGCTTCCTACTAAGAGGAATTCCAAAAAGAATCTTAGAAGTTAAGTATAATATTATTCAAGGAGAAACTCCATAAAAATGGTTTAAAATGTGACATGAAAATCTAGGACAAAATTAAATTTGGCTCTGCCACTTATTTGGAGGAAATGGCAACCACACTCCAGTATTCTTGCCTGGAGAATCCCATGGACAGAGGAGCCTGGCAGGCTACAGTCCATGGGGTCACAAGAGTTCGACACGACTTAGCGACTAAACCACTGCCACTTATTACCTGTGATACAGTGGTCAAATGACTTTAAGCCTCCATTTCTTTCTTCACTAACATAATGGCCGTAATAATAGTATTTATCTCATAGAATTTTTTATTTTAAAAAGTGAAATAGGGGGATTTCCCTACTGGTCCAGTGGTTAAGATTCCATGCTTCCGCTGTCTCTGGTCATGGAAGCTCCACATACCACAGGCTGTGGCAAAAAAAAAAAAAAAGGGAAATGATGCATAAAAAATCTTAGTAGGCACTTAGCATATAGCAAATAGTAGATATAAGATATCAACACTGATAATATAATGGGTACTTGTTTGAGTCTCTGGTATAGTATTTCCTGAATATCAAACACCAACACTGGAAATATTTAACATAAAAAATAACATTTTTAATTTAAAAATTATAATATTTTATCAACAAATGGAGATTTCTTTTAGATGTAAAATATAACAGTTCTTTCAATATGAGTTACTTAAATTATATAGATTGTCACAAGGAATTTCAGTCTTTGAGGAAGTATTTCTCAAAAAAGATTGGGAAGTTGGCAGCTATTTAATGAAAAGGAAAATTGCTTGCATAGTCTGGTTTGGAAGAACCTTATGGTAGTCACCCTGCTCTCACAATCTTAAAACTAGTCTTGCGCACATTGTCCCATCCAGTTCCACCTCTGATTGGCAAGTTTATGTTGATTTGTATTAAGTTTAGTGAACTGACTCTTTGCACATCAAACAGAACAACTTCGTAGACATCCCTTTAACTGGGCAGTCCTTCTCCTCTAAGGCCCCCTGGGAGAGCTTCAGGACAGCTACCAGGCCCCTCCCACTGTGTGTCTTCCTTGCTTGCCTCCCACTATACCTCAGGTTTTCCATTTCCCCATTACCCTGGCTCCATTTCAGTCCTTCTATCACTTTCTTTTGTAAACAACATAACTTTCTCATGCTCCACTCATCAAAACAAAGGAGACTCCTAAGAAGGTTTGAAAAGGACAAGATTATATATAACTAGTTGATATTTTTGCAATCACAGTTTAAAAGAAAGCTTCATTTGGAAAATTGAACTTCTTGGCAGACATTGCAGTCAGCCTTGATAATTGGCCTCTTGGTCTCCCCTGTTCATTCACTGAGTACCATGACATCTGGCACAGTCTGCTCGGCTGACTCCCCCTCTTCCTTTAGCCTCTCAGTTCCTTAAATGGCCCCCTGCCCCTGCACTCCACGCAGTCCTCCAACTCTTATGGCTGCACCTGAAGCAGTTCCACCTTCAAAATTCCTCAGATGTCCTACGCTCAAACCAGTTCCTCCTACCTTGCCAGCTCATTTAGTTTCCTCTGTTCCCACTGTAACCATTTGCCAGATTCACCAGAACTTCCAGTCCTTTACCTTTTTACTTTTCCTCTCTTCCTGTCTTCGATTCAGATTCCATCACTTCACTCAGTCTCTTGCTAATAACTACCTATGCTTCCCCTGCATTTGATCTGGCAAAGTGTTGCTTCTGCAGAAATCCAGTTCTCTTTTCTCTGTGCCTGCCTCAGCTTGGGCATCTCGGAATAAATTTACCCAGTTGGGCAAATGTGTAACATATAAATTTACGAGTTCTAGCTTCAACTGAGCCCTCAGCCTTGCCCCCAGATTCTTCCGTTTCCCTCTAGCTTATTCATTCTCTCCAGTAAGCCTTTTCTACTCTAGTCCACGTTCAACCCTGCCACTTCCCTTCATGCTTAGTATTTGATCCTCTTCATATTTTTTTTCCTGAGGAAATAGTTCAGACTGAAACCCCCAAAACTCCTACCACCCAACTACAGCCTACCTGCATCTTGGCCATCTGTTCTTCCTCTTAGACTTTTCTGTGATCTGGGACTCCCTGGATGGCTCAGGGGTGAAGAATCCACCTGCAATGCAGGAGACACAGGAGTTGTGGGTTCAGTCCCTGGGTTAGGGAGATCCCCTGGAGGCAGAAATGGCAACCCACTCCAGTACTCTTGCCTGGAGAATCCCATGGACAGAGGAGCCTGGCAGCTACAGTCCATAGGGTCACAAAGAGTCAGACATGACTGAAGCGACCTAGCATGCATGCCTGCCTGTGATCTGAATTCTATGGCATCTTGTCGTCCAAGAATCTTACATTATCCATTATTTCTCTTTTTCCCAGCTCAGTCCCTCCTATTAACATTTGTTGTTGTTCAGTTGCTAAGTCATGTCTGACACTTTGTGACCCCACAGACTATAGCACGCCAGGCTCCTCTGTCCTCCATTATCTCCTGGAGTTTGCTCAGATTCATATCCATTGAGTTGGTAAAGCCATCCAACCATCTCATCCTCTGCTGCCCCCTTCTCCTTCTGCCTTCAACCTTTCCCAGCATCATGGTCTTTTCCAGTGAGTTGACTCTTCGTATCAGGTGGCTAAAGTGTTGGAGCTTTAGCTTCAGCATCAGTCCCTCCAATGAATATTCAGGGTTGATTTCTTTTAGAATTGGCTGGTTTGATCTCCTTGCTGTCCAAGAGACTCTCAAGAGTCTTCTCCAGCACCACAGGTCAAAACCATCAATTCTTTGGTTATCAGCCACCAACTCTCATATCTGTACATGATTACTGGAAAAACCATAGCATTGACTATATGGAACTTTGTTGGCAAAGTGATGTCTCTACTTTTAATATGCTGTCTAGGTTTGTCATAGCTTTTCTTCCAAGGAGCAAGTGTCTTTTTATTTCATGGCTGCAGTCACCATCTGCAGTGATTTTGGAGCCCAGGAAAATAAAGTCTGCCTCTGCTTCCATTTTTTTCCCCATCTATTTGCTGTGAAGTGATGGGACTGGATGCCATGATCTTCATTTTTTCAATGTTGAGTTTCAAGTCAGATTTTTCACTCTCCTCTCTCACCTTCACCAAGAGGCTCTTCAGTTCCTCTTAACATTTACAAATACTCAAATCTCTCATCTTAAAAAATTCCTGAGCCTTATTTCCAAACAAACTGCTGTGCTCCTATCTCTTTCTCTTATCTGCCAAAATTCTAGAAAGAATTTTCTAAGCTTGTTGCCTCAATTTCTTTTCCTCCCATGTGTGCTTTAAGCCACTTTAAGCCAGCTTTGACCCCTCCTACTAATTTGAAATGGTGTTCCCTCAAATGACCTCCATGTTGCTGAATCCAGTGGACATCCTCTGATCCTCACTCACTTGACTCTTAACGACAGTCAAAGTAAACTTCCACTCCTTTCTTCCCTCATGCTGTCTTTCTTTGATTTCCATAGTTATACATTCTCTTGTTACTCCTCTTTTGGAAACTTCTCAGGATGTTGCTAACTCTTCCTCTTCTAATGGACCTTTAGATGTTGGAGTTCCCCAGGAATTGGTTTTACTTGTTTTTTTTTCTCTCTCAGTTTGCACTATGCTAAATGTTTTCGTATATACATATGAGTTCAAATACCAGTTTTTCAAAGTGTGGTTCATACCTGTACCAGGATCACTTGCCGAAGATGAAGTGGGGCATGTGCTGGAGCGGGAGAAAGGAGTGTTGAAGTGCAGATTCCCGGCCCGTCCACAGGTTACTAAACTGTGTGGGTGGAGACTGGGAATCTGCATTTTAAATTCATTCTCCAGGTTATTACCATGCTAAGTTTGGAACCACTAATTTGATTCGTCGCATTAACAAGGGCAGCTCAACACCTCCATCTGCTGACTTATTAAAACCATTGCCTATTTTCTCAAATGTTAGGAAACTTAAAAATGTGGGGAAAAAACAAGAACAAAGGAGACGAAAGAATTATCTGCTTTGTGAATAATCAAGATTGGGTTTTGTCATCTTTTGACTTTTCTAGCGCCAAATGAGATCTCGTCTATATTTGGGTTTCAATTTTTAATCCATATCCCACTGTTAATAAATATGTAAGAACTGGAATGACTGTTTCATCATATAGTCTCCTAAAATGGAGCTCAGGCAATTTAAAGGATTTTCAAAATTAGCTTTCCTGGAATTGGCTGATAAAAATCATTGTACTTTCCACAAAAAAATTTAACATGGGTCACTATAATTCTACCTAATATTTACTGTTAAATTATTCTAGTTACAAAGTTTTCATTCTAAAACAACTTTTAGAAAAGAAATAATTTATGAAGGAAATGAAATTCACTCATAATCTCACTACCAAGAGACAATACACAAATTTTAAATTTGGGGTATTATTTCCTTTCTTCTCTACATATATGCAATTTCCCCCAAATAAATTAAAAGTATGTTTTGACTTTTGTACCTACCAGTTCTCCAACTTTTTTTCCTGGTTTTAATAATGTATTTTTACCTCTTTAAGATTTGGAAAAAAAAAAAAAAAAGATTTGGCAGAGACTTCAGGATTTTGACTGATCGCACTTAACTAACAAGTTCAAGTCTCAGGGCTAATCTTATAAGACTTGCATTGTTAATACTTCTCCGTATATGTTGCTGTGTTGTTCTGTTGCTAATTTGTGTCTGACTCTTTGTGACCCCATGGACTGCAGCAGGCCAGGCTTCTTCCTTCACTATCTCCCTGAATATCATTGCCCAATTATTCCCTCTAATTACTGGGATTCCTGACAAAATGTTTCCTCATTTTCTCTTTTCTAATTGTTGCAAATTTTATTATTGAAGTATAGTTGATTTGTAATATTGTGTTAGCTTCAGGTGTGTAGCATAGTGATTCAGTGTTTTTGCAGAGTATAGTCCATTATAGGTTATTACAAGATAATAGGTATTATTCCCTGTGCCATTTCCTTGTTGCTTGTATGTTTCATTTATAGTAGTTTGTATCTATTCATCCCACACCCCTAATTTGTCCCTTTCCCCTCACTTCTTCCCTTTGGTACAAGTTTGTTCTCTCTGTGAGTCAATTTCTGTTTTGCATATACATTCATTGGTATTTTTTTTTTAGATTCCAGATATAAGTGATATCATATAGTATTTGTTTTTCTGTCTGATTTATTCTCTTTTTGAGAGCACATCTTCTTTGGGGGGTGGGGGCCATGCTGCTAGACTTGTAGGACTAAATTCCCCAACCAGGGATTGAACCCAGGCCCGTGACAGTGAAAGCATCGTCTCAACCACTGAACCACCAGGGAGTTCCCTACACCGCGTCTTCCTTTTTGCATTTATTTAATTTTGGCTGTGCTGGGTCTCCGCTGCCGCTCCCGCTTTTCTCTAGTTACAGGCAGCAGGGGCTGCTCTCTAGCTCTGGTTCTCGGGCCTCTCACTGCGATGGCTTCTGCTGAAGAACATGGGCCGTGGCGGGCGCTGGCTTCAGGGGCTGCAGCTTCGGGGCTCTAGAGCACAGGCTCAGTTGCTTTTTGGCATGTGGGACATTCCTGGACCAGGGATCACACCCTGCCCTGGCACGTGGGGTCTTCACCCCTGAGCCCCCGGGGAAGCCCACCACCTCTTCTTTATCCAGGTGTCTGCTGATGGGCACTTAGGTTGCTTCCTTTTTTTTTTTTTTTTACTATTGTAAACAGTGCTGCTATGAACATTTTGATGCCTGTATCTATTTGAATTAGTGTTTTCATTTTTTTCTGGGTGTATACTGAGGAGTGCAATTGCTGGATCATATGGTATTTTGATTTTTAGATTTTTGAGGAACTTTCATACTGCTTTCCATAAGGGCTACACCAGTTTACATTCCTACCAACAGTGTATGAGGGTTCCCTTTTCTCCAAAATCAAAATTTTGTTATTTGTAGACTTTTCAATACCTATTCTGACAGGTGTGAGGCAATATCTCATTGTGCTTTTGATTTGCGCTTCTCTAATAATTAGTGATGTTGAGCATTTTTTCATGTGCCTATTGGCAATCTGTATGTCTTCTTTGGAAAAATGTCTATTCATATCTTCCCATTTTCTTGATTGGATTGTTTATTTTTTTGATATTGTATATTTTGGATACTGACCTTTTGTCAGTCACATCGTTTGCAAACATTCTCTCCTGTTCAATTTTGAATGGTTTCCTTGGCCGTGCAAAAGTTTGTTTGGTTTTGCTTTCATTTCTTTTGCCTTAGGAGACCGATCCAAGATAACATGGCTACAACTTATGTCAAAGAGTGTTCTGTCTGAGACTTCCTCAGTGGTCCAGTGGTTAAGGCTCCATGCTTCCAAGGCAGGGGGGCTAGGGTTTGATCCCTGGTCAGGGAGCTAAGATCACGCATGCCACAAGGCACAGACAGTGTTGCTTTTAGGAGTTGTCTGTGTTGTCTTTTAGGAGTTTTATGGTTTCAGGCCTCACATTTAGGTTTTTAAACCTTTTCATTTTTGTATATGGGGTAAGAGAATGTGCTGATCTCATTGTTTAGTTTTGACACCTGTGTCAAGGTCATTTGTAGATAGGTTCATTTGTGCCATATTTTAAGATTCCACATATAAGTGATTATCATATGGTGTTTGTCTTTCCCTTTCTGACTTACTTCACTTGTTATGATAATCTTTAAGTCCATAAAAGATGTATAGTTTCTATCCCCTTCCTCCATGTTTTGTTTTTCATATCATATTTTATATTTTCATGTTTATCCCTTTACAGTTTATTGTAGTTATAGTTGCTTTTTGATTTTTAAAAATGTTTAAATCTATGTACTGACTTATTTAAGTGATCTTCAGTCCTTACTACATGTATGTCTTTCCTATTAGGATTTTTTCCCTTTCAGAGAAGACCCTTCAACACTTCTTTCAGGGTAGGCCCAATATTGCTGATTACTTTGTTTCTGCCTGAGAAATTCTTTATCTCTCCATCTATCCTAAATGATAATCTTGCTGGGTAGAGTATTCTTGGTTGCAGATTTTTCTGTTTTAGACTTTGAATGTTTTGTTACTCTCTTCTGACCTTCAAAGTTTCTGCAGAATAATCAGCTGATAGCCTTATGTGACTTTCCTTATGTATGTCCTTCTTCCTCTCTTGCTGCCTTTAGAAATCTCTTTAACTTTTGCTATTTAAATTATGATATGTCTTGGTGTGGGTCTGTTTGAGTTAATCTTTTGGGGGACCCTCTGTGCTTTTTGTACCTAAATATGTTTCCTTCTTTAGGTTTGGGAATTTTTCAATCAAAAGTTCTTCAAATACATTTTCAATTTCCATCTCTCTTCTCCTTTTGGAGTCCCTTATAATGTGGATATTGGCATATTTTATACTATCCCATAGATCTCGTATGTTGCTGTGGGTTTGTTTTTTTTTTTTTAATCTGTGCCTTTCTGCTGGCTGTTTCAATTGGGTGATTTCCATTATTCAATCTTCCAGATCACTTATGTGTTCTTCTGCATTATTTAGTTGTCTATCATTACTTCAAGTGCTTTTTATCCCAGAAATTGAATTATCTGTTATTTATTAAGCTTTAAGTTTCCAGTTTCTTGTTAAAATTATCTGTATTTAGATTGATTCTCCTAATTCAGTTAGCATTTTTATTACCAACATCTTGAATTCATTGTGTGGTAGACTGATTATCACTGTTGCATTATTTTTTCAGGGGTTTTCTCTTACTCTTTTGAGAGTAATCCCTCTGCCTTATCATTTTACTTACCTTTCTCCATTTCTATGAATTTAGGTTAAACAGTTATCTGTTGTCTTGATGGGATGTTTTTATTTGGGAGCATCCCTGGGTAGACTTCGTGTGCCCAATGTCTTTGGTGTGAGGGCTGGACTTGACATTGATGCCAGCCACATCTTTCCTCAATGTTGTACTGTCTACTTGATAAGGAGTGTGGCTGGTGTTGGCAGAGCTAGAGCCTGCACAGATGAGGTAGACTTCCTCTCTGCTCAGTGGCAGGGGTGGAGGTCTGTTCCCAAGTGACTGGAGTGGGTGCCCTGAGGGTCAGACTTGAGCTGGCTCTGCTCCATTTAAGGGTGTGTTTTTCCTTCTTCCTGCAAGGGGGTCTTTGCCCCAAAGGAGGGTACAGCTGATGTGAGTGTGGCTCAGAGGCCCCACGTGCTGCCCGTATCGGTGCCTGCGGCTCTGCTCAAATGTAGCCCAAGGTCGCATCTTCTCTCCTACTCTGGTCGTCACTGATCTAGAGCAAGGTTATGGTGTGGAATGGGCAGGGATAGAGCATTCGCTTGGCTGGGGGTGGGGTATTCTGGCTGTGGGAACTGAAGCAGCCGGGCCACTGTCTGAAGTGTGGCTTGCAGCTATGATGCTCTCTGAGTAAATGCCAGTGGCCTCTGCCTACCTGGCCCATACCATAATCCCTGGACCACTTCTGTATCCTAGATCAAGTCTCTTCCCAGGACCTGGCTGCCCTAGGCCCAGTACCAACTGGTGGTGTGGAGTGAGAGGCTGGGATGGTCATTCAGCTCAGACTGGGGAGCACAGTGAGGCAGCAGCCAGTAGGGCAGACACCACTGGGTCTGGGGACAAGCCAATGCCCTGGTGCTTCTCAGGAGTGGAGTCTAGCCTGCTCTCCTCGGCGTGAGATGCCTAGCTTGTGGCTCGACCCACTCACTCCAAAGGCAGGACATGTGTCTGCCCTCGTGATCACCCCTCTCCTTCTCTGTGAGTCCCACCCCAGGGCAACAGGTCTCTACCTGAAGCTTTCTTTCCTGTTCCACCCCACCACGTGGGAATCCTTCTTGCATCCTTGGTGTATAGGAATTATTCTGCCAATTCTGTTTTCCATGAGAATTGTTCCACACATAGATGTATTTTTCATGCATTTGTGGGGGGAAGTGAGCTCCACATCTTACTCTGTCTTGATCCCCCTCCCTATTATTTAGTCAGTGGGGCTATAGAATCTTGTCAAGGTCATTTGAAAGCCTCAACATTATATCCCTTATTCCTTGAGTCATATTCATAACTAGTCTTACAGAAAATTTCTTAGTAGATCAGCTACTGGTGATGGAACCTGGAGGTACAAGGAGTTTAACAGGTAAGGAAAGCATCTATAAGGGAACAGAGGCATAAAAGTGCACAACATGTTTTGGAAAATGAGATGTGTGTGGCCAGGGCAGGTGGGGGAAAAGGCAGCAAGAAGATCAAGAACTTGAGACTAATTGTGAACCATTTTGGACCACTTATTACATGACAGCTACTGTATTCTGTATTGATGCTTTCCATACATTTCTTTGAATCCTTTCAATAATGAAAAAATTATAAGGTCCACTGTATTCTTGCTTTCACATATGGCAGCTTGCCTTCAACTTGACTCAATAATCTAGAAACCTGGTTGTCCACATGTACCGAGCCTGTGTCCCATGAAGCTGGAGTGGTGTGTTTTCATTAGCCCAACACCCCTCCCCTCCTTTGGGTAGAAGTCTGCACATTCTGGCCACAGATATGTGGAGAGAACCTAGAGTAAGCCAATCGCAGTAACTCATCTCCACCAGGGTTTTCAGCACCTGAGTCAGAGAGGAAGCTTCCTGCCTCTTGGGGAGATGGGGGCCGGGAACTGCCACTTCCCCACCGTGGGGAGAAATGCTGGCATGTAGAGAGGGGCAGGGATGGGCGGTGCCGAGCCACGGCTCTTCAGGGCATGTCTCCTGTACCCCTCTTTTCCTTAGGCAACTTGTTAGATGTGTGCATTTAGCACATAAAATGTGTCCAGTCAGCAGAGTTGTTATCAAGGCAAACGGGAAAGAGGAGCAGTTAGGCTGCTAAGAAGCCCTTCACCTCCCGTCTTCTTGTCTCTAGGAAGTCTAGGATTTACTTTAAAATATACCAATGAAGAAAAATAGTAGAGCAAACAAATTGGCAAAAATGTTGAAAACTATTGATAAATGGGGAAGTATTATCCTAGACTCTCAATTATTTCTTAGTCTCAATGGACCATGCTTTACTTTTTTTTAAATTTATTTTTAATTGGAGGATAATTGCTTTACTGTGCTTTCTTTAAAAAAAGGTTTTCATGCAGTTTCCTTTTTTGGTCCTACTGATGTGAATTACAATGTGAATTTTCAAGTGTTGGCCAACCTGCATTTACTAATGTTTCACTTGGAATTCTCATGAGGTGAACTGCCCTATGGTTCTCCTTTCTTGTTAAAATTCTTGAAGACACGTGAATGCCCATCACTTCCGAGGTTCCTTTGTTCTACTGATTCTACTGAATCATTAGATAAATGATTCTATATTGCAATTCTGTATCCATCTCATTATCTATTAAGCTCCAAATAAAGTGTGGACTATGTTCACCTAACCAGAAATCTCCATCACACCCAAATGTTCATTTCTTGAACTTATCTAGAATTCTTCACTTTAAGAATGATACCCAGATAACCCCTAAATTTTTACCACATAAATCCTATTTAGAATTTATTTTCCCCCATATAATGACATTCTCCAGGTAGTAACACTACCAACCTGTCCTTACACTATTTTCCACTTAATTTCAGTCGTGGAAACTTAACTTCCACTTAATGTTTAGTCGCTAAGGCATGTCCAACACTTTTCTAACCTGATGGACTACAGCCCACCAGGCTCCTCTGACCCTGTGATTTTCCAGGCAAGAATACTGGAGTGAGTTGCCATTTTCTTCTCCAGGGGTTCTTTCCCACCCAGGAATCAAACCTGCATCTCCTGCGTTGCAGGCGGATTCTTTACCACTGAGCCACCTGGGAAGCCCCTGACGTGCCATATAAGCACTCAGATGGTTGCTGAATCTAGATAACAAACTCACTCTTCAAAGATCAAAAGTTAAAGCATCAGATAAAATTTAAGTTTTATGAGACTTCAGGTTTTGAAATACGTAACTCTTACAGCACAAACACAAGTTATTTACACGTCCTTTTTACAAAATGTGTATGCCATTTGGAAAGAATACTGTTAAGATCATGATCTAAAATACCTGTCAAGAGTTCAAAAAGGACCCATGGAATCTGGTCTTCATAAATCCACAGTACAACGACATAAAACACAGCTGACTGTCGAGGCTTACTTACACATAAGAATACTAATTCTGTTTCGTGGCCTATGGCCTATTTTTGTACAGCTGCAAGTTAGACATGGTTTTGACATTTTAAAAAGATTATTAAAACAAAAGCTAAATGAAACAAAGAATATGCAACACAGACCCATGTGGCCGGCAAATATTTTCTCTGTGGCATTTTAAAGAAAAAGTTTCCTGACCCTGCGTTACATGAAGCTGATTGAGAGTCAGCTACTGGAATATACTGATGAGTATTTTAAGAAAGACACCACTGTTATGTGCCACTACCATCAGCACTACTCATTTCTAAAATGAGGCACTTCTTTTTGAATATGTACATCTTCAAAACATAATTACATCTAGCAAGTAGCTCTGCTACTTAACTCTAGCCCTTTGTAATCAGGTCTCCACATAAAATCACAGTATTCTTAGGGGCTGAAGAAAACAAGCACAAATATCAGATGTCTGTCATTGAGTTCACGGTAAGTAGGTTAAGATCACATAGTCTTCAGTGTTAATAAAATTTATAATTTAGATATTGTCAACAGGATGTGTTGCTGCTGCATTATTTAAATAATATCTATAAAAACATGTTACACATCCTGATTCATTGTTTTTGAAAGGAAGAATAACTTAGTTAACTTAGTAGCTACTTTAAAAATGAGAAATGGGAAAAAAGAAACACTCCCCCCCAAAAGGTAAAACCACAGCAAAAAGCTTTGGAATGCAAAAGACGGGGGACTCCTAGCAACAGCACTCAAGGTGGCTTGGTGTCTCATTTTAGCTAGCTGCTCAGTTCCCACAGCAACCTCTGTCTCATCCATGAGCCACTTCATTTAAAGGATGACAGACAGGTCCATGAGCCAATGTTTTAGAAGTGAAACCAGGGCTGCTCAACACACACGTCTTCGTGTGGGTTAAGCGGTTCCTGGTCAGTAGGCTGTGTTCACGCCAGAAAACAAGTCCTGTCCTGGCTGTTTTCCCTTCTGCAGGCCAAGCTGGCTGAGCATCACATCATGAAGACATCTCTGATGCCGAGTTTTCAAATGCTCAGTGAACGCTGAGGTAGATTTCTGATGGAGCTCTTTCATACCCTGATTCGATCAGGACTCGCTTCTTTGTGTATCCTCCGCCTGGGAAATATCTTCCGCTTAAGTGCAATTAACTAAAGGATGAAAGACAGAAGATAAGTTGTAATTCTCCAGGTTGACAAACTTTAACTTTCTTGCTGAGGGTCATATGACCGTAATCTTTTCCCTAGTCCTATACATAAAGAACAGACGGCAAACAAGGCTCCATCATTCCTCCTCAAAACAACACTAATAGCTTTTTACATGGTTCAAATTATATTTCCCCAAGTTTCTTTTTCTTTAAGACCTATAAAAACTACGTACTTTTATATAACAATTACCACATGTATTTATTTTCAAGATGTCTGTCAAGTCTTCCCACTGAAGGACACTGACTCTTCTTCACCCATTAAGATACTGTCTCTGGGTTTGAAAACAACTACACGTGTAAGCTAGAATTTTAATTTTTTTTTTTTTAAGAATTCTATCACCATTGTTTTCCTGTACTTAGTAACCATATCAACAATCATTGGGCATTACCTGTATTTTCAAGTTTATGAATAGGCTGAAATGCAAAAGTTCATCTATGACTTAGTAGATTAGAACTTGGAATAAATACTTATAACAGAAACAGTTTATCCATGATACATCTGAAATAGAAAACCTGACCACTGTTAGAAGGAAGTTTCAATGAGAAAAATGTGTTCTTTATGGTTTCAATCTCTAATCCTCCATCTTGAGGTGAGAGCTGGGCGGTGCCCAAGCATGCACTACCAGTGGTCTGGACGAGCTGGATTCCTGGGCAGAGGAAGGGGCAGCCGTGGCTTGTTTGTGAGTATGGCAGAAGGTAAGGAATTTGATTCAAGCTGGTGAAGAACAGGCGCCAGGGAGGAGAGAGGAGGTATTCGTCCTTTCCCCCTCCTCCTGCTGGTATAAACAACAGGAAGCAAAGACCCTCTTGTTCTTCCACGGCCTCCAGCTGCTCCTTTCAGCCAGCACGCACACAGCTGACCCACAGGCTCCTCACTGGACTCTGCTTCTAAAAGCAGGCACAGCGTAAGATTGCTTCCTGAGATGTTTACTTGCCAAGAACAATGGCGACACCATCAAGAGCGGCGTTTCTATTCCCTGAGAGGTGGAGGGTGAAGCTGCTGGCCTGCCAGACCTTTCTTCCCCGAGTTTCCTTCCATCCACAGCAGGAAGCCGCGGAGTGTTTTTCCTAAAGCTCTCGGTTCTCAGGCCGCCGCTGCCTCCTCAGTGTAAGTAAACTCAGTGAAAACATCCCACCGTGACCGCCAGATAAGCCCCACTCCAGAATCACCAGGAAGGAGGCTGAGGTGGGTTCACCTGCCCGGCACAGGTCAGGTCAGCCTGACACTATTCCCCTTTCCTTGAATCTTTTTTCTTCTTTCTGAGAATTTCGCGTCTGCTGTGGCCTGAAGCAGATTCTCTTAGTCCTCTTTTGACCTCACAAATCTCCCTCTTCCTTCCGGACTGTCACATGAAGGAGGTGTCTGCTTGCCTGCCTGCGGAGGAACGGCCAGCAATTCAAGGAATAAGCGTAAGTGGGAGAGAATGGACTGGTGTGCAAGCCGGGCGCCCTCGCCAGAACTGGGGGAGGTCTGCAGGTAAAGACACTGTGGTCTCTTTTAGAAAGATTAAAAGAAAGAAAATTGGAGACCCATAAAAAATTAGTATCAGATGCAGATTCTGGGTGGTTTTTTTGGTTTAAAATAGTTTGACATGTAGACCTCAGGCTAAAACTGAAAAGGTCTATTTATTGAACTCCACAAACAAAGAATATTGGTAACAGGTTTAGAAGATAGATTTTAAAAAGGCAACTATGACTGCAGCCTGAATATTATGAAATATTTGACATATGAGTTATAAGCCAGTAGGAGAAATAAACATTTTCTTGTTATGAATTTATATCATTTTCTTAAAAAAAAAAAATTAGATGCCAAGAAATTGACATCCACATAAAATTGATAAAAACTTACCTGTTCAGCAAAAAATGAGAATACAGTAAACATAATCAATGTTGCTAGCACACAATGAGTCCAGAACTTCAATTTGTCTCGATATGCCCTCCTGTTCAGAGAAAAAAGAAAGCAAATATGTAGTTCTGTGTAGGGTTTAACTATCATTAGCTAGTAAAACTAACTCTATAGTATTTACTAGTTTAGCAAACTATACTAGCTTAACAGAAACAATGTTGTGAAACACAAAAACAATGTCTGAAGGTAATTCTAAAATGTTAACATAATTATACATTTCCCATGTGGCTTCAGATTTTTCATTGTTATAGTAAATATTTGAATCAGTAATAGTTCCAGCCAGCTTGGCAAGGCTGGTCACCACACAGTGGCTTGAGCACCTAGCCTCCCCCGTCAACACTGCTGGGCCGTTAAAATGCCTCTAACAGAGCTCAAGGGAAGCGCCTGCACTTCAGCTGTTAGTGGAAGCATCACCTAGCAGCTGCAAGCAGAATTTTGGGCCATGTCTCAAGTCTCATAGGTACTGAGCTTAGAACTGCTCTTTCTTGACCCTAAAAGAAGTTTCTGGAGCTAAGATCTTCATGTCTGCTATTCAAACTGATGTTAGAATGTGTGCAATTTGACTGTCAAATTGAATTAGGGCTTCCCTGGTGGTTCAGTCGGTAAAGAATCTGCCTGCAATGCGCAAGACCTGGGTTCGATCCCTGGGTTGGGAAGATCCCCTGGAGGAGGGCATGGCAACCCAGTCCAGTATTCTTGCCTGGAGAATCCCCATGGACAGAGGGGCCTGGTGGGCTGCAGTCCACGGGGTCACAAAGAATCGGACACGACTGAGCGACTAAGCACAGCACAGCACATTTATCCACGCAGTCACCCAGTAAACACTCCTGTGAATAGACAGGTGATGAGGAGCGGTCCCTGCTCTAAAGCGCCTGTGAACCTGGGGAGGTGCTGACGTGCAGATAACCAGCCACCACACCAGGCGGACAGAAATATCTATTATCAAAAGCAGTCTTGCAGAGAAACAGTGAAATGAGGAATGCATCAAACAGATGGTGACACTTCATTTAAGCCTCGGAGTGGGGCAGGAAAGCCTGTGGCTGAGAAAGGGGAGGAGCATGAGCGGAGCGGCAGCCCAGGTCCCGCAGAGCTGAGTCCAGTCTGGCCTGGAGGACACGGGGGTGCGGAGCCCAGAAAAAGCGGTGGCTGTGGACTGCAGCTGTTCTGGAAAACCACACGCGTGGGTTGGACACAGTGCTCTAATGCGTGTGTGTGTGTGCACACGTGTGTCAGAATTGGGGTGGCTGTTTGAAGGATGGATGTCACAAGCAGGTGACCAGAGGCAGGCAGTCCCATTAGTCCAGGCAAAGGAAAGGAGGAGGGCAGCGAGGATGGAAGGAAAGACATAAGAGACACTGAGGATGGAATCAGACTAGGTGGGAGGGTATTAAGGATAAAGGCGGGGCATGGGGGGGTGGTGCAGCGCATGGGGAAGTATGGCAGGTTTCTCCTCTGTAATTTGGAAATAATAATTTTTTATGAAGAGTAAATAAATGCTTAACATAAGGCAGAGCCAGTCACAGCTGTCTGGTAGGCGGTGTCTCTATCCCAAGTCACATTCAAAATGGTACCCTCCCCTATACTGTTCTTCCTCCTGTGTTTCCTGCATTAAGAGGATCAACAAGCAGCTCAGAGAGGAAATCACGTCACTTCTATTCCTGTAACTCTCATCTCTCTGTGGCAGTCAGGGCAGCACTTTTCATTGTAAAGAGTAAATACACTGCCCAGCACAGTGCTGGCTAAGAAACAGGGAAGCCACTCAGATGGCAATGATGACAAATAAGGCTCAGCAGATGTACTTGACCAGTTAGATCAATAAAAACTATACCTGTCTTTTTACAAAGAAATTAGCGAAAATAACACAGTAAAGAAACGTCATCACTCTAAAAAAGAAAAATATACACGTATATGAAACATGAACACTTACCATTCTTGCAGCTCATGCATATGAAGGAAACGGTTTCGATACTCCCTTGGCAGCTCAAACTGGGATGGGATGGGGAACATGGATTCGTAGAAGTCCCTGAGAACAGCCTTCACTGTCTGGGCATCTTTATGATTGTGGTCAATGTTGTCATTCAGACAGACAAACTTCCTGGAGACAACAGAGACCCAGGGTTGTTATTGGTTCTTATGAGGATGATCCTTACCTAACAAAACAAGAAGTGTGGATTTGGAATATGTTTAAATGGACTTATGTCCCAAGTTGTGGCATTTACTGATAATGATTCTCTGGGGGAATAACAGTCTGTAAAATTTTTCTTTAGGTATTCCTCTCCTGTAAAACAAAAAGAACTAGGGATGATAGATAATTTTGAATCTGCCTTCTAGCTATAGGAGTAAATTATTTTAATTGCTGTTTGGGGTTGGCACGTGCCCAGTTTAGGGTTAACTGACTGAAGCGTTGTGTTAACATCCAGGGAAGAAACTAGCAAGTGCCTACAACTGAGTTCTCTGAACTGACAGGGTTACATTACTAAGAACAGTCATGTGGATAGCTGAGATAGAGATGGTTCCTTATAGCTACAGATTTTATGAGGTTGATGACTTCTTAATATTGACATGTCTCCAACTAGGCTGTATGATGAGTTTCAGCAAAAAGTAGATTACACTGGTGCTTCCCAACTTATTTCAAGTTCCTTCAAGGCAAAAGTCAGTAAGTTGAGGGCACATAAAATGGTCGGTAGAGATAACACCACTTTTGAATTACATCTAAATTTTGTTTTTACAATTTTATCAAGTATAATAAAGCCCTCAGATCCTGCCACCAACTTAGTAGGAAATACAGAAGACACAGGAACACATTAGATAACTGGGAGACAATCAGAAATGTCCAAGGTTCAGGAAATCTACAGAATATATAATCTGATTTCTTCATGTGCATGCATTATAAGTCGTTTCAGTTGTGTTGGACTTTGTGACCCTATGGACTGTGGCCTGCCAGGCTCTTTTGTCCATGGGATTCTCCAGGCAAAATATTGGAGTGGGTTGCCCAGGCCTTCATCCAGGGGATCTTCCTGACCCAGGGATCGAACCCGTGTCTCTTATGTCTCCTGCATTGGCAGACAGCTCTATACCAATGCACATGCAAAAGTGTATATGGATTAAAAAAAGAGAGAGAGATGGGGGAACTTATAGACATAATTGCAATGAATGTACTTGATACCATTTCAAGCCAACAAAGTTAAAAATGTAAATGCTTATAAAAGACAATGGGGGAAAAAATGTGTACAGAGGCCAGAGAGGTTATCATGTTAAGGAATAAATAATGGTATTGTGGTTATTTTCAAAAAATCCTTTTAATTTAGAGATATATACTGAAAATTTTACAAAAAAAAAAAAAAGGATACTTTTACTTTAAAATAACTGGGAAGTGCTAGTGAAGGAGTGGGTGTGTTCAGATGAAACCAGATCAACTAGCTGCTTCTTATTGAAGACGAGTGATGAGTGAGTGCCAAGTTCACGGCCCTATCTCTTCTTTAAACTTGGGGAATGCTTTTGGTTAAAGGATATTAAAGAGTTATGTCCACTAGATACAGTGCAAGAGCCCTGACTATCTCCTAGACTAAAAACAAACAACAGCTAAAAAGGGCCTTTGGAGGCGACTCGGGAAATCTGAGTAGAGACCATCTACTCGATGGTATTATTTAGTTGGTGTTAAGGTTTTTGGACATGTGTGAACAGTCATATGGTATAAACGAGAATGACTTTGTTTAGAAGACCTATGCTATGATAATGAGGGTAAATTCGGGTATTGTCTGCAACTGATTTTCAAATGGTCCCGCAAACAAAAGAAAAACCAAACCTGTATGTCTGTCTGTATAGAGGGATGAAGTGAGAGATCAGACAGACGTAACAAAACACTAAAAATGTAAGAATCTGAACTTATTGTACTATTTTTTTCAGTCTTTCTGTATATCTTCAAAATTTTTCCAACAGCTGGGAGAATGTAAAGAAGAAAAGCATGGGTATGAGACAGAGAGAATGTGTGGATACAGGGTAACCAAGGCAGACCATGTGGGGTGCCCAGCACACACTCCCTGTCTTTCCCAAGAGAACCTGCACTTTGCTCAGTATTTCTCCCCCTGTGAACTGACTCAAAGGGAGGCACACTCACCCGACCCAGAGTCAGCTTCTGACACTGTGAGTCCCCCCTTCACAGGGACTGGTGAGGAGCTGAGGGAGGGGCAGCCCCTGCCGGCTCAGACCGCTGTGTCTGCAGGGACATGACACGGTGGCGCAGGCCTGCCTCCAACCTGGGGACGCAGCGACACGGCGGGTGCAGAGCCCAGATGCTGCTGCCTGTCCCGGGCTCCCTGTTAGTGCGATAAACCTGTCCTCCATGCCAGACTTTAAAGTGAGCCTCGGAAAAGTGAAACGGAAGAGCTAATAATGATAACATCTGTTCAGGGTCACGGGAGGGATCTGAGCCTAGTAGACAATGCTGGAAAAGCCTGTCTTGACTTGGATCTTCTTAGCAAAACCCGAACCCTTTAAGTTACATGAAGATGTCTGTGAATTTTCTCACCCAATGACTTTTAAACTAGCACAGGACATGAAAGTATAGGGTACAACTAGAAACACTAAGTTCTCACTTGGTTTTACTACAGATAACCTGTGACTGAGCCAGGACATTAACAGGATGTGGGGGGCAAAAAGCAAGTATCAGATTGGCTCTTAGTTTTTAAAAAACGAGAGCAGGGCATTCTGAACTGAGGGAAGAGCATACACTGGGTGAGTTCTTAATTATTATGACATTGTTTTCTTAGCTTGTGGGAAATGTTATTTTGTAGGAAATAAAATATTTTATGAATACAGTATGTATTAAAAAACATTTTCATTTTTCTTAAAATTCTATATGCCCCTCCCCACCCCCAAAAAAACAAGAATGAAATTTTAAGGAAAAATTCCCTGGCTTTAAAATGCCTGGAAATTTTACACTTCTGATCATGTATACTTAAAATCATAATGTAAATGAGGTGCAACTGAAAACTTGCAAAAGCATTTAAAAGACTCAGATGAAAATGTTCAACTTCACGTACCAGTGTTCTTTTCTTGAGAAACTACTTCTATTTCCCACATTGAAATTCAAAACTCAGAATGTAGATTTTAACCAATTTTATCAAACTAGGGCAACTGTTGGAGGCGAGGCTGGAAATTTTCAGGGCTATGTAGAGCTGAACACTTCATTCATTCCCAAAGAATGACTGCAGTTTGCTAGATTAATTTTCACAACTATGGTAGCATTCCTTTTTCCTCAGAAGCTAATTGAACTTTCCTTTGAATTGCAAAGACAGGTCTTAATCACCACAACAACTTCTCTGGAAGCTCCTATTTCTAAAAATAGAAATCTATTTTCTGTAACAGAATTTTTTTTTTTTTACTATAACAGAAATAGAAAAATAGAAATTTCTAAGCGTCCCAGTCATGTGGCCTCACCTCCCCGCAACACAGGAAACCCTCAGCCCCGCTCAACAGTCATGTCGCTGGACCCAGAGATACCCATGCCGATCCCACTCACACCCCCATCTCTTAATTCAGACATTACCACCACCGTTAGGGGTTTCCGTCTGCTCCAAACAGAGCTAAGGCACGCCTTTCTCTCCAGAGCTGCTGCCTTCTATTTCATGTTGACGTGCATCATTAAAGATATTTTCAAAGTTAAGGGAATTCTCTGTCCATTCTATTCAAATTGTGCTATGAACCTAAAATGTTCTAAATTCAAAACAAAACAGTACCTGGGGTTTTTTCTTATATCATCCAACTGGCCAACTACATGAGAAACGTTGGTACGGATCATCTTAAAAGCAATTTCTTCTTCTCCCATGATTTCAAACCTAATTATGAAAACATAATGAGTGAAAATATGTATATCAATGTGTAAAACAAAATTTCAATAAGAAAGTTTTATAAGACTTTAAAGAACTCAACATTCTCAGGATGGCTTAACCTTTCCATATTATTAAAGAGAACAATCACATATAAAGTTCAAAGCTTAATAGATAAACTATGGTAAGATTATGAAAATACCACACTCATAATTACTCTTAAACAAAGAGAAAATGCATACAGTACTCACCTGTATTTGTTTTTGTCCTTATATGCTTTGTGGATCTTATCAGTTACTGGTTTACAGTTGGTTACTAGACTTTTTGTGACTGGTGGCTGTGAGAAAATACAGACATTACATCAGCCTGGGGTTAGGCAAGGGAAGCATTCATCTCAAGTGCAAGTTTTAAGGGGTGTGAAAAGATGAACCAAGATGAATCAGTAATCAAGATGAGTATTTTAATGCAATATTTAAAAAAAAATCAAATTGGCATACTATGGCTCACATACCAATTGTCTATTTTTTAAATAAAGTTTTAATCACATATTACTATAGTCTTATGAGTTGTTATAATTTTTTCAGAAGGAAAATAAATTTCTAACAAACTGTAATGGACTGGTCTATAACAATACTCACAGGCTAAGCTATCATTCTTACAGTCTAATTAGAAAATACTTCATCCTGTGTGTAATCACAGGTAATTACAGAAATGAAGCCAACATCTGGCTAAGAGTTCACTCAAGTAATGTCAGCTAACACTGCCACTGTGACTAGTGCTTGTACTCTAAACAGCTGATCTGCATGAGCCTCAAGACTGACTTTGGAGAAGGAAATGGCGACCCACTCCGGTACTCTTGCCTGGAGAATCCCAGGTACGGGGGAGCCTGGTGGGCTGCCGTCTATGGGGTCGCACAGAGTCGGACACAACTGAAGCGACTTAGCAGCAGCAGCAAGACTGAGTTGTAACTGTGAGCAAAGCAGCACCTACTTAATTCTTAGCATTCAAAGAATATTTGCTGATTGTAAACCTTATGCCAGATTATTTGGTAAAATAATAAAATACTCTGCTCATAAATGAAGATGTATTTATTTCTTAAAAAAAAAAACAACCCAACACGCTAAAATCCCTCAAAAACCTTTCATCATGTCTATAAAAGGGCAAGATGAGTAACTGCATAGATCATCTTCCTTAGAAAAGAATATGCTTCTGTTAAGTACAAGGGATTGGCAATTGTACAGTCTTACTCGGAAGCCAAAGTTTATAGAGAAGGAAGGAAAGAAAAGTGAAAAGACGGATGTGGAAATAAAAGGTGGTGAAAAGACAAGTTTGGAGTGAGTGCCAAAGCAGGCTAGACCTGGGGTGACTTCAGTGGCCTCTAGGGCAACCTGTCAACACAGTCTCACTGTCCTCAGGACCACGAGAGGCCTGGTCCGGGGGAGAGGCTGAGGGGCCGTGGTTTAGGAGCCCGGCACACTTCCTCCTCCCTTCCTTCTCTGGTCAGTGCTCTGGGATTACCCACCAAGAAGACACCAGAAGGGACAAATCAGGACAGCCTGGAACTCATGGCTCACTGTCCCTCTCCTGGGAAAAGGGTGTACCCAGGTCTTTGAGAGAACTTCAATTATCTTGACACATAATAAAGGGTGTTTTTAAACCAGGACATTGACATCCAGATGATTCAGAGTTGATTACATTATCTTTGTTGGGGGGTAATTCCAAATTTGGGGAAAACAGAAAAAAAACTATCACTGTTTGAAAGAATGTCTTTTAGTCTACACAACCTAATTTCTTTTTTTAAACTGTGATTCTGTTCTCTCAGGAGGCAGGGAAAACACCTATAATGATTACAAATGTGCCGTTTTAATCTTTAAGAACACACTTGTAAAGAACTACTGACGTGTACAACAGTCTGGGTTTTACAGAGCACTTTTCACTGTACGGGCCTAACATCCCGGAGAAGCTGCTGCGCCTCACGAGACAAGCTGCTGATCTGTTATCAGCCAGGCCTCCCAAGAGCCCACAACCAGAGCCAGTCTCAGACTCTGGCTGCTGATTCTTGCCTGCTCACCCCACTACAGCAGACTCCCTTAGGCTGACACCAGGTCCTACACCTTATCTCAGTTTTATTGATTTCATAGTTTAGAATCTTTAGAGAGCTGGCTTTCAGTGACACACATCTATACACCAACCTGTGTCACATGCTGGACACAACCAGCAGTATGTATAGTTTGTCTGCACGTTCCAGCAGCTGTCAAGGTGCCCCTCACATGTCTCCGCATGGGCGGGCTTCCCCGGGCCCTGAGGACACGAGTGAGAAAACCATCCCTTCTGTGAGTGCTGAACGAACGCCGGCCTTCTTTCAGAAACCAGACTTGTAACTGATTCACTACTCTTCCCTACATTCATTTACAAACATCTTGTCTCCAGATAATTATAGGGCTTGAACATTTGTAAGGTGGTCAGTTTTTAAAAAAAAACACATGTTATTTTGGACTTCCCTGGTGGTGCAGTGGCTAAGATTCCCATGCTCCCAACACAGGGGACACAGGTTCAATGCCTGGTTGGGGAACTAAGATCCTGCATGCTATGTGGCCAAATAAAATTTTCAAGATTAAAAAAGAAAAGAAGAATTACTTAGGTTTGAAAAAACATTATTTTGATTATGAAAGTTATCTATTCATTACAGAAAATATGAAAATACTAGTGTGAAAAAAGATATTAAGAACTACCAGTAAAAAAAAATAAGCCAGATACAAAAGACTATATGATTTTAAGAGAAAACTACCTATGATTTAACCCACCACCTATTTTGAAAACATTGTTCCATGTGTGTGTATATGTGTGTGTGTGTATATACATACATATATATGTATCAGTAAAATTAAGCATCACATAAATGGCTCTATTATATCCTTGTTCCATCAATTCTAAGTGCACTTTTTTTTAATTTACATTATCATTTCTTTGAAACTGGGATGCATCTTAGAATCAACAAAGTCTTCCAACCATTTCAGCCAAGTGGCACCCTAATGCACTTGTGTGCAGATCATCTACTGCCCCTACTGGTAAGATCCAGAAAGTGCCATCATCAAAGGAACTTAGCTTTGAGGAAAGAAGGGGTTCAATTTCATGAGTAGGCCAGAATACTGGAGTGGGTAGCCTTTCTCTTCTCCAGGGGATCTTCCCAAGCCAGGAATCGAACCGGGGTCTCCTGCATTGCAGGCAGATTCTTTACCACCTGAGCTATCAGGGAAGCCTGACTATTTCCTTGGGTTAATGTTTAACAGGATTGCTCTCCTGCGGTTACCTTCTGCCATTCTTAGTAAATGGCTCTCTGCTTATAGAATATAAGCAACTAACCTCAATATTAGGTTAACATCCATTAGGGAGGAAAAAAAGATATTCCAAAGGAAAATATAAATTATTCTAGATTATTGGTGCTACTGATTTCTACCAGAGACCTGTAAACATAGAGCCAGCTTCTAGTTTTTGAAGTGTTGTACAGAAATGACAGGAACACCCAATAAGGATGGACTCTGTTTTACATAAATGAACCCACATCACTCACCAGATTCGGATCATAGTACGCTTCCTGAGTTGGCGGGATGTTGTTTAGCTGAGTGATATTAGCAGGAAGCATTTTCGAACAATTGATTAACATGTGTTCCAGACCTGTTAAATCCTAACAAAGCAAAAATAAAAGGATAAACCTTCTACATACAAGTAATGATTGTGGTTTTAAAAATATGTTAAAGTCACCAAAGGGTAAGTGCTACCTTCCAAGAGAGCTTGACTGTATGATTCTTAAAGAGCGGAATGAGACAATACAAACAACTCATCTCTGCCTCAAAGTGGAACGCACGGGACCAGGAGGCCCCACTGATACTAGGTGAGTGAGGGGGTCACCAGATGGGTGTCCTACAGCTGGAATCCTCTTGGTGCTCATCATTCCTAAGTGTCCCACTCCTGGGACTAGAGGATGCCAAGGCAGAGAGGACTCTGCAATGCTACGGATCTGGCTGAGGGCTCCACTCAGCCACATCTGAAGCCCCTGAATGAACCTGTCACGAGACTCTTCTATGCAGTTATGGTCTGCCTCTCCTCCACACAATACCCTAGCAATCCCTAATGAAAGTCTTAAAAAGAGTCATCCTATAAAACACAAACTTCAAAGTTGATTTTAATCCTGGCATTAAAAATGGACTAGTTGTGAATACCCTCATTTACTTGTACTTGCATTACACTGAAGTATGCAGGGGAAAGAGAAAGTATCAAATTTAAAAGCTTCATTTAAAATGTCACAAAATGTAGGGGGGACGGGGATAAAATTACAGTACCTGCAAACTTAAAGGCAAGTCATGAATTCTGGTGGCCAGCGTGCGGATTTCTCTGTCAGACAGGACGCCAGATTGGTCTGTGTCAACTTCATCAAAAACTTGAGATATGTTCAGCGGCTGAACGGCACTCATGAGATAATAGAAATAAGAGAAGGCAAACTGCATGTCCTCGGAGTGGCGCACTTTGTGACATGACGTCTTGTCAAATTCTTCAGGGAACCTGCCCAAATGTAACACACGGTGAGATCTGGATACTTACGGTATACGTGGTACCCGACACTGTGGCATCAGGATCTTACTTCCCTCCTGCCGAGATAATACTTCCGACACACTCGTCATCGAGTGTCAGAGCCACAGATGCAGGATAGCGAGGATGTGAACTTCAAGCCGCCCTGGCGGAGCACAAGCAGAGCATTCAGACGTGAGTGGGACTTACATGTCTTGCAGTTCCTGCATCACGATCCGGTCGATCATGTGAGGCATGTGCGCAGGGACTTTCCGAGATGTGAATCCAAACTTGCTGTTTAGAATTTTGTTCACGTATCGGAGGGAATCGGCGAATGTGTCTTTTAGCTGCCTCCCCGTGTGCCTGCTGTCAGTAAAGTAGGCCAGCTGGGTCTTCAGTGACTCTTCTTCCTGCAAGGAGCATCCCACCCAGCACAGCGTTACATTTACCGCACAAGTGCCCTGTGTTAACAAGAGACGGGGGTACTACTTCATGTAGCGTGGAAGTAACTAGTCACTGTCGAGTGGGGAAAATGAAATGAGCACTAAACAGGTCTCCTTCTGCATCCTGAGACCAGGCCTGACCTGGCCGAGTTCAGTCAAAGTGTCGCAGACAACAGCTGTTTACAGGGTTTTCTTCAGGGACTAGTCATTGACCGTGAGATTTCACAGCCCATTCCAATGCAACGTTTAGAAAATCGATTTACAGTCCATTTGAGAGTGCTTTCAATATGAAGTTATTTCTACTGGTGAAATCAAAGCAACAAGGACTTGAGTTTTGGAGACACAGGCTAGAATACAAAACTGGTTTCACCATATAACAGTGTTAATATTATGAAATGTTAAGAGCCCTATCGAAACCACTAAGAGGTGAAACTGAATGGGCAAAGAATATTGGCAAAGAACCTGAAGACACTTTACAGAAGATGAAATATTTTTCCTCCTCAAACTGATGAGAATAAAGATGGATATTAACTGCTGTTGGTTAGTCTGTGGAGAAACATGCAGGCCTGCACACTGCTTGTCAAAGGAGGAAGGGGTGCAACATAAAAGGACATATTTAAGCTTTATACACACTAGACCCTTTAACCCAGCAATTCTACCTATAGAAATAAAGCTTTCCCCAAGAGTAAGACATATGTACAAGAATATTTATTGCAACATTAGGTATCTGTAATTGCAAAACACTGGAAACAACTTACAGCTGTTAAAAAACAATGGCAGTTTGCCCACACACTACCACATCAAAGGTGACTGCAGAGAGGTGTATGTATAACTTCACTGTTCCAAAACAAACTATACATATCTAATAGAAAAATACTTGAAGAATACCCACCAAGCTACATATTCATAGTGACTGTCTCAAGTAAGGAGATTAAGGAAGGAAGGAGGAGGAGACCTTTTCCTTTTTTACTGCTTTTTTTTTTTCCTGCATTGCTTCAATTTTTACCACAAGTTTATAGTGCTTCTGCAATTCAGAAAAAAGGACGGTAGTGGTGGTGGTGAGGAAATCAACACAGGCAAGAACTCTGCAGCCCCTCACTCAACCACTAGTAAATGCTACCGTGTCGGGGACAAAAAGCACCCTGGAGACAATGAAAGGAATGAAACTGCATCCCCTCCACCACTCTCCTCCAGCCTAACGTCTGCTCAGGCTATGCTCTATTCATGACCCAGCCTAGACCACAAGGTTTTTGCCTCGGTCTGTTGACTCCTCCCCACTTTTCAAAGGTCCCACACTTCAACGGATCCTTATCACATGGCCACAGTTCTGGCCTCCCCGCTTGCTCTTTGCGTCTCTAAGAGCACTGACCCTACTGACCATCCTGCGCTCCCGGGCGTTAGCAGAGGGATGGCGCTCCTGAGATGCACATAGGACCCCCGGGCACTGTGGGACAGGAGGGAGAGCGCTGAGGATCCGCTCACACTCACCTGCTGTTGTGACATCGGGAAAGCTAATCAATTTGTCTGCGTCTCAGGCTTTCCGTTATTGGAAAGGTATGCGATCTGACTGCACAAGGTATGCAAAAGCGGTTTCTGAAATGACGTGCCAAGTGAAGATAAGATACCATCGCTGCTCTGCTAGGAACTCGGGGTATGCCCCTGGCTGAGCTCTTACTCACTCACACAAAGGCTGCTTCTGAAACTGCAAAATGGGGACAACCATAGCGGAGAGCCTTACAAGG
This sequence comes from Cervus canadensis, assembly GCF_019320065.1. Taxonomy (NCBI): domain Eukaryota; kingdom Metazoa; phylum Chordata; class Mammalia; order Artiodactyla; family Cervidae; genus Cervus; species Cervus canadensis. Next base: position 49,527,100 of record NC_057406.1, read on the forward strand.
TATTTTTATTGTTAGAATTATTGGGAAGATTCCGGGAGGAGGAAATGGCAACCCACTCCAGTATTCTTGCCTGAGAAACCCCATGGACAGAGGAGTCCGTGGGCTCACAAAGAGCTGGACACGGCTGAAGCAACTTAGCCGCATGTAAGAAAAGCGCTGAGTTCGGTGTGGGTACCGGGAAGTTCTGGACTAACGGTAGCTATTACTTTATCACCACCACTAACAAGCTTACTTTTTTCCTGAGCATGGGAAGGAATAAGGCTGCATGTAACTTACATCAAGCAGATCTTGGAAATACTTTTTCTTCTCCCATGGCAAAAAGCCCAGGTAACTGTCTGTGTATTGCTGCAGTTTTCTTCCAGGTACAACTTCATTGCCACCAGGGTAACTGTTGGCATTTTCCTCAGTTTTTTTCTCTTGTTCTTTCCCTGTGATTACCTTTTCCTGTGCGTCCTTGCTTTCCAGTGGGAAAGTCAGAGATGAGAGCTTTTCTCTTGACACATTTCTGCCTCCTACTTTTGGAGTCATGGTTATTGACCTGAATCTTGCTTCCAGGGGTGGAATCTGGCTCTGGGGATGGCTGTTCACTGTCATTGTCACTGCTGGAAAAGGCGATGACCCCTGGAGTCTTTCAGATGTTCCTAAGTTGCTTGGTAAGATGCTTTTGTGAACCTGTTTTGCCAATGGGGCCTCCAAACCGCCATTTCTTTGCTCTGTTGTTAGAGGGTGATTTACTGTTAACTTTCCATTTTGTGGGTTCATCAGAAAGGACCTCAGCAAGGCTGACTTGGACAGGTTGTATCCTTTCATGGTGATGTCTCCACGTTCTAGTTGCAAATCCAAGTTATTAAGGCTCATCTGGGTCTCTTTTGGAAGGAGTGAAATATTGACCTGCAGAATTTCCACCTCCACTTGGAATCTTCTTGTTATGTTCACATCATGTCTCTTGACCTTAGGGAAGCGTTTTTCTTCGGGGATATCCTCAAACAAGATTTCCGCCTCTGGAAGAAGTGTTGTGGAGCTCACCAAACTTTGGTGAGCCTTCTGGGTCGTAGAATTCCGTTTGGGTTCCTCCCTCGTGTCAACGTCTACTACTATCTGGATTTTGAACTCCTCATCATTTTTACCTTGAAGTGTGAGATTAAAATGTATTGTGGTCGCGTTCATTCCACTGTGCATTAGGAGGTGGATGGTTTTCCACTTATTGGCGATAGAAGCATGTCGGATGATTGGGTTGTCACTATACGCACCTTCGATCCCCTTTTTGGCTATTTCTGCAAAGCTGAAATAAGGCAGGCATTCACCTTTTGGAATAACATAGTGAGTCTGGTTTGGGAGAAGAGTTACTTTATACAATTCATGAAAATGATCTAGAGGAAAAAACACAAACATGACTTTAAAAAAAAAACCACACATTTTCCCCCTTTTCCTTTAATTCTTAGGATTTGAGTTTTCACTTTCTAAGAGTGACTTTAAATGGACTTTAAAATAATCAGAAATTCTACCACAAAAGCTATTGGCCTAGGGCTCTTTTGTACTTTCTGAAGCTATCACTATCACTGACATGGAATGCTAGGGCTGGTTCACTAGCGAGGTCCAACATGATTCTGGACAGCAAGTTCCAATGGTCAACCTCTATCCTTTTGTCCATTCGAAAAAAATAACTTTCTACCAAAAGGACCTTCGTTAATAATCCAGCAACAAGATCCAGTATTCTACCATGCTTATTTAATCAACCACTGGTCTCCTTTTATTGTTCCCCAATTAAACCTTCACTGTATATTTTCAACTAAGATAAATCTGCTTAGTTTAATAAAAAAAGCAGACTAGAGCCAAAACAGGAACAGATGCAGCGTCAGTGTCTATGGCTTTCTAAAGATCTGTGTCCTTCTCTTGTAACTCACAACTCGTTTGGACTTCAGGCTGGGAAAGGGCTACCTAGAGAATAATTAAATAATAAAAGTGATCCAAACACCCTCTATTTATCAAGGACTGTTATCCCCTTATTCTAAATATGTTTTCATGGCAGTAAATATACCTTGCCCACAGTCGCCAGCATCGAACCCACAGGATAAGACATTGCAGGCTTGGTCACAGAACTTGTCGGCCAACCAGGAATTTGCACATCCTTGATTACAGTAAGAGACGCCGGTCATTCCAGCACCAAAATGCCAGGGCTGTCCGACTCCGATACTTCCGGTGCCCCCGGCTCCTGCGATGTAGCGGCTGGCACCACTGTTACCTGGAGGAGGAGGAGGAGGAGGAGAGAATCCTGTGGTGCTTACAATCTCGGAAAAAAAGTCAGCTCCTAGTTCTCAGTCAAGACTGATGCATGAATTTCTACCAGGAAAGGTTCACCCTGTTCTTCAATAGATTTTATGTAGCTTAAAAAGAGACCACCTAAAAAGGGGTATCAGCTGACAGTGGACTGGTGTGGGATGACCAGGCCTTGGGTGTGCTCCTGGGGACACATGCAGACGTGTCCGGAGAAGCACATGATGCTGAACACGGGGACTCTGAGGACGGACAAGAGCACGTCCTAATGCAGGCGGCGCCCCCTGCCCGAGCATCACCGCTCTGCGAGAGGCCAAGCTCTCCAGACGGCACAGGCCCTCCTGCGCGGCTGCATTCTCTGCCTGCAGCAGTGTGTATTTTTCAAAAGTGCCTCTGACAGATCTGACTGAAGCACAGAGCTTTGTCTCTTCCAATACTCTTCACTTTCCTACACCTGCTTCCTCACGTGGACTAGGGATGGCAGTATCTGTACCTACTCTCTTTTCCTCTGTGGCTGAGAAATTTAAATGGATACTGAAGGATGCTTTCTAAGTTTAAAGGCTTTATAAACTGAAAGGCAATAAATAAAGGTAAAAACTTGTTTCCTCGACAAGTCCAAATATCAGTGTACAAGACAGGAAGGAGAGGCGCTAAGTAGATGAGACTGTTCATTTCTTCCGCGTCTCTTTAGTCGTCGCTGACCTGGAGCAATCTGCTGACAGCCACTGGCCATGAACTCCTACAAAAACCAGTGAGAGTGAGGGACTCTTGCTCTGGACCTCACATATTTAAGGGCAGGACCGATTCTCATATTTTTGAATAAGAAAATGCATTTGCAAGTGCAGGGTCAACATGGGAAATTGCCCCCAACAATGATAACATGAATAAACTAGGTCACGGGTCCAAGAATGATGACAAATGAAAAACAATTCCAGCAACATAGACAAGTTACACCTGAACACATCCTCACCAGAGCAGTCACCACCGTCCCAGTCACAGGCCGAATTATTACAGGCCTTGTCACAGTAGCCGTCTTTAATCCAGGATCCTGGGCAGCCCTCAGCGCAGTTGGGCACAGGCCATGTCAAATAAACCTAGGATGAGGCCAGAGAGAAAATAAAGTGGTTTCTGACTTCTGACACTTATTATTCTTAAGCTAGAATTCCTTTAAAAGAAAAATAAAGCAAATGGAGCCTGTAGAAAGGGCCACCCTGTGGTGGTTTCTGGGTCCCGCCCTGCCGACGGGTCTCAGCCGGCACAGTCCCTCTTTTCTGACGGGAGGAAAGCAGGCGAGGGCCCGGCTTACAGATTTAGTCTCACAACACGGGCTTATAAATAATCTGCTGTTAGATAGAGCAGCAACACGCCAGACCTAAGTCCAAGTACAAAAGCGTGCAGGTGGGAAGTCTGCAAGAAGTCACTGCTCTTCTCTGATGCTGTTGTCAGCTCCTGAGTGGATGCATGTATCGTCTCATCGAGGCTGAAAAGGGGCGCGGATGACCTCTCAGTGTCCTCACCTCCACCCGTGAGGCCGTGATGAATAATCCACACAACATCTTGAGCTGTGAACAACTTTGCTTTCCAAACAACTGACAAGCTACATGCGTGGTATGTGCTCAGTTGCTCAGTCATATCAGACTCCCTGCAACCCCATGGACTGTAGCCCGACAGGCTCCTCTGTCCATGGAATGTTCCAGGCAAGAATACTGGAGTGGGCTGCCATTTCCTGCCCCAGGGGGTCTTCCCAAGCCAGGGGTCAAACTCGCATCTCTTGTCTCCTGCATTGGCAGGAAGGTTTTTTACCATTGTGCCACCTGGGAAGCCCTGACTTGCTATATGGTTACTTCCTAATATTTTTGAAAACTTTTAACATCTCTACATCTTTGCACTGTCCAGCTGTTTGGAAGGGCTTTCTTCATCTGGTTAACTCTTACTTGCTTTTCCAAGCTCATCTCACTCCCAAGATGGCGATGCCTACACAGCTGACACCTATAACATCTGTGCTCAGGACCGCTTTTTCCATCCTGCACCTCAAAGCCAGAGTGAGACAGGCTGCCTTCAGTGACACTTCATCCATGGCTTTAAAGCACTACGTTGAGCTAAACTTGCCTTGTGTGTTTTGCTGACATGGTGAGCACAAGAATTTCCCAGGGATTTTGCTTTCTCTGCTGCTGCAGTAGCAGAAAACATACAGGGTGGGTTTGGGTGTTGAGAACATAAGGAAGCAAAGTTCCTGCCGTAGGAACTTTTCGCACTCCCTGTTTGTTACCTCTCCTGAGCTCAGCACTCAAAAATGCTCACTTGGACAAATCTGAATATGTATATACACTGATTTCCCTATGTCCCATCTACAACTTCTAAGTGATTCCTAGACCAGGCACCTCTTAGCTACTCACCTTCTGACCTTTGGAATGACTGTAGAAATCATCTGGCCAGACATCCTTCCCGAACATGACATCATCATTCAGGTAAATGAACTTCTGGGACAGCCCTTCGATGCGATGGATGTGACTTTCAATAGCAGGTGAACTGAAGGTGGGTAAGTGGCTCAGATTTCGAAAAACATCCTTTTAACAGACACAAAACAAACAAGACAGAAGAAGGGGAGTGAGAAGGGAGTTTTGTTTTGTTTTTGGAAAGAAATTAGGGAGGTGAATGGAAGGATTAAAGGAAGGTGGATGTGGTGGAGAGGAAAGTCGGGGGATGAAATGAGGGACCAGACAAAGAAATGGAAAAGACGCAACAGGAAACTGCAGCCTTGTGACACATGGCAAGTCTCTACCTGGTGCGTGACTATCGTCACTCGGGGATTATCAAGGTTCAGCCAGGATGGAATCTGCCCGTTGGTGACAATGAAAATGTTCCGAACCCACGGTGCATGCCTCTCGATAGATCGCAGCGAGTACCTCAGCTCTTCATTATCTTCAAAACGGCTGGCAGAGACATCTTCATCCTGCTTAGACTGAGAAAAGCATGGGGCACAGAAAGATATAAAATATCCCTAAGTCACACTGCCCCTCCTGACTGTCCCCTCTGTCCTCAGGGAACTCCAGCAAACTTTCAAAGACTGCATCCAGCTTTTAAACTTTAAAAGTAATGCAAAACACTTAGCATATTTAAAACAACACAAAAACAGCATTTCTTTCATACACCTTTTTAAAGAAAAGGTTCTTGGCTCTGAATGTGGATCATTTCAATTAGTTATTAACCAATGGCAGTGACAGGGAATCAGTCACTCCTCTGTAAGCCCTCTTCCTTCTTCTAATATGTCTGTGTGTGCTCACTCATGTCCAACTCTCCGCAACCCCATGGACTGTAGCCCTCCAGGCTCCTCTGTCCCTGGAATTCTCCAGGCAAGAATACTAGAATGGGTTGTCATTTTCTCCTCCAGGGGATCTTCCCAACTCAGGGACTGAACCCACATCTCCTGCATTGGTAGGCAGATTCTTTACCATGAGCCACCTGGGAACCTCTCTTCTAACAACAATGACTTATAAATCTTTAATAATCAAAACCCTCAGTTTGGGTTCTAAAAGAATCTCTGCATTCCTTACCTGGCTGATGGCACTCAAATCCCATAACAAATATGCAGGACTTATGGTCAGTTCCTTTCCATTGATGGTCATATTCTTCTTCGTCTGCTTATTCAGTTCTTGGAAATCTTTGGGATTATTCAACTTTAGAAGTGCTACACTGGCCTCTGAATACAACTGCAACTATAAAATAATAGGAGAGTTACATGTGGGAAAACTGAACAACAAAGACACCTTTAAATGCCCAGTTGATCCTTGATCTTAAATATAAATAACGTGTTATATATACTACATATTGTGTACTAACTATACTATCTGCTGTTTATTGTACCCATTAAATATATACTGCATATATTTAAAAGATTAAAAGTTTCATATACATATTTGAAACAGCAAGCCAGTATTGTGGAGAGAAAACCTACACGGGCCAGACACATTTCCCAAATGAATGCAACAGACCAGCTATTTAGAAACAGGAGAGCGTTGGGGGCTGTGACAAGCGGGACATCTCAGGCCCCATCTGAAAAAGGCAGCCACTAGTCAATAGGGACAGAGGCAGCCAGATCTCTGGAGAGGCCGGGATCCCCAGTATCACCTGGAATCTCCCAGTTTTCAGTGGTGGCTCGTATAGTTTTGATTGTCACGCATACAAACAAAACACGTCTGGTCACCAATCTGTGGCCTCTGTTCTAGAACACTGCCCGGCTGCCTACGGTGGGGCAAGTCCTGTCCGGCGATGGAGCCGTGGCGGGGGCGAGCACGTCTGTCAGCAGATGCCTCACGGCGCCCGGGCCCTGAAGCGTCTACACAGGAAAACCGCCGTGAGGGGCAGTGTTTTCGAAGCTGCCATAAACCCAAGAGGGGACATCACACACAGCAACACATTTTACAAGCACCCTTCGCCACCTCGGCCAGAGTCCACACCACCCTCGATACGTCTTTTTTGTTGTTGTTTTAATTCCGTCATACAATTTCCTGTGAAGAGAGGCTTTCAGAACTGAAAAGCAGGGAGACGGTTGAAGACCACTCATCTAGGACAGCAACGCCCTACTGGCGAGTGGGCTTTCCTAGTCAGGTCAATTTCTTTCTTAATTTTTAGCCTTCTTAATTTACAAAACAGAGCAAGGGACTTCTCTGGTGGGCCAGTGGCTAAGACTCTCTGCTCCCAATGCGGGGGGCCCAGGTTGGATCCCTGGTTGGGGAACTAGATCTCAGGTGCCACAACTAAGGTGCAGTCAAATTTAAAAAAATAAATAAAAAAACAGAGAAAACACAAATTACTTTGGGGTCACTAAGCTTTTGCATGTGCTACATGCCTATGTTTAGGTCATGCTGCAAAGTCTCCCGAGTTTATGTAGGCCAAAAGTAGAGGTCAGAGTTAGAATTTCATTTATCTCTCTTCCCCTTTGTATTATGTAGGCACTCAATCCCACTGCAAATTATGTGTGCGTGTGTGTGCGCTGTCCTCTTTACTGATCAATTTCTCCGGCCTAACAGTATCTGATGCACACAAAGCGCTCATCACAGACCTGCTCAGACTGCTGTCACTGCCTTCCTCACTCCAGGAGAGGGAGGGGAGGCGGGCCATGCAGGCAAGCGTCCTCTGTCTGTTCTAAGTACCTAACAGTCTACCTGTCCTCCCCTAGCCTCCCTTCCCAGAGACCCTCCCAGAACCTCACAGGGCTCCCTGGAGTGCAAAAATCACTATTCCAGGATAAATAAATGTCGTACTTTAATATCCTAATTTAATTTTAAATTTATTGGGAAAGTGAAAGTCACTCAGTCCTGTCCAACTCTTTGTGACCCCATGGATTGACTATACAGTCCATGGAATTCTCCAGGCCAGAATATTGGAGTGGATAGCCTTTCCCTGCTCCAGGGGATCTTCCCAACCCAGGGATCAAACCCAGGTCTCCCGCATTGCAGGCGGATTCTTTACCGGCTGAGCCACCAGGAAAGCCTAATTATGAAAGTGAAAGTACCCTTTATTAATCTCTTCTACTCAAGCTGCTTTTATTCTAGAAAACTACTTTGAAATTTCCCAGGGATTTGTCTAAGAGACTGAAAATTGGAAAAGAGATGAAAACTAAAGAGCTTAAAGGAACGTTTGTATGTATGAAGAAAAATTTGTCAACCGTCTTGAGTGGTGCAAAGGATCCTGTGTTGGCCGCTAGGTGGCACCCTAACCCCAGACGCCTTAATTACTCTTCAGGGGAAGAGACAGGAGGCGGTAAGGAAACCAACCGCAGGGTGGTGAGTGCCTGAGGCTGGAGTTCTTAGCCTGGGAATCTGTGGGTCAACTGGTTCCTTATATAACTTCTTACTTGAAATTACAAGCCAGTCTTAATTCTTTAAATTACAAGTTTCTCCAAGACAGAACAACTTCTACACCCACCCCCTGCAGACCCATAGCCAGACATGTAACATGACCGAGAAATGAAGTTTTGCTATTTTTTAACCCACTGGGACTTTAGGATGTTTGTTACAATAACATTATCTAGAATGATGTGACTGATCCACCTTTAGATGGTAGTGTGAGGTGAGGGAAAAAAATGTGCCAGCTAATGCAACTGAAAAACAAATTAGCTCTTTTTAGTAATTTCAGAACTCAAGCAACTAGGTCTTAATATGTCCTGGTGGTTTTCTAAAACTTGTATCAGTTTCAGAGGTGCCTGTCTAATCTACCAAAATGCTCACATGAGGAACAAAACCAAAATAAAGGGTGCCTGAAAATGGTTTTGTTTGCAAAACAAAATTGTGTATGCTTTAAAAGGCACACAAGATGGCTTCAGGGAGATCACAGGAAAGGGGGCATTAGTACAAATATTACTACCATTTACTACGACCTTGAACGTGTCGTGCCTTGAACAGAGGTTTGAGGGGTCAGAGTCCAAGTCAGACAGTATGCTGTTCCCACCTTGCCCACACTGTCCTTCCTGCAGAAATAAATTATCAATAACTGATCAGCCTTCGAGGATCCCGTGTAGCCTCCTAACTCTTTGGAAACTTGTCTCTGATCCATGCAGATCTTTCTTTCTTGTCTCTAAAATGCCAACTCATCCTTGATAGCTAACCTCATACTATCCTGTTTTGCTCCTTGACCACTACATGTACACATATATTGCCTCCAAAATAGCCTGAGGACAAGTGCATGTCCTCCATTTCTGCACACCCACTCAGCAACCAGCATCACTTAATTCAACCACAGGTGAGAATTTACTTGACAGCTCGGGGAAGACCTTCTGCTCTAACATGTGCTGAAGTGAACAAAAACAAAACCCAAAAAACAAATGAAAAAGTCACCATGAATGAAAACGTCCAAAGAGAAAATGATTCAGAGGAAGCTGAAAATAAAGACCACGGATATATGCTAGTATACAATAAAAAAATTTTTTAAAAGACCATGATAACCTGATTTCTCAAAAGTTGAGTTCTGTGTCCATCACATTAAAAAAAATTCTACAGCAAAATTAGAGGGTAATTAATCAGATCACAAAAGGACTCACACCTCAAGGTATTGGGTAAAAAGTTCATTTGGATTTTTCTGTTAAGATGGTAGGATTCTTCAGGCAAGAATACTGGAATGGGTAGCCATTCCCTTCTCCAGGGGATCGTCCCCACCCAGGGGTCAAACCTGGGTCTCCCCCATTGCAGGCAGATTCTCTACCATCTGAGCCCACCAGGGAACCCCTAAGATGTTATGGAGAAACCCAAACAAAATTTTTGGCCAACCCAATATCTCAAACTACAAAGTTTTCAATAGAGAAGACTGCAAGAAGATTTGTAAGATTATAGTCCACAGAAGAGTTTTCATGAATTCAAATCTATCACCTTGCAAACAAAACCATTTTCAACTAACTCCCACTTCCCCTGATGGGGGTAAGAAGGGAATCTCACCTTCTTTTTCACTAAACAAGATGATGAAGGCCAAGTTGTTGGATGTATAAAATCATGACATCAAAAAACTAAAAGACTCCTTTGAATAATCACTCCACTAAAACGGTTTCCTTTACATCCCAGGACATTGTATATGGCAGGTATTAGAGTCTTGCTTCTTGCTCATTCTCTCAATAAGGGCCCCTAAATGCCAGGCCCAGAGATGATCACTAGTGTACAAGATGAGCAGGCAATACCTGTCCAGAGATGCTCGCAGCCCGCCCAGGGTCTCTGGGACAGGACCAAGCCCGAGGTGGCTTTGGCGGTCATGGGCCTTAGCAAAGGCCACCGGAGGGTCCTGGGGAGGCACAGCGCTTCACTGTTCAGGTCCTGAACAGGAGCCGGCGTCTCAGCCCTTCCTCCCACGTGCCACCGGGCACCTCCAACGTATTACCCCAAACTGAGCTTTCATTTCCCTCCCCAAATCTCACTTCTCCCGTGAAGCTCTGAGTGTGGTTAATGTCCCCATGTCCATCTTCACTGGTTCACATCCACTTCCCCTTTCATTTTTCCTTCTGTGTCCTCCAGGAGCTAGTAAGTCAGCAGGTCAGGCTGAGGGCTTCCAGACGGTTCTGGAACCATTCTCATCACTGGCACCACTGCCAAGGCACCTGGGGAACCTGAATGTCTTGCTGGGCTGTGGCAGCAGTGGATGGGCTGGTTTCACTCGGTTAGCCTTGGCACGGTCCCTGGCACATAGCAGGTGTTTCATCAACGCTAGACTGGGAACCCGGTGGTTGGAAACTTCATTCTCAGGGTGCCCGTAATAGAACCAGGAAGTAGGATCCACAGAAAGACAGTGCCTTGGAGAACCAGGCTTGAATGCTGACACCACCGTCTTTCTGTGGTTCCTCCTCCTCATTTTCTCTTGAGCCTCCAAAAATCAGAAGCCCTTACTCCTGAAGCCCATCACAGGTGCTGGCACTGTGACAATGGGCTGCAATAAACACTGTGAATACCTGGCTGGATCCCCCAGGAGGTGCCAGCCTCCATGACGACAGGTCTGGGGAATCCAGATCAACCTCCAGCCGGGTGAACGGCGGAGGAGGGGGTGTCCCTATGGACAGAGCCTGGGGTTCTACTGCCTCCTTCAAGTCCCGCCCTCCCTGCCTCTCCCGGCACTCACCACTGTGCACTGCCCCAAACTAGCCTACCAAAGAGGTGACCACGACTTGGATCTTTTGGCAGACCACGCCCACCCAGCAGCAGATTCGCTGGTCAAAAGTACATACACCACGTCTACCCCCGTACAACTAACAGCTAGGAAGCCAAGAAGCTGAATAAATGCTGATCTATGGGTTTATCTGCCCAAATCAACATTAAAAATAATTCAGGGGAAGGAGGAATATAATTATTTATTTTAAGAAAAAACTACAGATTAAGAAATAACCCAACCCTCATCGGGCTGGGCATTACCGTATTGCCAGGTACCAGAAAGAAAATTATGCGGGAAAATATGAAGAAAAGACAGAAGTGTCATTCATATTACCAAGGTATTTACGAAGGTAATACAAAGTATCTTAAAACAGTGAAACACTTAGGGGGAAAGGAAAGGAAGGGAACTCAGACAGGCAGAGAGAAAACACGGTCCAGACATAAACTCTAAAAGCCCCTAGGTCACAGCTCTCCCCGCACTGCCTCCACCTCCATCCTTTCACCTCCCCATTGTTAAGTGACATCAACAGGAGACAGAGGGAAGAAGCAGGAAGCTAAAAACTGGCAGAATTTAGAGAACGTTTCTTTGTAAAATCAGGAGGAGCAGAGCCTAGCAAATTCTGAGCCAAGACTATTATGCCTTCCATCCTGAGGGAGGAAGAATTCATCCTTACAACCTTACAGCAGGCGTCCTGACAGAAGGTCCCAAGGACGGCACACCCGCATGACCTGTACCCTACGTCAATCAGACACACGGCTCTAAGGACGAGAAAGGTTAACGCATGTCACAGCCTCCAAAGTCAGCTCTCACGGATGGGCTCGGTGTTCAAGTGTGAAGAGTTAACGTGTAAAAATACTATATATTTGTTTGTGGCTCAGCTAGCTATTAAGGAATGAAGGGCTCCCATTATCAAATTTCCAAGTACCCGCAGCATTGCCCTGTGTGCGTGGAAGCTCTAAGCAAGTCCGCGGGTTGGGGCCTGTGTGTGCCTGCAAACAAGTGCTGGGCCTCCCCCACCCCTCCTTCCACGCTCACTCTCAGCTCACTCTCAGCAGCCGTAAGAGCACCTGGCTCACACAGACGCACCTTTGTTAAACAAATGAATCCTTATTCTGCCTGGGAAATCTACAATCCAAGTCAGACTCCTAACATTTGGAATTAAGAGCAAAAAATTAAGAGTAAAAAAGCCAGAATCTTCTACAAATAAAAAGCTGTCTTTACGACAGCATATGTGACAGACTGGAGAACCTCTTTGCTTCATTTGGGTTTTTTGGTTTATTTTTTGGACACAACACTCAGTTTATTGAATCTTAGTTAGTTCCCCAACCAGGGATTGAACCTGCACTCTCAACAGTAAAAGCAGAGTCCTAACCACTGGACCACCCGGGAATTCCCCCTCTGCGTCTTGTCGTCAGCTATACTATGAATGTAACGGAAGGGGCTGCCGAGAAGAGGCATGCGTTAAATGGGATGTGCTATACTAATTGTTCTATTTTCTAAGCTCTTACCAGTTTTATTTTAGAAGAAAGATTTTCTGGCAATTTTGCTTTTAGTTGATTGGTTTCCTTGAATGTCGGTGGGAATCCACTCAGGAAAGCCAAATCTGGCATTAGCACTAGCCCAGGGGCTTCCTTATCTGTTGTCTAAAATAAGAACAGGAAAAACACAGCTCACTTTCCACATCATAAGGCTGGTGAAAACTTACAGCTGAGAAAACTAGGAAAGATCTATTATTGCATCACACAAGCTTCAAAACAAGAATGGTATTATTTAAATCAATACTAGTACTGGAAAGCTTACAGGAAAAGTAAACATTAAAAAGCCTCTCAAAGTAAAACAGCTTTATTTCTCACACTTTTATTCTAACGGATTGCAAAAATACAGCTAATTTAAAGTAACATACCAAATAGCCCCTCCAAACTGTCTGTCTGCTGTTTCCTTTAAACATTCCAGCCTGGGCATCTTCAACTACAACAGAGAATACAATAAACAAGCATGATTTTAATGAATACTTAACCATGATGTCTGGCAGGATACTGTACAAGGCATTTTGAGAGCTGTCAAACTTTCCAGTAGTCATGTATGGATGTGAGAGTTGGGACTATAAAGAAAGCTGTGTGCCAAAGAATTGATGCTTTTGAACTGTAGTGTTGGAGAAGACTCTTGAGAGTCCTTGGACTGCAAAGAAATCCACTCTATCCTAAAGGAAATCAGTCCTGAATATTCACTGGAAGGACTGATGCTGAAGCTGAAACTCTAATACTTTGGCCACCTGATGCAAAGAGCTGACTCATTTGAAAAGACCCTGATGCTGGGAAAGACTGAAGGCGGGAGGAGAAGGGGACGACAGAGGATGAGATGGCTGGATGGCATCACTGACTCGATGGACATGAGTTTGAGTAAACTCCGGGAGTTGGTGATGGACAGGGAGGCCTGGTATGCTGCAGTCCATGGGGTCGCAAAGAGTCACACACGACTGAACGACTGAACTGAACTGAAACAAGTATAATACATGGTCTCAAAGAAAAGGTAGTTGGGGGAGACAAAATTAACCCATCCAACAAGAGGGGAGCTACTGTAACCCGCTGTAATTCTGCAGTACTGAAGGAGAGGATCCGGTGTGCAGAGGAAACAGAAATGAAAAGACTGACAGGAATGACAGAGGTAGGACCAAACATCAAACATCGACAAGTTTCATTTAAAAAATAAAATTGTTTGACGAAAAGTAAAACATTTGGGAGTGGTGGGTACAAGGAAAAGAGGGCAACCAGAAGGGGCCCTTGAAAGCCAGGCCAGTAGCATTTATTGATAGATGGACGTGGGGAGGCGCCGTAAGTCCAGGGATTCCCCCAGAGTCACCGTGAACTCCTGTGATTCATCAGGTAATGTGATTAGAGCAGATTAAGTTGGGGGTCGGGAGGGTGATAGGCTTCCCAGGTGGCGCAGCAGTAAAGAATCCACCTGCTAACACAGGAGACCTGGGTTCAATCCCTGGGTCGGGACAATCCCCTGGAGTAGGAAGTGGCAACCCACTCCAGTATTCTTGCCTCGGAAATCCCCTGGACAGAGGAGCCTGGCAGGCTTGAGTCCGTGGGATCGCCAAGAGTCATACATGACTGAGCAACTAAGCATGCACAAGCAAGGACGATGATGATGCATGCCGACCAGGAGAGAGTTTTCAAGTGGTAGGGACAAATGGAATCAGCAACCTGCTGACATCTGGGGACCACGGAAAACAGGAGGTCAGAAGGCTGTAATCCTCATTCTCAAAACAGACACAGAAAGCAGGGTCTACAGATTATAGCCTGCAAGATGGAGGTCAACCCTGGGCAAGAGTCTCAAATGTACCATAAAAATATAGTTGGTGAGTGCTGGAGAAGGTCTTCACAGTATACTGTTTATCTTTAATGGAAGCACTGGGGGCTAACTGCATGCGTCCATCTTGGATAAATTTATCAAAAAACACTTCACTCTGTCCCCATCTGTCTCTCCCTGCTGATAAGGTGGATTCTATACTGGTAGATCATGTCATGGCAAACACACGGTGGAAAAGTGGAAACAGTGACAGAGTTTATTCTCTTGGGCTCCAAAATCACTGCGGATGGTGACTGCAGCCATGAAATTAAAAGATGCTTGCTCTTTGGAAGGAAAGCTATGACAAACCTAAACAGCGTATTAAAAAGTAGAGACATCACTTTGCTGACAAAGGTCCATATAGTCAAAACTATGGTTTTTCCAGCAGTCATGTACGGATGTGAGAGTTGAACCATAAAAAAGTCTGACCAGCACAGAATTGATGCTTTCAAATTGTGGTGCTGGAGAAGGCTCTTGAGAGTCCCTTGGACTGCAAGGAGATAAAACCAGTCAATCCTAAAACAAATCAACCCTGAATATTCACTGGAAGGACTCATACTGAAGCTGAAGCTCTAATACTTAGGTCACCTGATGCAAAGAGCCGACTCATTGCAAAAGACCCTGATGCTGGGAAAGATTGAAGGCAGGAGGAGAAGAGGGCGACAGAAGATGAGATGGTTGGATGGCATCACCGACTTGATGGACATGAGTTTGAGCAAGCTTCGGGAGTTGGTGATGGACAGGGAAGCCTGGCGAGCTGTGGTCCATGAGGTCGCAAAGAGTCAGACATGACTTAGCAACTGAACAACATCAATACTGGTCGATCAGACAATTAGAAGCATTGCGCAATATGTCTTTGTTCATAATCTCAGGAAGGCAGCTGAACACCACCTCATGTCATCTTTATGGGTCTAACAGAGACTAGATCTCAAGTTAGGCAGGTTATAACCAATTCTGACTAGAGAGTATAAAATTATAAAAGCTATAGTCAACCCAGAGAGGGGTTTTGGAGGTCTGCTATAGGTTCTGTCTTGTTCAACAATCCATTAAGATTTTGGAAGATACAGAAGTCATGCTTCTGGAATGTGTGGGCTTACAGGAAGCCAAGAGAGAAGCTATTACCCTGGGTAACAGAGCAAGGGTTCCCCGCAAAGTCCTTGACTATTTAGAGCCATCAGTCAAATCTAGCAAAATAAAGTCTCTGTACTACAAACAGAGGTAGGTCTTTAACTGGGCAACAAAACAAAACCAAGTATAAATTAAAAGGAATCTTTGAAGAAAAATCAAA
This sequence comes from Cervus canadensis, assembly GCF_019320065.1. Lineage (NCBI taxonomy): Eukaryota > Metazoa > Chordata > Mammalia > Artiodactyla > Cervidae > Cervus > Cervus canadensis. The sequence goes on from NC_057406.1 coordinate 49,542,641, forward strand.
ATTAAAAAAAATTAAATAAAATGGGTATTTGAGTTAGTAAATGTAAGTTTTAAAAAAAGACTTAGAGGTGTTTTAGTTGACAGTGAGTTCAAGGATGAGTCAGTAATGCTAAGGCCATACTGAATTTCCTCCTAACACTGTGCTTTTAAGCAGGAGAGGGCTTAGACTAAGAAGGGTGATATTCCCCAACACCAACCCATCAGGAAACCCTATTGAGCTGACCTTCAAAATGTCCAGAGTCTAACCACTTCTCACCACCACACTGATCCAAGCCCCTTTCCTTCTTACCTCAGTTATTACAACCTTTGCCCCTCCTCAGTCTGTTCCCACTATAGCAGCCAGACTGATTCTTCTGGAACATAAGTCAGATCACAAAACCCTTCAATGACTGATTCCGCAACACACTCTGATTTAAAGGCAAAAGCCTGTACCATTTGGTGCCTGTTGCTTCTCTGGGCTCATCGCTTGCTCTCTCCTCGTTCACTCTGTGCTAGCCACACTGGCCTCCCTGCCCTTCTTCCAACATGTCAGACAGACTCCTGCCTCGGGGCCTCCCACTGGCTATCCCACTTACCCTGTATATAGGGAAATATGGAGAAGCGCTGCTTGCCCACAGACTCATGTGGCAGGCTCTCTCGCCTCCTTCAAATTTTTATCAAAAATCACCCACTCGGGGAGTCTGCCCTACCCGCCCCCCAATTTCCCCTGTCCTGTTTTTCTCTATAGCATTCATCTTCTACAAACTATAGGATTTAACCTGTATGCTGTATCAGTTGTCTGAGCCCTGGGCCAAGATGTAAATTTGATGAGGGCAGGGATTTCTGTCCATCTGTTCACTTCTGCATCGGGCATATAGTATGCACTTGATAAACAGTGAAGAAATAGTCCCGATCTCTTTGAAGACTGAACCACATTGGAATAGTGCTCAATTCCAGCTGAAACACTTTAAAGGTAATAGAAACTAAAGTTCATTCTGAGAGGATCAAACGAGGGTGCAGTCAAGTACCTAACAGACAGCTAAAGAAGAAGAGATGCTACACAGGGCAGGGACTGGCCCCACAGGATCCCAAGGGCACAACTGAACCAGGCTGACAAAGCTGTAAGCAAGCACTTCGTAGTTCCTTGTAAAAATCAATGTAGTCCAGAGGCAGAATCAATTGTCACGGGGAAATTCATTTCCTAAACATCAAAGGAGACAAGCTTGACTGGAAAGCCCATTTTGCTGAGATGTGGGTCCTGGGTGCAGGGCTGGACCGTGTGACTGCTGAAGTCCTGTCCAATCGGCAGTCCGGGACACAGCGGAAGTGGTAGGGTGATCAGGAGAGGGCAGAAATGACACATTTCAGAAGGAAAAAAAAAAACCAACCAACAGATCTCGATGATTAACTGGAAAGAGGTTAAATGAGATTATCTTTAACATGCCAAACATGGCTAAAATTTCTTAATCTAGATCAGGGTTTGGCAGTCCATGGTCCAAAATCTAGCCACTGCTGAATTCAGCATGGCCCCGATCTAAAAACAATGTTAGCATTTTTATACAGCTGAATGTTCATACAAATACCTACATGATACCTGGCATTTTGCCTCTTAGCCCACAAAGCCTAAACTATTTACTACCTGGTCCTTTATGAAACAATTCTGCTATCCGTGATCTAGATACCTAAGCATGATAAAAGAGCAAGTTTGTGGCCTACTAAAAATGGAAGCTACATGAAGGTAGGAATGTGCCCTTTTTTCCTCTGCTGTTTGCCTAAAATAACAACCAAGTCAGGGCAGTGGCTCAACAAATATTTACTAAATGAGTCAATGTGATAAGCAGGACAGTCAAATAAAAACCCAAGTGGAAATTAAAAAACAGTGTTTAAGAGACTATTACTTACTATGAATCTTACCTATATCACACATTACAATCCTTTTTTTTGGCCACATGTGGGATCTGAGTTCCCTGACCAGTGATCGAACCCATACCCCCTGCATGGGAAGTGTGGAGTCTTAACCACTGGACGGCCAGGGAAACCCCAAACTTTACAATCTTTTACATCTTCGACATGTCATAAAATGAGTAGAGGAAAACCCAAGCTTCTCTCCATAGACTTTATAACTGAGTTATAATTGCTAACATAATATCATGCCTTTTTCTCTTCTGGTGAAGTGTTATCAGAGTAAATTGCCAATATCCACTGGATCATCGAAAAAGCAAGCAAGGTACAAAAAAACATCTACTTCTGCTTTATTGACTACTCCAAAGCCTTTAACTGTGTGGATCATAACAAACTGTGGAAAATTCTTAAAGAGATGGGAATACCAGATCACCTGACCTGCCTCCTGAGAAATCTGTATGCGGGTCAAGAAGCAACAGTTAGAACTGGACATGGAACAACAGACCAGTTCCAAATTGGGAAAGGAGTACATCAAGGCTGCAAATTGTCACCCTGTTTATTTAACTTATATGCAGAGTATGTCATGCGAAATGCCGGATGAAGCACAAGCTAGAATCACGATTTCAAGAAATATCAATAACCTCAGATATGCAGATAACACCACCCTTATGGAGAAAGCAAAGAAGAACTAAAGAGCCTCTTGATGAAAGTGCAAGAGGAGAGTGAAAAATTTGGCTTAAAACTCAATATTAGGAAAACTAAGATTATGGCATCTGGTCCAATCACTTCATAGCAAATAGATGGGGAAAAATGGAACAGTGATAGACTGTATTTTTTTGGGCTCCAAAATCACTACAGATGGTGACTGCAGCCATGAAATTAAAAGACACTTGTTCATCGGAAGGAAAGCCATGATCAACCTAGACAGCATATTAAAAAGTAGAGACATTACTTTGCCAACAAAAGTCTGTCTAGTCAAAGCTATGGTTTTTCCAGTAGTCATGTACAGATGTAAGAGTTGGACTATAAAAAAAGCTGAGTGCTGAAGCATTGATGCTTTTGAACTGTGCTGTTGGAGAAGACTCTTGAGAGTCCCTTGGACTGCAAGGAGATCCAACCAGTCCATCCTAAAGGAGATCAGTCCTGGGTGTTCATTGGAAGGACTGATGCTGAAACTCCAACTCCAATACTCTGGCCACCTGATGCGAAGAACTAACTCATTTGAAAAGACCCTGATGCTAGGAAAGACTGAAGGCAGGAGGACAAGGGGACGACAGAGGATAAGATGGTCGGATGGCATCACCGACTCGATGGACATGAGTTTGAGTAAGCTCCGGGAGCTGGTGATGGACAGGGAAGCCTGGGTTGCTACAGTCCATGGGGTCGCAAAGAGTCGGACATAACTGAACTGAACTGAAAGCTAAACTCAGACAAACAATAAATCATGTAGCTTGTTAAATTTGTCAAAAATTATCCTTTACTTTCCCTATATATTTAAAAATATAGCATAAATTTTAAAAATAAGTTTCTATACAAGATAGTTCAGAAACAGGTTGGTAATGTGAAGGGGGAGATGTCTGCACTTGGACCTTTCAAATCACAAAGAGTAAGTACCAGGAAATGAGCACTATGTTAGACACTGTTCAGCACACAAACTGGTGAGGAGGTTTCTGCTGGGAAGAAATTCGATGAGAACCCCAGAAACTCCAATGCAGTCAAAAACTAAGCTGTGAGCTAGATTACAAGTGCTACAGGGATACAGAAAAATAAAATCATTGTGAATGTCCCAGTCCAGGATCCTCATGGAGACAGCAGTGGAGATGGGGCTGGAAAGAACAGGCGACGGCAGGAATTCCCTGGTGGTCCAGTGGTTAGGACTCTGTGCTTTCAATGCCAGGGCTTTCGGTCCCTGGTCAGGGAACTAAGATCCCACAAGCCATATGGCACAGCCACACACACACAGACACACACACAAAGACCAGGAGATGGGCTGGGAGAGGAAGAAGGGTGGGACAGGCAACAATCTGTGCGTAAAGACACTGACAGTTGCAAGGAGATGCAAGGAGGGCTGGGAAGCAAGGGGATGACGGGCATGACCAAGGCAACTAAACCTCCATCTGGACCACCAGCAAGAGGGTTTGTATCCACGTAAAAAACAAATACTTACTACTATTATTCTCTCCAGAGAGAGCAGCTGTAAACAGGTTGGAAAACGCTGATTTTATCAGTTATGTGCTGGACAGATCCGAGAAGAACTTTAGAGGTAGACAGAGCAGACAGGATTCTATTACTGGAACTGAGTGAAGAAATTTGGTCTGGTGTAGAGGAAATCTGATTAAGTATGAAAGATAAGATTCTTGAAAAAAAAAAAAAAAAAAAGCAGCTCATAGGATGCGGCTGATTACAGATTAGAGTAAGAACAGGTCAAAGACAGTTCCAGAATGAGAACTTGAGAAGAGAACTGTAAAGGGGACGAGGCAGCCTTCATCTTACACAAGGGAAAACAGCGGTTCTGGGGAGCGCAGCTCAGCGCCGAGGAAGGATAAGAGACAAGAGGAAGGATTACGGAGGGAGACACAGGCGTGGGGCTCAGCAGCTCAGTGGCCAGATGGGAGGACGGGATCTCGAAGGATGTGGGTGCACGTTTTATGCCAAGAATTACACATTTAATGATACTATCTGGCCAAATCAACTGCATAACCAGACGTTTCAGAACATTCAGCATGAATGCTCCAAGTATGGTCAATCCAAGCTGCAGAAGACAACCTCACTGAGGAATTATATGGTTTAAAAAAAAAAAAAAGCCTCCAGAATAACACACAGCCAAGAGAATACAGTACACGTTGAGTTCCAGGTTTCAGGACCTGACCTCAGCATTCAGGCTGGCATGTGTATTACACAGAATGAAATATATATAACCCCTTTCTGAAATACAATGGCAGCTCTTCTGCTTCCTGTTATATTTTTAGTTTATCAGGCATTTTTTAAAAACTTAATCAATTCTGTTCCATTCAAACTTTTGTTATCCCAGCATCCAATGATATCAAGACTTTAAAATACCCACAAGAAGATCTTACCGTTCTTAGTACTGTCGAAAACAACAACTGAGACGTTAGTGGAAGGGTTTTTTGGTTTTGCAACGTTGAATACATCACTGGCAGAATGGAAAGAAGGATAAAGAGATGGCAGGTCCTTCAGTGTGATGTTGGTGGGCAGGGCTGGGTCCAGGACAAGCATTGGCACCTTAATGCAGTGCGTCAGCAAACACTCCAGAGGCTTCTCACTGGAAAGACACGAACACGCTCACAACCACGTGCTTGAAAAATGTAAGCAACGCTGAGATGCCCACTGGTTACCACTAAATTTTACAGGTGTTTCTTCTGTGTTTTATTTAAAAATCATAAATGCTCAATAAACAAGGAGTTCTATTTCAAGAATATAAAAATTTAGTAAGTTAGCAAGTCTGGTAGAAAATTATTAAACAAGTGCAACTCAAAAGATAGAGCTTTCCAACTCTTATTAATAAAGTAAGACTGCCACAAAATTTACTAACTCAAAGGTGCACAAGAAATTAAGCATTTCATTACTATTGTTTTCAACATTATCTGTAACTCCAGTAAAGCCCATGATTAGACAGGTTAGGAAGTAGATAAATTCTGGTTAACAATGTCATCAGATACAGTTTACCAATTCCAACTAGAATAAAACTGAGTGCCCTGAATATAACAGAACACAAGGCAAACAAAAGCAAATGTGACACAGCGTGATGGATTTACATGAAATATTCCTGCCTAAACATAAGAAACACCTAGGATAACAGTCAGTGGCCACAGAGAATTCAGAAGGTAGGAGCTATGACCAGTTAATAAACAATACATGAAACTGTGAAACCTATCAATGGTCAAAGAAATGCAAAGAAAATGATGACCTTTAGCTTACTAAATTAGCACCCCTCAAAATATGAAGAGGCAATGTTTGTCCAAGTGTAGCATGCCTACCTTTCTCAAACTCTGCAGTGTCCCTCCAGATGAATTCCCCATTTCCTCTTTGCAAAAGCAATTTGCTAATATATACACATACATTATGTATACATATGGGCTTCCCTGGTGGCTCAGATGGTAAAGAATCTGCCTGCAATGCAGGAGACCTAGCTTTGATCCCTGGGTCAGAAAGATACCCTGGAGAAGGGAATGGCAACCCACTCCAGAGTTCTTGCCTGGAGAACTCCATGGACAGAGCAGCCTAGCGGGCTACAGTCCGTGGGGTCACAAAGAGTCAGACACGACTGCGTGACTCACACACACACCCCCCCACACCTCCATCAGACCCATGAAAACACACGTGTGCTTCTTCCGAAGCAGTTTATGTCCAGGAATGTAGTCCAAGTGGAAGAGAAACAAAAACAGGAAAAACAGACAAACCCACATGCAGAAAATGCCACAGACCCAAAGATAGCATCAGTAGTGAAAATACAGCAGTTCCCAACATTCAGCAAATTACAGTACACTTTATGGAATATTATATAACTATTAAAATGGATAAGTAAGAAGTAGTAAGATAACATAGAAATATGTACGATTACATAAAACAAAAAACAGAATACAAAACTGTACAGATGAGAAACTGTTTACTATAAATACGTGCATGAAAAAGAAATAAGAAAAGGATCATAGTTATGGAGTAAGGGCCACAGAATTACGTGAGCTTGTTCTTTCCTTTCCTCTTGACCTTTCTGTAACGTTGCATCACAGCTTTAATTTCAAAGTCATTTAAAAATAACAGTATTAGCAATAGATATTTATAAATAAATATGCATAATTAACATTAAGAGATGATTCAGAAGGCACTTCTGGATCACTTCTATGAATAACTCTTCTATTTTAAGTCTGATGGTTCAGTGGGCAAGTGGCAGTTAACAGACTTCCGCTTGTTCGTGCGACAGTCTTGTGTTAAGGGCCTATTTAGTGTCAGGTACGATTCCAATGAAGAGAAATAATCTGATTCTTGTCATTGGGTTAAATCTCCTTCCCAAATCCTTAGATATAAGACATATGATTATGTTGGCTTTTAAAGATAAGGAAATATACATTGAACACATAATGAAACAATGGACATAGATCCTATAAATGAAAACACTAGGTATAAGTTAGATTTGAGTGGACCAAGAGAATAGCACATCAAGACAGATGAACAGCAAGGGCAAAGAAGAAAAACGCTACCTAATGCATCTAGAAACGATAAAGCTTCGGTTACCTACAGCAAGAATAATCAGAGCTCTCAATCAACTCTGCCGTTCTGTTCTCATGTAACGTATGCACTCAATTTAGGGAAGAGTGACTGAACAGGAGCAAGAGTAAGCAAAAAATACCATGTAGCCACAAAAGCAAGGAAGAAAAATCTGGACATTTCACTTCTCTCCTTTGATTTTCACTCCTGAGAGGAAAAACAAACTGCTTACCTCTTCTTAGTTGGTTCTGTTGTGTTCTTCCCAAGGATTTCTCTAGTGAAAGGACACAGATTTCATTACACACACATGGACAAGTGTTAGCCTTACATGAGAATATGAGGGAATTTAACAACACTGATTTTCCTGGTTACCCCACAAGGACCAACCAGTAGGTTAAAAGTACTGTCCCCTGTGTATGATATTTATGCATAATAAATTCTACATTTTAATAAGATATAATCTACAAATATTATCATGTCCCATCCATAGTAACCAGGAAAATTTACTTAAAACATAAGCTTTTACATTTTGTAGTAAAACTGGAACGAGGCTATCACAGTCATTTCCATGCGCAGAGAGAAGAGAGAGACAGACAGACAAATGTCTGCAGCACAGCAGGGCCAAAGGCCTGAAACTGGGGCGCCCGTAACATTTACAGAGAAACGAGTAGGGGGTTCCCGGTAAACACTCCTGAGGAACCGAAGGGGAAAGTACATCAGCCAGACCTCTGGTTCAGAAGGTTCTCCAGAAACTCACTGTACGTTTCCCAGATAAAGTAAATAAAATAATCAAAATTCCATTAAAACAACTACCCAGGTTTCTAATTCCATAGTGTACTGTTCGATATTAAAAAGGGTGACAAACATACTGTTTACTACCTTTATCAAATGGAAGAAAAGTTATGTCTACAGGTCTATTTTCAAGGGACTAATCCAGCTGTCTTGCATAACAAAACCTTACTTCATGAAACTGTCACACCTGGGACTCAGGCTAAATGAGAAGGAAGACCAGGGCTCCCCTGGGTGGCTCCTCCACCTTTCGGCCCTCAGAGACCCAGAGCACCACGCTCATGAGACTGTGGCCACCTGGCAGGGTGAGGCCAGGATCTCGCCAAAGTGGCCAAGTCCTCGCTGGGCACCGAGAAACAGGGGTCGATGCCTGACTGCCAGAATCGTGTAACGGCATGAACGTGAGATGCAGGTTCTTGTTTGGACAACAACGTGAGCATCATCTCACCTTCTGAAGTGTACGTTACTTATAACTGTAGAATGTGCTGTGTTTCGTTCTCTTAACAATCCAATCAGTTTTACCTCATTGCCTTCTGCTCCTCCTCCATCTGTTCTCTGACTTGCTGCAGCTCTTTCAGCAGTTCAAGATCTGTGCCATTCACCCAGGTGTAAACCACGTCGATCGGCATGGGCAGACAGAGCCTAGGGAAACCCGTAAGTCCTCCGGCTTATACACATTTTTCCAATATATTTGGGAATAAGAAGAGCATACAGGGATCAAGCTCAGAGGTTATGAAAGAATATCAACAAAAAGGTAATCCAACCATGGTGCATATCACAGACTTGCATGTTTTGAAACTGGGGCTGGGGCAGTAATATTTACTGAGGACCTTCTCTGCGAGCTGCATTCTGCTAGACGCTTGATGTAGTTTTGTATCATTTGATCATCACAACCACCCTGTAAAGAGGCTGCTGTCCTTTCCATTCTAAGACTGTAGAGGAGGTCTTGGAAGCTCAAACTGCTACATTCTCAGTTTAGCAAATGAGGAAGCTGGGATACAAATGCAGTCAAACACAGAAAAGAAATTAGAAGCTTAAACAAAATGACCCCCAAAAAAGTCAGCCAGCAGACCACAATGTTGGGGCTTCCCTTGTGGCCCAGCTGGTAAAGAATCCGCCTGCAATGCGGGAGGCCTGGGTCGTCCCTGGGTTGGGAAGATGCCCTGAAGAAGGGAAAGGCTACCCACTCCAGTATTCTGACCTGGAGAATTCCATGGACTGTATAGGCCACAGGGTCGAAAAGAATTGGACACACCTGAGCGACTTTCACTTTCCACAACGAAGACTTACCCATTTAATGCCACAGACTTCCCATTTTCTGTTGCCCCCAAGCTGGGTCCCTCCCAATCCTGTTTGCTGGACCCTGTTTTTTTCTTTTTTCATAGCAGTAATCTCCTAACATATTAAATAACTGACACGCTACATACACTGGTAATTCCTGTGTGCCTCCCCTAGAATGTAAGCTCCACAGCAGCAGGAATCACATCTGCTTTGTTCCCTAAAGTACCCTGCGGACTAGGATTTGTGCCTGGCAGGTGGGAGCTCGATGATTTACTTGAGACACTATCATAGAAGACTTTCCCAAACCTGCTCGATTTTCCCCTCACTATCCATCATACCCATGACCTAAGGAGTCAGTGAAGTGACGGTCACTCAGTCGTGTCCAGTTCTTTGTGACCCCGAGGACTGTAGCCGGCCAGGCTCCTCTGTCCATGGAATTCTCCAGGCAAGAATACTGGAGTGGGTAGCCGTTCCCTTCTCCAGAGGATCTTCCCAACCCGGGGATCAAACCCAGGTCTCCCACATTGCAGGCGGATTCTTTACCATCTGAGCCACCGGGGAAGCCCAGATGTCAGGCAGGCTTTTAATTCCTGACTGTCCTGTCTAAGGTCCATCTCGGGTTTGCTGCTGCTGCTGCTACGTCGCTTCAGTCGTGTCCGACTCTGCGCGACCCCATAGACGGCAGCCCACCAGGCTCCCCCGTCCCTGGGACTCTCCAGGCAAGAACACTGGAGTGGGTTGCCATTTCCTTCTCCAACGCATGAAAGTGAAAAGTGAAAGTGAAGTCGCTCAGTCGTGTCCGACTCTTAGCGACCCCATGGACTGCAGCCCACCAGGCTCCTCCGTCCACGGGATTAACCCCTGCTAAAAGTTTTCTCCTCCTTTCCTTCATCAACTTACCAAGATCCTACCCATCTTTCAGAGCCTGCTCTGGAGCTATACTAGAGAGTTCATGGTAACGTAAGACATATTTTGGATGATTCTGTTTCAGGTTTGATCTTTTCCAAGGAACACTACACTTTCAGGGTTATTTTTTTTAGGGGGTGTGAGGGGGGGGGTTTATTTTTAGGCCAAGGACCCAAGCTTACCCTCCTTTTTGTCCTCCTCACAGGTCAGGCACAGGATTGGGCCCCCGGTGCACAAAGGGCTCCAAAGACTAAAACGTTTGAGAATCTTTGCTTTGGCCACAGGTTAATAATCTCGGGGGAAATAAGGCGGTTTGGGGGATAAAGATAGAGAGATAATCACTTGTAGCTTAAAAGAAGATGAGATGACTGAATGAAAGAGGTGTTTATCCACTGATTGAATAACTGTTTCCTGAGCGCTAGCGTGTGCCGCGCCAGGCACTGTCTCAGTGCTGGGGACTCAGAACAGACCGAAATGCATGCCTGCATTCTAGAAAGGTGGAGTCAGGAAATAAACCAAATAAATGAAGTCAGATGATGTTCAATGTTATGGAGCAGAAAGGGGGATATACTGTGTGTCTAGGTCTTGTGGGGTGGGGTGGGGGGGCAGTTTTAAATAGGGAGATCAGAGATGGCCTTCCTGGGAAGGCTGGCATTTCAGCAAAGAGGTTAAGGAAGTGAGGAAGCTGCCGCGTGGGCAACTGGGCAAGCAGAGCCCAGAGAAGGGAAGTGTCCTGTGCAAATGCCCTGAGTTAAAGAATGAGAGGCCAGTGTGGCAGAAAGAAACAGGACCACAGGGAAGAACCTAAGAAGAGACGAGAGTCAAAGAGGGACCAGGGGACCCAGAGTCTCACGGGGAAAAATGTGGAAGCAATCACCTCACACTCAGGCACAAGTGACGGCTGAACGTCTATGAGTCCTCCCATCAAGGTGCATCACTGCCTGCAGAGTGCAATCTAAACTCCATAATCCACACCTCCTGGCACCTCCACGTGCCAGCTATATGCCCTTACCCAGACAGGCAAGAGCTTGCAGGCTTCTGTACCTTTGAACACACTTCTCCCTCTGCTCAGAATATCCTTCCTTTCATGCTTCTTTTAACCACTTCCTCATTCCTCACCGCTCACAAAGAAAACGGACTGCCTAACAGGCAACTTCCACTGTACTCCCTACTCTAAGGAGTCCTTAGCATACCGGCTGTACCATTTTTCTGTCTTCCACTACACCGAGCATCTCTAAGGCAGAAATGGTGTCATGCGTTCCGTGCCCATCTTCATTAATTACTTCCTCTCTTTCCCATACACTCTCAGGCTCTCGCTCCCTACTGTCATGATATGCAAACACCACCTTCTCTTGATTTTCTTCTGCATGTTTCTATATGGGTGGTTCCGAATGTCAGCAGACATCAGAAGCACCTATAGGACTTGTTGGACAGGTGGCTAGGCTCCATCTACAGAGTCTCTCATTGATTAGGTCTAGATTGGGGCCCCAGAAACTGCATTCCTAACAAGTTCCCAGGTAATGCCAGTGCTGCTGGTCCAGAAACTCACTTTGAGAACTACTGACTTATATGTAGATTACAGTTCACTTTTTTTTTTAATTAAAATAAATAAATAAAAGCCCCCGCTCCCCACTAAAATATCACTTCTGTGTGAGGTCAGTGAGTTCCTCCTGTTCAACACTATGTGCCTAGGAATATTGCCTGAGACACAGTGGGGTTTAATATGTATTTATTGTCTAAATAACTATCAGTTCATTCCCTCAACATAAACAGCGGTCTCTTCTCTTTAAAAAAAAAAAAAAAGTTTCACATTACCCACATGTAAGTTAGGTCACAGGTGGTCTACGTTTAGACAAAAAATTAACAACAACAACAAAAAAATCCCACTTAAGTGACATATTTCAGAAAGGCTTTTAAAAAGGAAGGAGAAATCTATACATTCCAAAGGTTGCCTTTAAAAGTAACCATCAGCTATTAAAGATTGTTTTAATAGTCAAGAGATTATCTCTACAAGCTCTACCAAGGAAAGCAACATTAAATATATAATTCATTTATGTCCTGGCTCTTTTAGTAAGACTGCATTATATGATCAACTTAACTCTCTGGTGTTAAACTGACAACCCTAAGAAGATCCTGTGATCTGCCCCTGGCCAGTGAGTCAGTTGTTTTTCTACTTATTAGACATGGTCACAGTGAGTCTGAGGCTTTCATTCTAACCACAGACCACTATCTTAGTCTTCAGATGAGAAGGAAGCCTTTATCTTAGAGCTGAAGACTAAATAAGTGATCTATGATTCAGAACCAAAGCCGTGGTGACAGTGATACCACTCTTATTTTAATCACTTTAGTTTAAATGAATGTGAAGGCACTTAACAGTCCCTTGGTCCCACATCGCATAAAGCAGAGAAGAAAACTTAGAGCATAAACAGCATCGGAGAGCCAAAGCTGGAAGAGACTTCACACTTCATCTAATATCTGCATTTTAGAGATGACGAAACTGAGCTCTAGAGAGACTTACTGCCTCACAATTAGTAGCAGTATATAATTTATATATTCACTTGGTACTGGCATAGAGAATGGGATTTTTTTTTTCATTCAGGGACAACATTAAAAAGACATGCAGAAACACTAGCAAAACACTGAAAACTTCCTATAAACATTATGGCTATTTTAAAACATACCAGAACATATGATGTTATGGTGCTTTTCTTCAGTCGCTAAGTCACGTCTGACTCTTTGCAGTCCCACAGACTGCAGCACACCAGGCCTCCCTGTCCCTCACTATCTGCCAGAGTTTGCCCAAGTTCATGTTCACTGAATTGGTGATGCTATCCAACCACCAACATCCATGTAATATTACCTTTTCTTGTCATCATCAAAATTAGGTAATTTTGAAATATCCCTGCATAAAAATCAAAATACATTTTAATACAACCTAAAATTAGGAGGGGCTTCCCTAGTTCCTCAGCAGTAAAGAATCTGCCTGCAATACAGGAGACTCAGGTTTGAACCCTGGGTCAGGAAGATCCCCTGGAGAAAGAAATGGCAACCCACTCCAGAATTCTTGCTTGGGAAATCCCACGGACAGAGGAGCATTGTGGGCTACAGTCCTTGGGGGTCACAAAGAGTTAGCCGCTAAACAACAACAAAATTATAAGAAGTACTGAGAACACACACATGCTCTTTAGAAAGAGAACATGATTAAGAGAGCTGACCTCTGTATCTAGATTATGTGAGCTGATTTTCCTTCTAAAAGTTCTGAGGCTCTGTCAAGGCTGAGAGGTATGCGTCAGTGCACAATCGGCGTGTGGACAGCATCAGACAGAGCAGGCTGAGTACTCACAAATGCTGGGGTAAAAAAAGACAGCCATTTCGAGCTTTTCTTAGGACAATCAGCGTTGTTTTAAAATAAAAACTGGAGAAGTAGGAAGATTACTTCTCATTACGAATCTGTTAACGCAACAGTTCTCGTGGTGTGGTCACCAAACCAGCAGTTTCAGTATCACCAGTGAACTTTTTAAGACATGAAAATTCTCTGTAACCCTGAGACCTACAGATGCATAAACTCTGGAGGTGGGGAGAAACTCCATTTTGTCAAGCCCTCTGTGGAATTCTGCTGCACACTGAAGCTTGAGGACTGCTGTGTTAAGGAATGATTTTCAGACTTTTTAGGTCCAGACACTTCACGCAATTAAAAATTCTTAAGGAGCCCCAAAGCTTGTTTAAAGGTTGTAAATACCCACACTTGCCATTTTCAAAAATTAGTCAGCCATTCAAAAAATATTAATTCATTTTAAAACAACAGTAGATCCCTTCATGTGCTGTTTTAAATGAAAACAGTAGTATTTTTCAAGAAACGAAACAAAAATTCAGTGAGAGGCATTGCTTTACATTTCCCCACATCTCTTTAATGACAGGAGAAGCAAGGAAGCGTCTCAATCTTCGGTATTCAATCTGTTCCCAGATGTTGTCTGGGTTGAAGAAAATTCAGGCTTACAGATACGCAGTTCGAAAGGGAAGGGGCATTTTAATAGCCTTTTCAAACAGTGGTGGATATTATTTGATACCACACCAAAATAAGTGGTAGTTTCTTAAAAATCAGCTGCAATGTATAATCTGAAACCATATTAGTAAACTTTTTGTGCTTTTACATTAAAATCCATAGGTCTTTCTTGCACACTGAATGGCTTTTATCTGTGTAAAATTCTATAACATCAATACATTGGTTATCTGGAAAACAAAAGCTTACTGAGGTATGCAGCTCAGCCAAATGGTGACATATATTTCCTTAATTTTCTTACATAATATTAACAAATGTGATTTTCTTGGATAATGCTGCAAATCTAATCAAAGTCTTTATATAATATTGTGAAATGTTAGGCTCACAGGGGTGGAAACAAGTTTTCTTAAATTCTGATTTTCACTTGAAAGCTCAAATTTTATCACTGGCAATAATGACTTTGTTTCTTTCCCTTCAAAGACAGGATTGCTTTGTTCACGGCAAAGAAAATACCTGCCAAATATAACCAAGCCTGAGTACTGACACCGTCATCTGTCCTTCCAAGTAATAACAATGGTGATCCATAAAATAAACCAAGTTGAGGTTGCAACTCAAAACAACTGCATGAGGGCTTTTCCTCAAGACAGTCACCATCTGGTCCTTGATGTGTGCTTTCCACTGCATCGCGCACAACGTTAAGAAAAGGTGTACTCACAGGGCCAAGATATAATCAAATTAACGTTTCAGAAACACTCTTAAGCAAACTCAGCATTTTTCTGACCCCTGCAGAGAGGATAATGGTGTTGCAATTGTACCCACCATGGCTTTCACACGATGAGTGCAAATGTCAACGCAATAAAAAAGACAAGTAACACCTCAGTGTTGTCCTAAAAGTAGCTTTGGCTCCACTGCCGCCCCCCCCCCCAACTGCCCCCCACCCCCTGGGTCTTTGGAAACTGTTGTTTTAAGAGCTCCTAAGAGAAAGATCTAGAGTTTCCCTACTTCCTTAGGTACTTGTTGATCAGCTATCTCCCCTACTTGACTGCAAAATGCTTTATAGTAGGGAGTCAGACCTCAGCATCTAAAACAGAGTAGGGCTCAAAGATTCAACCTTAATTGAAGGAGCAAATTCAGGGATGCCATTCACACACAGGATGCTTTAAGGACTAAAGAGGAAAGCTTTAAGTGAACTCAAGGAATCCCGCAGCCCTTCCTTGCTGAGATGTTCAGACTATAATAGTGCATACATCTAAGTCTAATTGGCATAGCTTTTTTAAAAAAACTACTTATTTGATAGGAACCACATAGGCACTCACAACAAGTGGATGGAGGTGCCAAGCAGTAATTCTAAACAGAAACAAGAGCTTCATATAAATTGCTGATGTAGTCTAGAGGCACTCCCAGAAAATGTTCAAGGTGCACCAATCAACACCAATACTAGTTATATTTTTACTAGATTTTCTAGTTCAGTGCAGGCAAAGAGGACTCATGGAGTCTATTCTCCAGGGAAAATAAACAGTCAGGATCTAGGGAAATTTCCGATTACAGTCTTTGATAGTTAGACAGATGTCTTCTAAGAGGTTAACTATCTTTACTGGCTGCCCCACATTTGTTTTTGGTCACCCCCTGCTCTATGCCCTCCAGCGACTAGCCTTGTGCCATTACAATGGAAAGGAGTCAACAGATACTGCACAAAGTAAGTCAAAAAGGAGACAATTCTGTTCTCCATTCTTTTTTTTTTTTTAGGTTAAAAGGACAGACACCAGAAGAATCCAAAACAAAAATTCATTAGCCATGGTTGCTCTGGGTCAGGTGAAATTCAGAATGAGGCAGAGATAGGCTTTACTTTTTACTTTTCTGTACTGCTTCAACTGTTTTCAACCACAAACATATATTGCTTTTATGATATAAAACAATGCAAGTAACAGGCAAAACAGGAAAAGAGCCTGTGTGATTCATTTTAGCTGCGAGAAGGGAAGGAGGATATTGGAAAAGATTGCTTGCACTCTGAGGTCTGCCTCGTGAGGCAGGAAAAAAGTCTCCAAGGAAGAAGAAGGGTGAAGGCAGCATTCAGGAGTGGCTGCACCAAGAAGCTTGGCCTTAGGGAGAAAAAGACCCCACGTGTGAGGTTCTTTGCTCCCCATAGCGAGGCAGTAAGGTGCGGTGACCACAAGGGCACGTGAGGGTCCTGGTGGATGCCACAGCAGACGCCCTGGTTATAAACACAGTGATGGGCAAAACACTGGCTGGGGCTTGGAAGTGGCTACAGTGTAGCCATCTGGCTTTCTCATCCTAGGGGGATGGAATCATCTTTATCTCACACAACTGGGTCAAGAACAGAGTGAGCTCATGTAACTTAAAGTACTCAATACTCAGCAAGGCAGGATTGCTTTTTGAGAATCAAATTTGTCATCCCGAGAAACGGGAGGACGGATTACAAGGTTCCTTCATGTGCGAGTCGTTTTAAACAAGCTAAATGATACCTACAACTTGGAAAGACCCCTTCAACTGTTCCATATAAAGCATGGGTGATTTCACAACTTATCATTTGAGCCCAAAAAAGCTACTCTCCAAAAGTGGTTTCTTCTCACCGATTCTGAAAGGACTTCCCAGCAATGTTGTCTCTGTAGGAATCAAACAAAACATGGTACTGATCCCGGCTCCATTCCAGAACCACCTAGGGAAAGAAAGAAAAAGAAACGTTTACTTTGCATCAAATATTGAGAGTATATAACTTTCATTTCATCTTAATTTCATTAAGGATTGCCAAAGGACTCCCAAGGCAATAGAAATAAAATTAAAAATAAACAATTGGGACCTAATCAAACTTACAAGTTTCTGCATAGCAAAGAAAACCATAAACAAAACAAAAAGATAATCTACAGACCGGGAGAAAATATCTACAAATGATGTGACCGACAAGGGCTTAATTGCCAAAATATATAAACAGTTCATGCAACTCAACAACAAAAAACAAACAATCCAATTGAAAAATAGGCAGAACTGAACAGACATTCCTCCAAAGACATACAGATGGCCAACAGGCACATGAAAAGATGTTCAACACTGATAATTATTATAATAGAGAAATACAAACTAAAACTACAATGAGATACCACCTCACACAGTCAGAATGGCCGTCATTAAGAAGTCTACAAATAACAAATGCCTGGGAAAGTGTGGAGAGAGATGAACCATCCTGCACTGCTGGTGGGAATGTAAGTTGATGCAGCCACTATGGAAAAGAGTAGATTCCTCAAAAAAAAAACAAGGAGGTTCCTCAAAAACTAAAATAGAACTGCCATATGATCCAGCAATCCCACTCCTGGGCACATATCCAGACAAAAGTATAATTCAAAAATATACATGCACAGTGTGTTCACAACAGCACTATTTACAATAGTCAAGACTGGAAAACCTAATATCCTTTAACAGATGCATGGATAGAAAAATGCAGTTTTATACACACACACACACACACACACACACACACACACACACCATGGAGTACTACTCAGCAATAAAAAAAAGCAACAAAATAACACCATCTGCAGCAATATGGATGGAACTAGGGATTTTCATACCAAGTAAGTCAGAAAAAGGCAGGCAAATACTATATAACATCATATATATACATACACACACACACACATATATATATGTGGAATCTAAAATATGACACAAATGCACTTTTATGAAACAGAAACAGCCTCACAGACATGGAGACAGACCTGTGTTTGCCAAACGGGAGCGGGTGGGAGACAGATGGAGTGGGAGTTTCGGTCAGAGGATATAAACAGAACAGGTAAACAACAAAGGTTTACAGGGATCTAAGAGAGGCTTCCCTGGTGGCTCAGCCGGTAAAGTGTCTGCCTGCAATGTGGGAGACCTGGGTTTGATCCCTGGGTCAGGAAGATCCCCTGGAGGAGGAAATGGCAACCCACTCCAGGACTCTTGCCTGGAAAAATCCCATGGATGGAGGAGCCTGATAGGCTACAGTCAATATTCTATGATAAACCAAAATGGAAAAGAATTTTTAGAAGAATGTATATGTATATAAATGCATAACCGAATCACTTTGCTGTACAGTAGAAATTAACATTGTAAATCAACTATATTTCCATCAAAAAAATTTTTTTAATAAAGAATTGCTAAAGAAACAGGTAAAGCAATCAAAATTCATCCATTCACTCAGTGCCTGCCCTATACTGTGCTCCATCCAAATGAATAAGCTACAAGGATAGTTAGGGACTGCCCCGGGGGTCCCGTGGCTAAGACTGTGCTTCCAATGCATGGGGGCCATGGGTTTGATTCCTGGCTGGGGGACTAAGATCCTACATACCATGTGGCAAGGCCAAAAAATAAAATTTAAAAAAATTCAAAAGGATAGTTATATAATTGTGTAAATAAAAGTCCCAGCTTCTGGCCGGTGGAAGGGGGAGGGGAGTCAAAGGGATTTAGTGCATTGTGATATGAGGACTGGGTCTTGGAGAATGAGTTCACAGGTAGGGAGAAAAGGTCAGTGCCAGGAAAGCATGTTCAGTGCAGGAGGGCATGTTCAAAGGTTGGCAGGAAGCAATGGGGGTTGTTTGAGGGCAACTGTCCCGCTGGTTTTGGCTGGATCACAGGCAGCACCTAAAGAGAGATGGGGCCGGGGAAAGGGAGCCGGGCCCTGAAGGTGGCCTGCCTTGCGTGCCGTGGGAAACGGGGGCCCTGGAGGTCTTCAAGGCAGCTACACGATCCATCCAAAACACGGGGAGCTTTTTACAGCACAGAACACGAGCTACAACAGAAGAGCTGGACAAGACACGGGGGATGGTGACCTCACAGCCTGTGAGCTTTCAGCTGACCTTGCTCAACACTTCAGGAGAAAATGGAAAGCTTTGGATAGGCGCTCCCTCATGGGTGCACCCCACATCTGTAAACCTGCCTCACACGTGAACGTGTCCCCCGTCCTTGCAAACACCCAATCTCTGTCTGGATCTCAACACCTCATCTTCTCAAGACCTTGCCTCCTCTCTCTTTCCCTCTCAAGAGGGTTATTCTATTAGCATATCGGCATATTCCAGCATCTCAGGGAAATGTTCCCTCCCCTCCAAACCCCCTCCATCTTAGTCACTCTACCCAGAACTTTCTCTTTAAGGGCAGCTATCTTCAGAGAGACATCTCCTATCCACCCTCCAGCCACGCCAACCCCACTTCGTTCTCACCCCTTCACTGGCCTTACCAAGGCTTCCAAGCTGTCAAACCCAATGACAATTTCCTGGTTGCGATCTGACTCAGCTGGCAGCGTCACCCAGTGCCTCCTCCTTGAACCACTTTCTTGGTTTTCCACGCATCACTCTGGTGGCTCCCTTTCAGCCTCCTTTGCCAGCTCAATCCCACCTCTCTGACCTTTTAATGCGCCCTTTCATTCTGCTCCTCTTCCGGGAAGGCCTTCGCTCTTGCCAAGGCTTCTTCTGGGGTCCCGCTCTACCAACCCTAGCATGTGGCCCTGATACACTACGATGACCGGGAGAGCCCCGGGCACTTAGATTTCACTCCAGCCGACAGAAGAGAGAGCGAGGGAAGACGAGCCCCTCTTCTGAGGAGACTTTCAGGAGCTGCACCTACCCCTTCCATTTTTATTGGCCAGAGTGCAGTCACACGCCATCTGGCTCCACTGAAGGCCCAGTGGACCTTCATGAGCTATTGCTGCTACTGGCTTCTTCTGTGGCATTCAGACTTTCCAAGACCTGGCCTCTGCCTGCCTTCACAACCTCCCTTCACTGGGATGTTTCATAAACACCACAAATTAACTCTCCCACTCGAAGCACTGCTTCAAAAACAACTGATTTTAGGGACTTCCCTGGCGGTCTAGCAGTCAAGGCTCCACACTGCCACCGCAGGGAACACAGGTTCAACCCCAGAGGAGGGAACTAAGATTCTGAATGCTGCACAGCACAGCCAAAAAAAACTTTTTTGAAAAATAAAAAATCAAAAAATAAATAAAACAACTAATTTCAAAGTGTGTTGAGTCTAATGTGCCTGGTACCATATTTACAAAGAGAATTAAGCTAAGTTACCTGACTTCAAAGAACTACAGTTGATTATTTTTAATAAAGAACTTTATTGCAGGCTACAGCCGCACTGAGGGAGCACCTGACTCTTTCCAGAAAGACACCGGGAAAGACTGCCCTGAAGAAGCAACATCAGCAGGGTCTTAAAGGATACACGGAAGTCCATCAGCAGTTCATCTGGGAAACAAGGAACAGTGGAGGGATCTGTTCCCAGATGGGGGAGAGGGGAGTGAAGGGGAGGAAGAGAATCAAGGCGATCGCGAGGTTTCCAGCGTTTCTGAAATGAGTAACTGAACACAGACTAGGGCCACTTAATGACATGGGAGGAGCAAGTGGACAGGGGATGAGAGCTGGCGAGTCCCGCTTTAGTCATGGTGTACGTGAGGCTGTAAGTGCATACAACTGGCCCGCCCACCTGGACTTGCAGACTCCCAGAGGAGAAATGGGCTCTACCTTGGATACCGAACAGCACCGAACCAGTGACAGGCACATAGCTAAGAAACGCCATCTGTTTTGCTACATATATAATAGGCTATGTATCTATATTCAGTAATACAATTGTATGTATCTGTATCAGCTTATGAGCTCAAAAGGAAGCCATTCTCCATCAATACTCCTCTGTAGCTTGCAAAAGGACAACCAGTATATCTATTTTTCTTGTAAAATAAGAAAAAATAAAGCTCAATATAATTGTCCTCAGTTAGCAGGGCCACCTAGAAGGTGGGGCGAAAACAGCAGACAGCACGAGCCTCACCAATGTCTGGGCAACGCTGGTGTGCTCTGTGTGAACACAACGTGCCTTCCTTCATCAGATAAATTAATCTCTCCATCTCCAAACCACTCTAGTGTGTTGGAAAGAACAGCAACAGTGAAGGGTCCTTCTCTAACACACTTAGGAACACTCTTCTAGTGCAGAGTTCTCCACTCTCAGACCTTGGGGGAGATGGAAGGAATGCTGGGTTATTACTTGGGATGCGGGTTTTCATCCCAGCTCTGTCACTTTGAGTGACCTCTGCATGCGTGTGTGCTAAGCTACTTCAGTCGTGTCCAACTCTTTGCAACCCTAGAAACCATAGCACCCCAGGCTCCTCTCTGGCCATGGGGTTCTCTAGGCAAAGAAGACTGGAGTGGGTTGCCATGCCCTCCTCCTGGGGATCTTTGCAACCCAGGGATCAAGCCTGCGACTCTTTCATCTCCTGCATTGGCAGGCAGGGTTTTTTACCACTAGCATCCCCTGGGAAGCACATGAGTGACTCTGAGCAAATTATTTAGCCTTTTTGGCTATCCCTTCATCTGTATAATGAAGGGGGCCTGACCAAACGGTCTTTGAAATCCCTGCCATTCCTAAAGTTAAGACTTAAGGAGGTACCCAACTGTGTGGCTATCACAGGGTCCTCCTATGCCCACATGTCAGCTCCATAAGGACACTGGGTCTCTCCCTGTCCTCACCTCCTCTCTGGGTCTTCTGTTCTTGGTCCTAAGCCCATCAACATTTGAACTTGATTCTCTCCCATCATAACCATTTCCCTTTCTGCTATTCCTGTCAAGTAAACATCATTATGAAAATCTTTCCAAACTTTTTAGATGAATGAGTATTATGCTGTCTGAAGAATGAAAAAAGGAAACTTGTAAATCAAATAAAATTCATCTAAGGGTTAGTGTCAAATTATTTTCTTAATACTATCAAGAGTAGAAATCTGCGCAATTATAAAATTGTTTGTTCTATATATACACCTTACAAACACATTCCAAACAACAAGGAAGCAAAAAAAAAAAAAAAAAAAAAAAGACTTACACGTGGAATTAGATGGTTTTCAGCAATTATTAGCAGTAAACAAAAGACAAATAGGTTAGAGAAACACCGACTATTGTAAAATCAAGCCTCTGTTCTGGCAAAAAGCCTTTCCATATTCTCAGCCCAATCTGAATGCTTCCTTCTCAGAACTCTGAATAACTTCTAGCTCTACCACTTATTTGGAAATCAGTTGTCCACTGCCTTGCAAAACCTCTGGCCTTGCGTCATTTAGCTTTTTTATTGCTATTTGCCTTTCATCCCATGTTAGTATCTTGACAGGCCAAACTGCCTGAGGGCAGAGAATGACTTACAATTCTGTTAACTATAAACTCATTCCCAGCACATTATATACCATTTTCTTCTTAGTAAATATTACCTAGCTACTGCAGAAGTGACATAAGAGAAGGCTGGATCTGAGAACTTGGGAGACTCCTAAGAGAACATCCCTGCTCTCTGGCCTGGGAGCTGTGAAATGCTGGGTAAGCTAGAAATGTGTGGGCCTCAACTTCCTCAGCTAGAAACTGAGTACTCAATCTGTTTCATCAATCCACTGTGCTGCCAGGGCAGGACAGCGATTCTCCCCTGATGTGGGCAAACAGAAGGTATGTCCAGGGAGCATGCTGGGCAAACAGCTGGCCTATCCACCTGGACTTGCAATTCCCAGGAGGAGAAATGGGTTCCACCTTGGATATCAAACAGCACCAAACCAACGACAGGCACACAGATATGAAAGGCCAGCTATTTTGCTAGAAAACAAGGGTAAGCAAGCGTAACTTCCTGAAAACACTTTTATAACGGCAAGACATTTGAAACATTATATTAGTAGTAATGCAAAAATTTTATGGGAAACTCATGTGATAAAAATACAAGATACAACACTGACCTTCAAAAAATGTCCTACTTGCCATTTTGAGCTATTCCACACAGACACACACACACACCCCTACACTATTCTTCTCAAAAATGCTATTTATTAAAATACTACATGAGCTCTGAAGTAACATATAAACAATGTATTATTAACAAATAATTTATCTAAAAATCATCTAAAGGTAGTTTACTCTACTAATTCGAAATGTTTTTTACTTTTATGACTCCATTTTAATAATCATGGCATCCAAGGTATTCAAGATCAATAGCTGGTTAGTTTTACAACATGGCAGCAAAAGTGAGTCTTAGCGAGCTGCCTGCAGAGAAAGGGTGCACACACACTCACCAGCTCCATCGTGCCCGCACGCCCTCCCTTCTCAAATGAATCCCTGCAACAAGCTACCAACTGTGAGGCAGGGACTACAAGGACCCAAGAGAAGCTCCAGGCCAAGAAGCAGTGTGTGCAGAGGAGCCGAGATTTAATCAACCCAAGTCCACGGTCCATGCTCCTGCTCAGCCTGGCCCAGGCTCTCTGAGCGTTGCCCGGCCGCCCCCCGGCTGCCCCGCCAATGCTTGCTTACACAGAGCCAGCTTTGTCAAATACACATTCATGAGTGTGGGCATTTAACCAGCTGAAACTGGTATGTTTACCATCCCTAATTCAATGGCCCAAAACTTTCCCTAGCATGTTTATAAATAACCACAAGTCATGTAATGAAAGTTGTGTTTCTCCTTAACATTTGTATAGTGTGTAATAGTCCTTTAGCTAGTTTTTGCCCACAAATGCTAAAATTTTCAGTTGGTAAAACTTTCTTCAGTCTTAAAACTGGTGCACACTTTTGCTGATGACTTTGATGGTCCCGGAAGAGGACCGAATGCACGCCTGTGGTAGGATCATAGAGAATGAAGTGTGAGCTCTGTAATCCTTTGGGGGTTTCCCAGTCAAGGAAAGGAAGAAGGCGGACTTCCCAGGTGGTCCAGTGGCTAAGACTTTGAGCTTCCAATACAGAGGAACTGGTTCGATCCCTGGTCAAGGGAACTAGATCCCACATGCCATGATTAAAGATCCCGCAGGCGGCAACTAAGGCTCAGGGCACCCAAATAAATAAAGAAAAATAAACCTTTTTTTAAAAAGGGAAGGAGGAAAGTAATTATTAAGAAGGGAACCAGTATACAAAGCAAGGATCATAAGATTTACAATCAGAAGACAAGAGTTTAAATCTGGCATTTAATAATAAAATCCAGGGCACTGCTCCATTTTCAATTTTTTCTTCTGTAGAATGAGGATAGCAACCGCACCCAGTTCACAAGATTGTTTGATGAAGCATGCAGATCCAACAGGGCTGCACAATACTCCTGCCAACTGCTCGCAGGTCTCTTAGAGACAGCGTTTACATGCTACATACAATACAAGCTGTTCACTTGTTTAAATATCTGTCTACACCTCTGCGAGCAACTCAAATCCAGGAACTTGATCTCTTTCTCTTGTCTTTAGTCCCACAACCTTGCACAGTGCCTGGCACAAAATTAATAAAACTTTCTAGAATGAGTGATTACGGCTACTAGTTTTATAAGACAAAACACCTTAGAACAGGTTACCACTCCATGGTTTCCCACCAGAATTTCCTGCTTTCAGATCCAGTCCCAAAGAGTCAAGGTAAAAGCTAAAGGCTGGAGGTACAGGGATGGCAGCACACAAGGATGCAAAACTCTCTCCATTAAAACACACGTCGCCTTCTCAGCATCTGAAGTGTCGAAATGTGACATGCAATCTTATAAAACTTAAGATGCTGAGGCTCTCCAATCTCAAGCAGCAAGAACTCTAAGTAACTCTGACAGAGATTTTCATTCGTTGATAATCACATCAGAAGTTTATACTATTCCTAAATTACAAGTTCTTCACAGTTTCTGAGAACCAAATATACTTTGCATTAAGAGGCGCTAAATGAGAGACCAAGATAACATAAGAGATATTCTATTTTTTTTTTTTTCCACTAATTGACCTTCTCCTTTGATACCAATCAGAAAGTCAAATCTGCTCATCACCAGTTTTCTAATCACATTTGATGAAACATGTTCATTTTCCTGCCTCAGTCCATTAGAGCTTCTCTGACAGAAAACTACAGACGGGGTGGCTCGTAAACAACAACTTCTCACGGTTCTGGAGACTGCGAAGACTAAGATGAAGGTGCTGGCAGATTGCTGTTTGGTGAGGGCCTGCTTCCTGGCTGTCTTCATGCTGTGTCACCTCATGTGTTGGAAGGGGCAAGGGAGCTCTCTGGGGTTTGTTTTATAAGGGCACTAATCCCACACATAGGGGCTCCACCCTCATGACTTAATCACCAAAGTCCTCACCTCCTAATACCATCACACTGGGAATAAAGTTTCAGCTGGTAGATTTTGGGAGGACACAATCAACTCATCTCATTTCTCAACACAAAGTGGCTAAATAAAACAAGAGACTAAGCCATTTCATACTAGGCACTGAATGGTTATTAAAACTGGAGTGGTTTCCCTTTTTCACATACTGGAAGTGATCCAAACCTAAGACGCATGACCACTACTTACTCAAACATTAATTAAATTCAAAGATACCTTCCTAGACCACTTCTACCTTTTGTGAATTCTTCACAGAATCAGATACACAACACGCATTTGTTGACCATTTTAAAGGGCATAAAAGGGGACCCAAGGCTCTGTTCTCAGGGAGCAGACATCCTGTTAAGGATTACTCATTGACTTGCATGAAATGATTTATGAATATTTACTGTTCAGCTTTTAAATGAACACAGGTTAAAATAGATTACTGTTGGAGAAAAGGAATAATCAAGGACAGGGTTCATTATAAAAGCTTAACGAAATCTCTCCTTTTCTCAGGAGAGAAAGCTGAGGTTCCCTGGTGGCCCAGTGGTCAGGACTCAGCTTTCACTGCCAAGGGGCTGGGTTCAACTCCCTGGTCAGGGAACTAAGAACAAAAAAAAAGCAGCAAAGAGAAAGGACTGCCACTGAGGGGAGAGGAGACAAAATAATAAAGGAACTTGTATTAAAACACAGAATTAAGTCTTTCCATGTCCCAGGTGGTCCAGTGGTTAAGAATCCTCCCTGGAACGCAGGGGACGTGGGTTTGATCCCTGGTTGGAGAACTAAGATCCCATATACCACGGAACAACTAAGCCTGGGCACCTCAAATAGAGTCCAGGTGCTGCAGGAAGATCCTGCATGCCACAACAAAGCCCGGACACAGTCAAATAAATAAACAAGAAAATAAAAAAACTATTTAAAAAGGAAATAAAACACAGAATTAAGAATGTTAAACCTTTGACAGCACACTTTACTATAAAAAGTTTTATCTAAATGGGGGAAAAATAATCTCCTCAACCACACTTGAATAAATGTAAAAGGGAAAAAAAAAAAATAACAACCATACCAAAGATGGTTTCAGAAGTATTCAAACCAATTTCCTGGGCACATATATGCAGGTTCACTTGTCTTATAGTTCAGAGGTTACGGGATCACAGAATGTACGGGGGGGACTTTAAACCCAGTGCCCTCCTAGCTAAACAGTTACTCTATCTGGGAGTTTAGACCTGCACTGTCCAAAAAAATGCTACCCTGCTGGCCACACATAGTTATTTAAATGAAGACTAGGTTGAATTTAAAACTCAGCACATTAGTCAGACTAGACATACTTCACGTGCCCGCCAGCCCAGGCGGTCAGTGGCTACTGGGCTGGACAGCTCACGACTACCGACCATTTCCACCCGGCGCAGAGTGCTCTGGACAGCATTGCAGGTATTCATTCCTTAAAGGTTAAGTTCTGGTCACAAAAGGAGGCCTGGACCTCAGCCCCCAGTTCTGTGATTTTAGACAGGACACTTATAGCCCTGTAAGTTCCAAATGTAAAATTAAGATAATAATCCTTTATCCCATAAGGTGTTGTTATAAAAAAAATCAAGTGAGCTGATATAAATCCATCTATTCTAATAATTACAAAGTACTAAAGGAAATAAAAGGTATTAAGACAATGAAAGAACACTGAACATATTTAGTCCTTCAAGGGACTCACAGCCTATTAGGGAGACAAATATGAAACAATTACAATATATCATGTAAAAAATATATCCGAAGTATAAATAAAAGTGTAATTGAACCTGGTAAATATTTCTATTATAACAAGAAGTCAAAATTAGTCAAACTAAGTTGAGGTGTTTTTTTTTTCCCTCTTTATTTTGGTAAAATTTAATTGTCATAAAAAAGTTTATAGTGAAATGAGACAAGAAGTTTTACAAAATATCTGCTTACGGTGCTTACTGCAACGTACCTCCACCAACAACCGAATTTTAATCTCATACTGTTACTTGGATAAAAACATTTTTTAAAATTCACCAAGCAGAGTTCTTTTTATGAGTTTGCTTTGCAAAGTCATAAATTAGGCAAGAAGAATGTTATATATTTTTAAATAGCTGTAAAGTCATTTTAAAAAACCCTTTCCTGAGGGGCAATTAGCAATATGATTCAAAGGACCAAAGAAATGCCCGTGTCTTTTGTTCTGGCTAATTCCACTTCTAGAAATACATGCCAGGATAATCAACACAGGTGTACCCAAAGGCTTCTGTACAAATATGAGGATAATCACTGTTACTTGTATAAATAAAACCTGAAGGCAGTTTTAAAAATTAAGCAATAGGTAACTGGGTAAGTAAATCAAGGTACAGTCACAGAAATATTACGAAGCTGTTAAAAATTATGCAGTTTTTACACTGCTACAGTCAACGAGCGGATATTATGTGGCACCATTCCAAATTCTGACACACGGCAACAACCAAAACAAAAGGTCTTCCTTTATAGAACACACAGACTAGTTAAATGGTAAAATGTCTGATGAAATATTACGTGAAAAAAACAACCACCAAAACTATCATCCTGGAACAGAACCTCAGCAAAATAGCAGAGTGGCAACTCCAATCTCTCATCCCCTCAGAACACTGAAAAACAAGCAGAAGCTCCAGAATAAGAAAAGACAAATACTGTGTGAAATATCCATTATATAAAATGTCCAGAATAGGCAAATCCATAAAGACAGGAAGTGACGAGAGGTTCCCAGGGGGCAAGGGAAGAATACAGAGTTACTACTTACTACCAAGTTTCTGTTTGGGGTGATGGATACCATTTGCAAACAGACAGTAGTAACCATTACACAACAAAGTAAATGTAATTAATGCCATGGAGCTGTTGATACATTTAAAAATTATTAAAATGGGACTCCCCTGGTGGTTCAGTGGCTAAGACTCCAGTTTCCCAATACAGGTGGCCTGTGTGATCCCTGGTCAGGGAACTAGATCTATTTTAACTAAGACCCTGTGCAGCCAAATAATTAATTTTAAAAATCATTAAAATTTTGTTAAATGAAATTTAACAAATTTAAATTTGTTAATTTGTTAAATTTAAATTAAATTTAAATCATTAAAACAAATTTTGTTGTTTGTGTTTTACCACAGGATTTTGGAAATCACTACAATACTCCTCCCAAAGGAGTAATAAAGGAACATTATGAACGATTCTACAATCACAGACTTGAAAACTTAGATGAAATGGACCATATACTTAAAAGATACAATCTACCAAAGCTCAAACAAGGAGAAATATATAATCTGAATAGCCTCTATTTATTAAATAATTTGAATCAATGAGTAATAACCTTCCAAATCAGAAAGCAACAGGCCCAGATGGGTTCACTGGTGAATTCTACCAAACATTCAAGGAAGAAATGACACCAATTCTCTACAATTTCTTCCAGAAAAACAGAACCAGAGTGAATTCCTTCTAATTCATTCAATAAGGAAAACTACAAACTGATAACTTTCAAGAATATAGATGTGAAAATCTGTTATGAAATAAAATCTAACAATGCAGAAAAAGAATCATATAATATAACCAAGTGGGATTTATTCTAGACACACGTTTTTGAATGCTGGTTCAACATTTCAAAATCAATTAACGTAATCCATCATATTCATAGGCAAAAGAAGAAAAATCTTATGATCCTATCAATAGATACAGGAAGAGTATTTGACAAAATTCAAAACCCATTTTTTACTTAAAATAAATAAATAAAAACCTCAGCAAATTAGGAATAGAAGGAAACTTCTTCAACTAGGGTATTTCCAGGTGAAATTAGACTAGTAAAGCAGTTTGCCCTCCTTCCTAATGTAGATGAGCCTCACCTAATCAGTTGATGGCCTAAATAGAACAAAAAAGCTGAGTATGAGAGAATATCTTCTGCTCTGACTGCACTGAGCCATAACACCAGCCTTCTTGCCTTCGAACTTGAACTGAAACATCAGCTCTCCCTGGGTCTCTGTGCAGCCAACTTTCAGGCAGGAACTACACCACTGGCTTCTCTGGTTCCTGGGCCTTTTGGACTTGGACTGGAGCTACATCCCTGGCCTCCTGGGTCTTGCTAATGCAGAACCTGGAGACCTGTCAGCCTTCACAATCCTGTGAGTCAATTCCATATAAGCCTGTTTCCACACACACACACACACACACACACACACACACACACACACACGTGCCCACAAGCATGCATGTACATATATACATACATCCTATTGGTTTCATTTCTCTGAAGAACCCTAATATAATTACATATCAACTAATATCAACTAAACCTATATATTTTCCATTAAGGTTCATTTTAGACACTGATCACTCAGGGGACCTTTCCAAGTTTAGATACTAGGAAAAAAGTATCTCTCTGCATTCCACCTTAGTGCCAGGCTCTATTCCAGGGGCTGAGGATACAGTGGTGAATAAGACAAACCCTCCTCCTACAGACCTTACATACTGGGGAGGGGAGAGAGAGAGAGGAGACATTAAATACACACACAAACATTTTCAGACTGAAACTAAGCACTGTTTTAAAAAAGAAGAACATGGGACTATAGAACAATGACCTAGGAGAAGAGGCTGCTCTGGCTGGGTGGTGGGGAAGGCCCATCCAAGGAGCTCCTGAGCTGAGACATGTGGGACACGGGGGTCTGCGGACAGTGCTCTCCAGGCTGACAACAGTGCCAGGGTCCTAAGAGGGACACAAATCTGATGTGTTCATAGAACAAAAAGAAGGTGAATGCCCCAATTCTGAGTCGTCAGCCTCAGGCAGGTTTGCAAGTATCTGCCTGGGTTTTGTGCCTTTACCACTGCCCTGAGAAGAACATGCCCAGGCTGGCCCGCTGGTCCCAGGAGGATGAAACACATGTGGGGCAGAGCCAGCCAAGCCCAACCCAGAGGAGCCAACTCCCCTCCGATCTGCACATCCCAGAGAAGGAATAATTTTCATTTTAAGCCAGGGACTGGGACTTCCCTCTTGGTCCAGTGGTTAACACTCCGCCTGCCAACGCAGGGGACGGGGGTTCGATCCCTGGTCCAGAAGATCCCACATGCCTTGGGGCAACTAAGACCTATGTGCCACAACCACTGGAGCCTGCTGGCCCCGGAGCCTGTGCTCCTCAACGAGAGAAGCCGCCACAGTGAGGAGCCCGTGCACCCCAACGAGAGAAGAGTCTGTGCGCAGCAACAAAGACCCAGTGCGGCCCAAAATAAATAACTGTAAAAGTCAACATGCAAAGCCCGCTGACTCTGCACACCACACCCAGTGCGGCAGGATCTCCTGGATCCCTATTACACCCCCCAGGTTCCAGCTCCCAGCTCTCGGCCCACCTGCAATTCACCATCCGTGCTACCTCAGAACCACTGTTCTAAACACAGATCTGACTCATGGCTCTCTTGCTTAAAACTGTTTGAATGGCCCCCATTTTCTTCAGGAGGAATCCAGATTCTTTGGAGTCACTCTCCAGGCAAGTCCTAACCCGGCCACTGCCTGCCTCTCCAGCATCACTCCCGGCTACGCTGCTGCGGCCCTTCAGAACTGTCGTGGTCCGGGCGCAGGTTGGAAAAGAGTTTCCAGACATTAGACAGAATGAGAAGGAAATAAAGTTTATTAGAGTGGGAGGCGCTGTTAGAACAGCGGGCCAGCTCAAGCGAGAACTGACGTTGAACAGGGGTCCTTGGTCCACTTTTATACCCAGGTAACAAGGAGTGGGATGGGGGTCTTGAGGGTCACTTGCTGATTGGATGAGGCACATATACTAGGTGGGGGGTGGAAGAGTAAGGCAAATACCTTCTCCCTGTGGCTCAGGAGGACCTGAAATCCATTAACAGTTACCACACGGGGGAGGGAAGGACGATAAGGGTCTGGTTTTTCTGTTCCTGCATTCCAAGACCCTCCTTGGTTTTATCTGCTCTTTCGTCCTTGGGTCACCACAAGAACCACCTCTGTTCTAGAAGGTGAGAGTTACCTCTCATCCCACACCTTTATACCTAGGGCTTCCTTCACTTACAAGGGGGCTGGGGAGTACCAAGGGGGCTTCCTTCACTTACAAGGGGGCTGGGGAGTACCAAGGGGGCTCCCCTTTCTTTCCTCAGCCATCGCCTTCACGATCAAGCTCAGATGAAAAACCCCTGACAGCCAGGCCTAGCTCTTCGACTAAATTTATCACAATGCATCTTAAGTTTGTTTGCTTGGCCTGACTGGACAGTTAGTTCCTCAACAGCAAAAAAGAAAAGTAACCATCTTTGTGTCTTTAGGCAGTACAGTACCTAGCCCAGGGTGAGTACCTCCACTGAATGGACTCAGGAAAATTTGGTAAAGAAACTTTATCCAGTTTAGAATTAGTCAAGAAACAGAAATGAAGTTAATGGAAAGAGGTAATGAAGGGGGGATAAACTAGAACCTAAAAGAAGAAACAATTTTAGGAAGCAATTTTAAAGGGCGCAACACAGTTTTTAGTCCGATCACAGAATTTGTTTTGTCTGATCACAGAATCATACCCTCCCCCAGCGCAATGGTGGCTTAGATATAACATTTCTGAAAGACCACTTTTTCCCTTGCTTAATTTAGTGTATGTATGAATCACACACAGGCTGACTAATCACCTGCTAAAGATACTGCATGTGGATCACAAGACTGAAGTCATCTAAAGACGGTAAGGACTTTAAAAGATACATTATGAATATGCCTAACTGATCACAGCTACACTTGTTTGTTACATTTCATAAGGAACTAAAATAACATATGTCACTGTAAAGTGCAGGCTGTATTAAACTAATATGGCACTTGGCCCCTATGGTTTCATATCAACCACTATAAAGCATCCTCAGGTGAAGAAATCACTGTGAACTTTTCTACTGTCTCTAAGAAGAGATTCAGTGTGACCTTGGACATCAGCTCAGAAGGTAGGTCCCCTGCTGTCTTACCGACAGCATTGTAGTCAAGGGAACAATAGCGCTAGGATGTGGCACCTGGCATTTAATTAGCACTTACTGGGCGCCCTGCACCAGGCGCTATGCAAGGGGCCTCATATACTTGAGGCATCTCTTTTAAACCACCTTTCCTCACAGGCTCAATCACAATCAGTGAGCAAAAATAAATACTTGTAAGTATTCACTCAACAAATATTCACTGAGTACCTATAGTTGGGGTGTGGGAATGAACTTTTGTCTGTCTTGCTTAGTTATATCCCAAGATATCAGCAGTGTCTGGCACGTAATGAAACATAAAGGCCAGATGATTCTGCCTGCCAAATCTCTCAAATCTGTCCACCCCTCAAATCTCAAATCTCTCAAATCTGCCCACCACCAGCCTAGTCCAAGGCCGCTGACTGAGGCCCTGCAGCCATTCCTGTTCCCTCTAACGCAGGCTGTCCCAGCTTCGGCACTATGACATGTAGGGCCTGACAACTCTTTGCTGTGGGGGCTGCGCTGTCCGTTACAGGATGTCCAGCATCCTGGAATGGACAGGATCCCAGGCAGCATCCCTGGCCTCCTCTCCTCAGATGCCAGCACAAAGTAACCTTGAATGGTATTTACCAAGGGCTGGCAACAGGGCACCACCCCCTGCACCAACCTCCCCTTGATCACACGTCCTCCTGCTCTCCAGCCTCATGGGCTTCATTAACTTCAAGACCTTTGTGCTGTTTCCAAGGCGGGACACAACCAGTGTTTGGGGCTGGACCATCTTTGCTTGGGGTGGGGGAGGGTGGGGGGAGGCTGTCCTGTGCCTTGTAGTGTGTTAGCAACATCTCTAGCCTCGACTCGCTAAATGTCCCGGTCAGGACAACCCAAAATACCTCCAGACTTTGCCACACGCCTCAGAGGGTGGGGGTGAGGCAGCAACATCACTCCAGTAGAGAACCAATGGCCTAGAGCAGACCTGCTCTCCTCGGTCCTCTGTCTCGGTAATTCTGACCCTTCTGAGCTCCAGTGACGTCAGGAAAGCCTCTGCTGAGCCAGCCACTACAGGGAAGGTTCTCCTGAGGATCTCTCTCACAACACCCTTCCCTTCTAGCATTTTTTCACAATTGTAAATAAATCGCATTTAATGTCTTACGGCACAACCAGGATATAAACTCCTTGTCTGCAGGAACCCGTGGGGTTTTTCACTGCTCTATGCCCAGGGGCCTGGCACCGTGCTGCAACAGAAAGCTTCCTAACTAAATGAATGATTTAAGTGCTTTGCTCGGGCACAGGGATTCCAAAATAAGAAAAGATCACATCTATGTGGCCAGGACGCTGAGTGCAGAGACAGCAAATAAGTTTCATCTCCTGGGCAAGTTCAATCAATTGGTACCCGCACTGAGAAGCTGTACATCTAAACATGTTTACTCTAAGGCACCAGATACCAGATAATATTCCCAAGTGATGTGCAGGACCAAGATTCAGTTTCCTAACGAGGTGGCTGAAAAGTCATCCAAATCACGGCAGCAAGGTTCAGAGGACAGCTTTCAGAAGCTGCTGGCATTCTGCTAACCCTGCTCCACCTCATGTCACGAAGAGGCGTGGAAACCCCCTTCCCATCCAGGAAACCTCAAGTCCAGGGAAAAGACTCAGTCAGGATCACCAAAGGCGGCAACCTCCGCTTCATGCTGCAACATTTGCCTCACATCTGAGATCAGAAAGTGAAACTTGCTCCGTCGCGTCCTACTCCGTGTGATCCCATAGACTATACAGTCCATGGGATTCTCCAGGCCACAATACTGGGGTGGGTAGCCTTTCCCTTCTCCAGGGGATTATCCCAACCCAGGGATCAAACCCTGGTTTCCCGCCTTGCAGGCGGATTCTTCACCAACTGAGCCAAAGGGAAGCGCCTTCAGAGATCAGAAAGGGCTACCTCAAAATATAGCACCTTGGCAAACGGAATACTTCCAGCTGAAGGAAGCTGAGAAACAGCAGATAAGAAGGATTTTCTGACCTTCCCCCGAAGCAGATCCTAAAACTTTCCTTGAGAGGGACCCTCTCTCCACAGGAAGGAGAAACCCTTATCTCCAAAGACAGAGGGATGCCCCAAGGAATCTGAATGAACAGTCCACGTGTCTCAGAGCTTAGACCCTTTTCTGTCCTATCACATTTTCCCGCTACGCTCTACTCTTCACCAAACCTAGCGTTCCATCACTCGGGTTTAGCTGCTTCTTCCGCCTTCATTTCCTTACGAAGGCTCCAATGTCATGTAAACCTTACCTAAAATAAATGTGTGTGCTTTTCTCTAGCTGATCTGTCTTTTGTTACAGGACCGAGAACTGAGGAAAGGAGAGGAAAAAGGCATCTTTCCTCTCTTACAAAGGATGCAGGTCTCTTGTGCAAGAGACATGGGCCGTGTACAAGAGAGCACTGCGGAGGGTATCACCTTAGACCAGGTCTGCGGTCCCCTAGAGCAGCAGGCACTGAGCTAAGGCCAGTGTTGCCAGATTCCTGGGGGCTGAGGAAGGAGCAAGCAACCAGCCCAAAGCAAAGGACATTAGCTCTCAGCAGAATAAAAGCAAGCGACAGTGCTCAGGGTGGGGTCGCTGAAGGATGCCTTTCAAAGCACTCGGAAGAGAGTGAGCTTTGACACCAGCAAATTCCAAAGCAACAGCACCTGTTCAGGAAGGGCTCTCCGGCCCTCATTTCCTGTCCTTCATCCAGTCCTCTAACCCAGATACAGGTTCCTGGACAGAAAGAAACAACCTACCAGCCAAACTGCCTTCTTCAGCCGTTGGCCTTCTACCTGGAGCAGGCCTGGGCCGGGGAGGCAAGAAGCTTCAACTTCCACAGGCTCAAAGGTCTGTTTGGACACGTGACTGCAGGCTTTTAAGGCTGAGCCGACACTGTTTTGTCATCTGAAGCAACCACAGGGCTTTTTCTTACTTAAGAGTGAGACAAGAGCAGGTTGAGTTAGGCCCACCAGAGGTCTCCTCCAGGGGCAGAGGCAGAGCTAACCCTACTGGAAAGGACAAGTGGGCGGTAAAGATACCCACCGGCTGTGCTCACCAACACGACACCCACAGTCAGGAGCCCCCAGCGACACAGAACTATTCTCTCCCGGTGGAACTCCACCTCCTCATACAGATCTTCAGGAGACGGGCCCCCACTGCACAGGAGGAATCAGATGGGTCAAAAGGCAATCTCTTCCTTCTTCCAAGTTTATCTATTAGGGGTGGCTCTATGACCCAACTGAGGTCAATTCCTGGAAAGGTTTGCTGAGGTCATGGAGCAAGTTCTTCTCTATGTTCCGAGAAAGCCCAGGAGCCAGAAGAATCCCACATCATTTAAAGGAGTATTCTGCAGCCACGTCTGGAGGCAGTGAGGAGGAAGCACCCTGTGTCAAAGGGAGGGACAAGGACATGGCTGGGACTGGGCTGCAGGCAGCCAGGAGGGGGTGAGCAGCCAGGCCTGGCAGCAAGGCCCTGGAGATGGGGAGCTGGTGCAGGAAGAAGCCAATTCTGACTCCTTGTTGGAAAGTGTTTCTTTGACTTGCTTTTAGCTGCTGCTGTTATTAAAATCATAAAGGCCTGTTTCAAAGGACCCTGCCCCTGGGCCTGGCTGTTAAAGTGCCTTTGTTCAACTCATAAAGAGATAATCTGACCCCACCCACCTGCGAATGGCCACAAAAAAAGAAGAGATTAACACACCCCTTTCCAAAGCCCCGCCCTTCTGGGAGATGTTTTGCAAAACAGAAGACCCTTTTCACTTTACTTCCTCTGTATTCTGCCTTTTGACTTCGGTTCCCCATTGCTTCTCTCTCTCTGGCTCAGTAAAAGAACCCGTGTCCAGATCCCAACAAGAAGGTTATTTTGAGTCTGCCATCTTCTCAGTCGGCCGGCTTTCCCAATAAAGTCGTGTTCCTTGCCTCCACAGCTTGTCTCTTGGACTCACTGGCCTATCATGGGGTCAGCAGAGCAAGCCTGGACATGGTAACAGAGTCACAAGCATCAGGATGGGGGTCTGAGACAGGACAACCCCGCCCAAGAGAAGACGGCAAGGAGCAAAGCCTGGGGAGACCCAGCATTAAAGTCTGAGAAAGAACAGTGAGTGGAGAAGGAGAACAAGGCGGGGGGGTCTTCTTGAAGAAAGAGGGAGTGAGCATTTCCATACACAGGGGGTGACAGATGCTGCAAAAAGGTTGGGTTAAGTTTTTTTCTCTTAATGTCCTACTTAATGTCATTAATAAGGTCAACACTATTTAAGAGTAAGTCAAGTTGAATACAACTATTACCCATTAAAAATATATATTGCATCATTACTAAAAGATTATGAGGGCACACTTGCACTGTGTTTAACAAAACTCCACATTAATACACCCACCCAAGAATACAAGTTTTACAAATAACAACATGATATTAAAAATGAAAAACATGGTAATTTAACAACATGACATTAAAAACGGAAACAACCCACTTTCACATCTTCCAGAACAAGGTAAAGGGCTAAAGGCCATCACCTTCACAGGGTCAATGTGTCCATGTTAAGGTCAGGGAAATGGGCTTTGTCTCAGCCAGCCTAGGACATCTGCTGCTCTGGCCCTTTTTGATAGCAGCCTCCTAATTTCCCTCTGGGGAGTCCCTCTCACTTTACCTGGTTTAGTTGAAACTGACAGTCCCACCTATCACCGGAGCTCCAGGGATGATCCAGGTGGTTAACGAGGGCACAAGGGCACTCACTCCCCGGCTAGGCAGGCCGTCCTGGGTCTAGCTGGCACTGATGAGGAAGGTTACTAAATTGGAAGACTAGCTGCTGGAGCTGCTGCCAGCAACCCTGGCTCCCAAACGGGGAGGGCCTGTCAGAACTAAACTCACTAAACCCTGCAGAGCAGGAACAAAGAGAACTGATGATAACATTCGAGCACCTAGATCTCATCCTACCAGAAATTTCACCCTATATTTTTCAATTACATGAATCAAAAAACTACCTTTTCTCCTAACCCAGGTCCGAGGTGGGATTCTCTCACTTGCAACCAAGTGCAGCTGGCTAATACCAATGCCAATTTTAAACCACTAATAATTCAAAAAGAAAAGGCTCCCGCCTCCTTGTAACAGTCTCAACTTCCCCTAGAATGTTTCGACCCATAATTCTCTTCCCCTCCTCTGATTTTCTAAGCCATTATTGTGTACCTACTCAGGCATTCAATTACTTACTCTCTTGTACTGTTACTCACAGGTATATCATGGCCTCATCTCAACCTGACAAAGATGACCAAGGATGAGCTGTATGTACAAAATTCTTCATATCTGACAGTATCTTCCACCATGTAGGGTACAACCTGATCAATCATGTCTGAGAAATAAAAGGCAACTACAGGCGATCTACATCAGAGTAGCAAACTTACCTTTACTG
This sequence comes from Cervus canadensis, assembly GCF_019320065.1. Lineage (NCBI taxonomy): Eukaryota > Metazoa > Chordata > Mammalia > Artiodactyla > Cervidae > Cervus > Cervus canadensis. Next base: position 49,580,153 of record NC_057406.1, read on the forward strand.
GAAATGAGCTTAAAGAGATGTTGGTTAAGATCACCCCAATTCATTCATTCACCCATCAAGCATTTATTTGGCACCTACTGGGTACCAAGCACTTTTGAGGTGCTAAAGAATACAGCAGGGAAAAATGACAGGGTCTCTGCTTTGACAGCGAGAGTCTGTATCTCTTCCAAACCGTGCACCGCCCCCCATCCTCCCCACCACCAAAAAAAAGATACCATTTAAAGAGGCTCAGTACAGGAATTCCTTGGCCATCCAGTGTTAGGATTCCGTGCTTTCAATCCCTGGTCGGGGAACTAAGATCCTGCAACCCTTGTGGCATGGCCAAAAAAAGAGGCTCAAGGCAGCCACGGGCATTTTTTCTGTAGCACAAACTCCATTACATTATAATTCATGCTTCCCCATGTGAAACATCCAATATATGTAAATTCACAGAACATTAAAGAAAAAATGCGGGTGTCAGAAATCCAGTCTAGAAGTTTTAAACCGTTTTTAATAATGAAAATCTTCCCCACCCTCAAAAGGAATCTACACAAAGCAATACCACTGAGGGTCAGTTTACGGTGGAGCTAGAACCAGGCCAGAGGCTGCCTCCCAGTTCTCAGGCCAGGTTCCTGTAACTTCACCTACTTCTTGCCTCTGGCAAAGAACACACTCAAAACGTATCTGTTTAATGAGGGAGCTAATCAAATACAAACATTACTAATTTCTTTCTTGAAACTGAGCCAGTATGAGAAACTGGAGTTGGACCCAGTTTTCAGTCCTTTTTCACTGAACAGTATCTAACTAATTCAAAATGAAAAGAAGGCAGGTGAGCAAAAGAGCAGAGAGGCCAGGGAAAAGTTCCTGCCCCACACGGGCAGATTCCATCTGAACTTGTCTGACTTCCTCATTGAAGTTCATTTTCGGATACTTCTTTGTTTCCATACTTAGGAATATACCACTTCCTTAGACACGTAAAGGAAGTGATATATTTTATACACATGCATGCACGCTGATACTCACACACCCAGAGGTGATCTACAACCCTTTATTCACAATCCGAAAATCCAAAAAGCTCTCAACACTGCAGATCTTTATTTGGCAGCAAACCCTGACCTGACCTCATTTGGTGGCAAAACCTGACCTAAACTGACTTGAAGTTATTTATAGTCTTTATTTTCCTTACTGACTGTGAATACTCACACGTTTCATTCCAAAAGATACTGAGGTAATTCAGTAGAATTTTCAGATATGGGATTGTGGATTTGCATATAAAATGTACTAAGTAATGATGATGACTCTGAAGTAACATTTTTTACTTCAAAAGCAAGTGTTCAAGTCTACACAGGGACGTCCCTGGTGTCCAGTGGTTAAGACTCTGCACGTCCACTGCAGGAGGCACAGGTCTGATCCCTGGTCGGGGAACTAAGACCCCACATGCCACGTGGCATGGTCCAAAAAATAAAGTCTACACAATATCAACAGAGCACAAACAGTTAAAATCAGAAGTCTCTGAGCTAAAAGGGATGATCATTCATTTATAGATGAGGAAACTGAGGCTCCCAGAGGCCACATGTCTTACCCAGGTCAACTAGTCTACCTGCTACCATCACCTAAGGCAATGCACTTCAGTGGACATTGGTCCCTACCCAGAGGGCCCTCCCTGTGGGTTTGGATCAGGTTCCACTTTTGTTCAATCAGAGTTCCCAAGGTCTCTCTAGAAAGTACCTGACTCAAAGGGAAAATATATACATATATGCTCTTAATACTTCCCTCCCTCAATTCCATTTTTCTTCCTAAAAATTTGGACGAGTGTACAAATGGCTTATCAAAAGGTAGCAGCCAATACCACTTACCCTAAGAGAGGGACAAAAGTGATGAGTTCATAATTAACAATGATCTTCTTCATCCTTCTATCCATTACAATTAGTGAAGCTATTATAAAGTAGGTAATATTAACTATACTGGCTTTCCAGGAGGCTCAGTGGTATAGAATCTGCCAAGCAGGAGAGGTGGGTTTGATCCCTAGGCTGGTACTATCCCCTGCAGAAAGAAATGGTAACCAACACCAGTCTCCTTGCTTGGGAAATCCCATGGACAGAAGAGCCTGGTGGGCTACAGTCCAAGAGGCCACCGAGTCAGGACTGAGAGACTAAACCACCACCACCATTAACTGTATTGTGAACGTATTCTACTTCAGAGATCTGTTTCAAATTAAGTACTGAGGGCGTAAGATGGTTGGTGACAATAAAAACAGCAGCTGTAGTTCTACCACTTAATGAGAGCCTGTCATGAGCCAGGAACTGAAAGGTCTTTTGCAGACACGACTTATTTGATCTTCACTATTCCCAGGTGGCGCTAGTGGTAAAGAACCTGACCTGCCTGCCAATGCAGGAGAAGAAAGAGACGGGGGTTCGATCCCTGGGTCAGGAAGATCCCCTGGAGGAGGGCAGGGGACCCGCTCCAGGCAGTATTCCTGCCTGGAGAATCCCGTGGACAGAGCAGCCTGGCAGGCTACAGTCCCTGGGGTCACAAAGAGTCAGACAGGACTGACGCGACCTAGCACGCATGCATGAACCCTGTGAAGAGAGTAATTCTGCCTCCTTTTTAAAGATGAGGAAGCTGAAGATTGGAAAGGTTAAGTATCCTTTTGAAGATCATACAAGATCACAGGCTATTTGAGAAACCATAGACATGAGCTTAAGAGTTCCAAACTTTAAGATCTGCGGCCATTTCTAGACTTTCTTTTGGTAAATAAATAACCAGGTGTGGAACACATAAAATTTAAAACTTAAAAGTACTCAGGCCAAAATAATCTTGATAGGGCCTACATGGAGTTTCATTGATAAGATGGCTAGTTATCTTTGCAAACGAAGAATAAAATTACAATATGTGTTCAGTTCAGTTCAGGAGTAGCCATCATAGTCAACGAGAGAGTCTGAAATGCAGTACTTGGAGGCAATCTCAAAAACGACAGAATGATCTCTGTTCTTTTCCAAGGCAAACCATTCAATATCATGGTAATTCAAGTCTATGCCCTGACCAGTAATGCTGAGGAAGCTGAAGACCTACAAGAACTTTTAGAACTAACACCCAAAAAAAGATGACCTGTGAGACTGACCAAATGGCCCAAATGGCATCCCGTTATCTCAATGGCTCTTATCTTCTCAAAGCTGCAAGACCACCAGATTCCAGACCTCTGGCTACGTGACCATCCCTTCAGAGACTTTTTCATTGGTGGGGTATAAGAAGGACTCCGTCAGAAAGGGAGAACGCTGGTTCTCCTTAAGAGCCAGTCACCCTCTCTTTCCCCTCTAACAAATTTCCTTTTCTTGCCTGACTGTCTGGCTCACTCTCTTCCTCTCTGCACTCGCCTTACATTCTGGCGCCGGAACCCAGTGGGGAAGATCCACCGCAGCTGGGTGGTCCCCTCCCTGGGACGAGCTCTCTGCTTGCCCTGCTAGACTGACATCCACACACCAGCCCACATTTCATCCACCGCTCACAAGGGTGAGTGCAATCCCACTTCCTCGGATCCTCTCTCTGGCCTCTTTTCCAAACCCCTGCGCTCGGCGGGAGGATCCCCACGGCCTTCAGGCCTTGTGCCCTGTCTGACTTTGAAATAGCAGACGCCCATTTCAAAGCAGACTATTATTACTCTCTGAGAAAGTCCTGAGAACAGGGATGCCTTTTCTCTTGGACCTTTCTCCTTGCTTTCTCTTGCCCTTGTTAACCTCCCTATTCGGCCACAATGGGAAATTCTCAATCCCAGCCCTCAAAATCTACTCCTCCAGGATGCCTTCTTCAAAACCTAAAAGCTTTGGGCTTCCAAGGGGAGATAAGACCAAAAAAGACTTATTTACTATTCTAACACTGTTTAGCCGGAATACAGACTTGATAACAGGTCCCAATGGCCAGAAACGGAACTCTCGATTGTAATACTCCACGGGACCTCGATAACTTCTGCCGCTGCGATGGCAAGTGGTTAGAAATCCCTCACGTTCAGTCTTGCTTTGCTCTTCGCTCTCAACCCTCTCTCTGAATTCTGTCCTACTTCTCAAATACTCCAAGCCCACTCTGGGCCACATCCTCCTAATACAATGTCTCCCGATCCCTATTCAGACTTTTCTTCTTCTTCCTTCAACCCTTCGGACCACGGCCAACTCCCCATGGCTCCCAATCCCCTTGCAGCCACTCCAGATCCAGCTCCACAACCTCCACCTTAGGTCCCCCACCCTCCCTCTTTCTCAGGCACAGCTCCCCACCCCACTCCCCAGCCTGGGCCTGAGATGAGCTCGGAGACCTCAGCCCCACCCTCTACCCTGAGGGTCCCAAGGCTTTACCTGGTCTGAACACTTTAAAAACAGGGACTGTTGCCGCCTATAGCTAGAACGAAGCGTTGTCTTGGAACCTATTGTACATTTAAGAATAAACTTCTGTAAAAAAATAAAATAAAATAAAACAGGGAACACTGCAGGGCCCCACTCCGTCCCCGCCCGGCCCCCCTTTCCAGGAAGCAGCTGAAGCAGAAAGCACCGCTCAGGTTCCCATCCCATTCTCCCTCACCGACCTATCTCAGACTAAAAAGCGTCTTGGCTCCTTCTCCTCAGACCCGGATAATTATCTAAAAGAATTCAAATATCTTACCCAGTCTTGACTTAACCTGGCATGATATTTGCATCACACTTTCCTCCACTCTTCTCCCAGAAGAGAAGGAACGAGTACGGCCAGCCTCTCAGGCGCATGCTGATGAGGTACCCAGGACAGACGACACGGGGCCTGTAGGGGCGACATCTGTCCCCCGAGAAGATCCCAACTGGGGTTATCAGGCAGGGAGACTGGACGAGCAGCCCGTAATCACACAGTTGCCTGCCTCATTGTGTGCCTTGAAAAGGCAGGGCATAAAGCCATCAACTTTGATCAGCTTCAGGAAGTAACTCAAGAGCTAGATGAAAACCCAGCACAACTTCTAGCCAGGTTAATGGAAGCACTACAGAAATATACAAAATTAGACCCCACTTCAGCAGAGAGCACCATTGTCCTTAATACCGATTTTATCTCCCAGTCGTCTCTAGGTATCTAAAAGAAACTAAAAAAGGCAGAAGAAAGCCCTCAAACCCCTCAACGAGATCTTTTAAAATTTAGCCTTTAAGATTTTCAATAACCGGGAAGATCAGGCAAAGCTAGAGAAGGCCCGACGAGATCAGGCCAAATACCAACCACCTTTTAGCCACTGCCCTACATGGCTCCAAGCCTCCATCAACCAAGAAAGAAAGGAAGCCACCTGGGCCCTGCTACAAATGTGCCAAAGAAGGCCCCTGGGCCGCTCATTCCTACAGCCAAGGCCCCTCCAGGTCCGCGTCCCAGCTGTGGCATGAAGGGACACTGGAAGGTCCCCTCCGGGGATCCGGACATCCCCTCCTGGTCCTGGGCAGGAGTCCTCCGGCCCAACTCTGCCCAGCCTCCTCGGACTCTCCGCTTTAGACCGAAGGTGCCCAGGGCCCCGGGCCCCGACTCTCATCACCTCCACGGAGCCCAGGTAACTTACAGTGGCAGGTAAGCCGATCTCCTTTTTCATTGACACGGGGGCCACTTAGTCTCCTATGCCTGCCTACTCCGGAGAAACCAAGGTCTCCCAGGTCTGTTATGGGGGCTGACGGTTTAATATCTACACCACAGATAACCGAGCCTCTACCTTGCACACTTCAAAATACTCCATTTTCCCATCTTTTCTCATACTCCCAAAATGCCCCACTCCTATTCTTGGGAGAGACCTTCTCTCAAAATTCAAAGCCTCAATTACTATCCCAAGCCCACCCTCGGACCTAGCCTGGTTACTGCTCATTAACACCCACCACTTCTGACATTCGTCTACAACAGGCTCCTTTCTGTTTTTCCAGACAAAACTCTATGAACAATTCTTACCCACAACTAGGAACTATAATACCGCCACACCTTTGTAATCACTTCACATATCTCCTTCCCTTCAGGCCGATCTGTCTATCATGTCTCAGGAACTGCAGGACATTCTCTTACTTTCTCAGGGAGACTCCCTTCTGCATATGATGTAAATACTCCTCTTGTAGGGACTACACTGGTAAGTTCACTGTCAGTTTCAGAGACTACTAACAAGTTCCCAGAAAGACTCCTATTTGTTTTTGATTTCAGCTGTTGTCTTCTTACTCCTGGAATATTTTTCTTATGTGGAACCACTACTTATTTATGTCTTCCCACTAACTGAACAGGAGCATGCACCCTGGTGTATCTGGCCCCAGATATTTCTATTGCTCCTAACAATCAGACCCTTGCTATCCCACTAACTCATAAGCAACCCAGACGGGCAATTCAATTCATTCCTCTATTAATCGGTTTAGGGATAGCTGCTGGGATTGGGACAGGGACCGCAGGACTCACAACCTCCTTAAATTACTATCAAAGTCTTTCTAAAGACCTCACTGACAGCCTAGAAGAAATAGCTAACAGCCTTTTCACTATCCAAAACCAGCTAGAATCCCTGGCAGCCGTGGTCCTCCAAAACAGAAGGGGATTAGACCTCCTCACAGCAGAAAAAGGAGGCCTGTGCCTATTTTTGGAGGAAGCCTGCTGTTTCTACACCAATAAATCAGGCATTGTAAAGGAAGCAGCAGGAAATCTGACAAACAGGGCCTGAAGAATACACCAACACCTCAGTAATTCATGGGAAAACTGGTTAACCAACTGGAATTGGATGCCCTGGGTCTTACCTTTCCTAAGCCCTCTCCTTCTACTTACCCTTATTCTAACTTTCAGCTCATGTTTAATGCATCTTTTTCCAAAATTTCTTCAGGACCACTTACAAGCCTTCACCAACTGAACTATCCATGAACTACTTCTAACTCACTCAGATGATCAAAAACTTCGACCCCACACAAACCCCCTTGACACACATTCCAGCCTTTTCTTACCTTACCCCCACGAAGCCCCTGTCTCAAAGGAAGCAGTTGCAGATGATTGACCTTTGGACCTTATCCTAAATCAAAAGGCTGGAATGATAGGGCCTACATGGGGTCTCATTGATAAGATGGCTCTTTATGTCAACCTTGCAAACAAAGAACAAAATCACACTGATCTGTGAGACTGACCAAGTTGCCCAAATGGCATCCCGTTATCTCAATGGCGCTTATCTTCTCAAAGCTGCAAGACCACCAGATTCCAGACCTCCGGCTACCCTTCACAGACCATCCCTTCAGAGACTTTTTCATTGGTGGGGTATAAGAAGGACTCCGTCAGAAAGGGAGAACGCTGGTTCTCCTTCAGAGCCAATCACCCTGTCTTTTCCCTCTAATAAATTTCCTCTTCTTGCCTGACTGCCTGGCTCGCTCTCTTTTTCTCTGCACTCGCCTTACAAATCTTCTATCAGGAATAAGACACAACTAGGTATACACACGATCACTGTATTAAAGTGCAATGCATGAAACAGAACAGGGCAGCAGGTGGTATAATACTAGGTACGTATTTCACACTTAGAGGTCTGGGTCGCTTTCTCAACCCTTACTTAATAAGACTTATTTTCATCAGCCCCTAGACCAAGAACTACTAAAACTGGAAACCTGGAAATTGTCCCAAATAATTTATTCACTCATCAGACAAATATTTAGACTGTATACTCTGGCATTACCTGGCACAGCGCCTGGTCACAGTGGTTAAAGACAGCACCCTCTCTTATGGAGCCCAGAATCCAGCATGGGTCCAGACTTCATACTGGAAATGTATATATATTCTGTGTACACAGCAAATGTATCATGTGGCATTTCTGAACAGCATTCTGTTCATTTTAAAACGTTTTGCAACCTCTTACCCACCCCCCTCAAAATACATATATATATTAAAACAAAGAGATGGATTTCTAACAACCTGAAAACACAACTTTCTTCCAGTTGCTACGGCCACATTTTATAATGGGGTGTTCTCTAAAATCACATCCAGGTACACTTTCAGTTCTCACCTACTCATAATCTCCTACACATTTGTTTATAACAAAGAATACCATACTGGATGGTCAATCGTGAAATAACTAGGCAACCTCAACCAAAGGGCTGTTTCACTCAAGAAAATGTTTAAAGTCCATATCCAGAGGGGCACAAAATCTATTAAACCTGGGTGTTTCCACCTGCCAGACCTGTTGCTCCGACCCTTTGGGGTTTACAGTCCTACCCAGTTGCTTTATGCGTTATCAACTAAGAGCAGATTAGGAAAGGCTGGGCTTGTGTGATCCGGAACCGAAGTTATTAGCATATCCCATGACCTGAAGGCTTGTGCTGGTTCCCTAGAGATCCGGTGCTGGAGTCCCAGATGGTTAAGGGCGTCGTGGTCACATGAAGGGGCCATAGCCTCAGCTGATCTCAAGATAGAGAAGAGCAGGAGCTGTCAGCGGCGCTCCCACACCAGTGTACGCACATCTACCAGTACAGCCTCTGAAGATTAACAGATTAAGCTGTCTCAAATAAGAGAGCAAAAATGTAACGAAGAAAAAAAAAACCACCTTTCACGTGTAAGTCCTTTAAATTTGGGGCCAGTACACTCTCCCCACAGCAAATTCACGGGCCAAGAAAACACCCCTCTTGGACAAAGTTTCGAGATCCGGGAAGAAACAGGATTAAGAATATAAAGCGCCTCTGTAAAGGGAAAAGGTTACAAGGGTGACATTAGAGGAGGAAGCCGCAGGAGGGGCAAGGACTGAGAATTGGTGAAATTTAGGAACTCTGGGTCCCGGGAGGGGGGCGGCGTGCAGAACAAGGCCTTAGGGAGAAAGTCAAATGACTCGGGGACCCTGCTGAAGGCACCTGGAGGGAAAAGGATTCGGCAGAAGGAGCGCGGATCTCCCAAACCGTCGGGAGGCGAGATCTGGACCCCAGATGCTGAAGCCGCAGCCCGGAGAGGAGCTCTGAGTTGGCGGCGCCCCCGAGGGAAGGGCAGGCGCCGGGCTCATCCCCGTGTCTGCAGGGAGGATGGGGAGGCGAGAGTGCAGCGCGCCGGGGCCGGGACACCGCGCGGTCGTGCCGGTCCAGGGCTCCCGGCCCGCTACTCACCTCTCCGAACTGGAAGGCGGAGACGATGGTGACAACGACGCCCACGAAACAGACGTAGAGCCCATACCTGTGGGACAGGCAGGTATAGGTCTGTCTCTGCAAGAGCTTGAGCAGCATCACCCCGGCCGCCGCCACGCCGCGCCGCGCCCGGGGAGTCGGAGACGCCGCCGCTGCAGCCTCAACGAGCCGCCATTCCGCGGCCCCCGCAGGGCCGCCGCGCTCAGGTCACAGCCTCCGGCCGCCGCGCATTGCCGCTCCGGGGACCGACGCCCGCTCGGCTCCACGCCGCGGCCGCCGCTTCCGGGAGCCGGGAGCCCACGCCCTCCTCGCCGCGGAGGCGGTCGCGCGGCCCCCGAGGCAGCCGGCGCCGCCCCAGTCTAGCCGGGCTAGAGACGGCTGCGGCGGCGGCGGCGGCGGCGGCGGCGGCCGGGCCCGCAGCGCCACCTGGAGGGCGGAGGGGCGGAAGACAGGCGCGAGCCCCCGTGATTGCGCACGCGCGGTGCGCTCCTCGGGCCTGGCAGGGATCCTTGAAACTGGCTTGTGTTGGCGACCACACAGCACAGGCCTCTGTAAGGAGGCCGTGCCCCAGACAGTGCTGCTTGGGCACCAGTGTTTTTGAGCGCAAAACCCTTCCTGCATTTACAATGATCAGCCAATCCTGGTTTTTCACAACGCTAAGAGGAGACGCTGTTATAGATCTCTTTTCCCCTCCTGCCATCTAACCGTATTGTTGAAAGAGGAATTTGGAGGACTCAGTTCAGTTCAGTTCATTTCAGTCGCTCTGTCCAGTCCGACTCTTTGCGATCCCATGAACTGCAGCACGCCAGGCCTCCCTGTCCATCACCAACTCCCGGAGTCCACCCAAACCCATGTCCATTGTGTCGGTGATGCCATCCAACCATCTCATCCTCTGTCGTCCCCTTCTCCTCCTGCCCTCAATCTTTCCCAGCATCAGGGTCTTTTCCAATGAGCCAGCTCTTCGCATCAGTTGACCAGAGTATTGGAATTTCAGCTTCAACATCAGTCCTTCCAATGAATACCCAGGACTGATCTCCTTTAGGATGGACTGGTTGGATCTCCTTGCAGTCCAAGGGGCTCTCAAGAGTCTTCTCCAACACCACTAAATGTGCTAAAAACGAAATTCATTCATTCATCTAGTTAGTGAATATGTATTTAGTGTCCAGTGTCTGGCGGGGTGCTTGGTGTCAGGTATTCAAAAATGAACTAGAGGGAATTCCCTGGCTGTCCAGAGATTAGGACTCCTCCCTTCCACGGCAGGGGCCTAGGGCTACATCCCTGGTTGGGAAACTAAGAGCTCCCAGGCCCCCGTGGTGGTGGTGGTGGTGTTCAGGTGGGGCTAAAAAAACAGTCAGAAATGAACTAGATCTGGCCACTGTTCCCAGGGAGAGACTAGCCGGGGAGATAAACACAGAAAGCACTAAATACTATTTTAAAAAAAACGTTGTTACAACAGATGTTGTGCCGTGTATTGCCAAGGAGGTCAGTTATTTCTACTTTGGCACCAGGTGATTTTTAAGAGGGCGAAGGAAATGGCACCCCACTCCAGTATTCTTGCCTGGAAAATCCCACGGACTGAGGAGCCTGGTAGGCTAAAGTCCATGGGGTCGCAAAGAGTCGGACACGACTGAGCAACTTCACTCACAGGTAGAAGAGGGAGTGTGGACCGTATCCGTGCATGCTTGCTCAGTCGTGTCTGACTCTTTGCAGCCCCACAGACTGTAGCCCACCAGGCTCCTCTGTCCCTGGGATTTCCCAGGCAAAAATACTGGAGTAGGTTGCCATTTCCTCCAGCAGGGGATCTTCCCGACCCAGGGATCGGACATGAGTCTCCTGTGGCTCACGCATTGCCAGGCGGATTCCTCACCACTGAGCCACCCGGGAAGCCTGTGGACAGTGCTGTTGTTGTTCAGTCGCTCAGCCGTGTCCAGTTCTTTTCACCCCCGAGGAAGGCAGCACGCCGGGTTTCCCTGTCCTTCACCATCTTCCGCAGTTTGCTCAAACTCATGTCCATCGATGCCATGCAACCATCTCGTCCTCTGTCATCCTCTTCTCCTCTTGCCTACAGTCTTTCACAGCATCAGGGTCTCTTCGAATGAGTGGGCTCTTCGCATCAGGTGGCCAAAGTATTGGAGCTTCAACTTCAGCATCAGTCCTTCCAATGAATATTCAGGGTTGATCTCCTTTAGGGTTGACTGGATAAAACCAGAGGACTTAAGTCTCAAGGGGTTTGCAACGACAATATTTCCTATCAGGACACACAGTTTTCTCTTTCAGCATTTTATTAACACTCCTGGTGCCTTTTTCCACCCGTCATCCCAGGAGAGGAGGGATGTACCTGACTGGCAAGGTTGCAAGAAATTGAGCTTGTCTGCCAGAGACAGAAGTTCTCATCCACTATCTGCCAACCATAGGAGCATCTATGGCCCAGCCTGGGCCTGGGCCTAGAAAGTGTGTCTCATTCAGAGAGAAAATATTAGCTGCTTGCTGGTTTGAAAAGATGAACAGCATTCTTCAATTCACCGTATCAGCACTAAAACCGATGCATCCATCTCCATCTGTCTGTATCTTACACCATATTCTCAATGAGTTTGAAACTCAGGAGACAAAAATGCTTTAGGTGTTGGGCGCCTAAACACCATGTATCTCTGAGTCACCTTCTGCTCAGTCCTGATGAAAAATGAACAACCAAAGTAAACAATCCTACACAGTGAAGAGCCTCTTGCCCTGGGCTTGCAAAATATAAACCTCGAATATAGATATGGTGTACTTGGAGGGCATACCTTGACCTTGATAAGAAGATGACCCTAAACAGAGAGCTTTAACTAGTTGATTTAAGAAAAGTTGAAATGACTCCTGATATGTCTATATTTAGCTTAGTCCTTGCTTTACTCAAGGTAAAAAGATAAAAATGTTAACATTATGAAATACTTGTACTTTTCAGCTTTAGGCTTGAAAAGCTTGCATGTTGTCAGAAAACATACTTTAATTTTGTCCCCTACTTGTTCCTTTCAAGATAAACAGTGCACGTTCGTAAAACACAAGTCTATTGTAAGTGACCTCATGCCTTTCTTTTTTTTTAAAAAAAAGAAAGCCGGGGATCGGGATGGGGAATACGTGTAAATCTATGGCTGATTCATATCAAAAAAAAAAAAAAAAGAAAGCCAACACAGCTTTTATTTATTTTTGCAAAATAATAGCTAAAGCAAATTATTAAAAAATTTCATTGCTTCTGATAGAATTCCAAGAGCCAAAACATAACATGGCCCACTGCGTATTTTTTTGTGAATGCAAATATATCATGTATATATAAACAAATACACATAGTTATCACATAAGTGGGGCTTCCCTGGTGGCTCAGGTGGTAAAGAATCTGCCTGCAGTGCAGGAGACCCAGGTTCAGTTCTTGGGTCAGGAAGATTCCCTGGAGAAGGGAATGGCTACCCGCTCCAGTATTCTTGCCTAGGAAATCCTATGGACTGAGGAGCCTGGCGAGCTACAGTCTATAGGGTCGCAAAGAGCCAGACACGGCTGAGTGACTGACAGTGTCACTTTTTCACAAAAGAGTGACCATGCTTTACTCTCTTTACTTGATTCTCACTTGTAGGTTTTTTGGGTATATCTCATCTCTGCAATAGCTTGGATGGTAAAGACTCTGCCTGCAATGCAGGAGACCTGGATTCGATCCCTGCATTGGGAAGATCACCTGGAGAAGGGAATGGCAACCCACTCTAGTATTCTTGCCTGGAAAATCCCATGGACAAAGGGGCCTGGTGGGCTACAGGGTCGCAAAGAGTCAGACCTGACTGAGTGACTAGCACACACACATCTCTGCAAACTAGACATCACAAAGGCAGGAGCCCGGCCCTCTTACTCATAACTACATCCCTACCCTTAGCATTCCACGTGCCTCAGACGGTGAAGTCTGTCTGCAATGCAGAAGGGTCACAAAGAGTCGGACACGACTGAGCGACTTCACTTTCACTTTTCACTTTCACGCACTGGAGAAGGCAATGGCAACCCACTCCAGTGTTCTTGCCTGGAGAATCCCGGGGAGGGGGAGCCTGGTGGGCTGCCGTCTATGGGGTCCCAGACAGTCGGACACGACTGGAGCGACTTAGCAGCAGCATCTAGGTTTCTAAATCTCTGTCATGTTTATTGTTATTTACTCTTTGTGTCATTTTGTATATTACTTTGTACTGTCTCAACGTTTTGCTAAGGAATTTTTTCCCCTTATGCTTTGGCTCATTCTATTTTTGTGTGGTCTTATATTTCATTGATTTGTGCCTTTATCTTTGTAATTTCCTTTCCTCTTATTCTCTTAATTTACTCCCTTGCTCTTTTTTTTTCTTCAGGATACGCCAGTGGGGCATTTTAGTTCTCTGCCAGGGACCTCGGCAGTGAAAGCAGAGTGCTACCTCCTGGACCACCAAGGAATTCCCCTTCTTCGTTGCTTCTTCAGCTAGTTTCTCAAATGTAATACTTAGGTCAATTTTTATTTTTAGTGTTTATTGCTTTTCATAAATGTCCTCAAACGATAAGCTTCAAGTACTACTTTTACTGCATCCCATGGACGTCTGCATGGAATGCAGGTGTACGCTGAGACTCGGGGCTCCTCTGTAGGTACCCCGCCGCGGGCACACGGGGTCCACGTCAGGGGAACCGCGGCATGATGGCTCCAGGCCGAGGCCGAGGTGGTAACTGGGTTCTCAGGGCGTGCATGGTCGGGGCGGAGCAGCACTGTATCTCCACACACTGGAACACTAACCCATCACGCAGGACGTGGAAGAAATAAGCGAAAAATCACACGCTGGAATCAGGAAGCGCCCCCTTCCTCCCTGCAATAGCCCTCCACCGCCCTCTACTGGCAAAGTTTAGGATCACAGCACTACGAAAGAGAAATGCTTAGTTCAAGTCCATTAACACAGAGACGGTTCTGAGCGGATGAATTTGGAGCGGAGAGGCACTCTCTGATAACCAGTACATCCCTGAAACTAGGGTTTGGGGTGTAGTTTAGATTCTCTTAGTCAGGTGAATTCACAGAAGATTTTAATCTGGCGGTGACATGGGATAAGAAGCTGGGGAAAGGGCACCCAGCTTTTTTGCTAGTGAGACAGTGGAAATGTGATGTGGTTCTGAAGCCAGCATTGCTGGAAGTGGCTTCCGCGCTCTGTAGCAGACGTCCTGGTCTGCTCTTCCCTGGCCCACCGTGGCAGAATCCACAACTCCCTTGGAGCTCAGTTCAGTTGAGGTTTGGGGAGCACTTCCTTGCAAATTCAACCTAAAGTCTCTTTTTGTTCAACCCTCCTGATTGTTCATGGATGAACCAGCTGAATCCTTTTCTGTTTAAATCAAGGAATAGATTCTTTAGTCTACAAATAATAGTTTGACCAAAACATAAGAGTGTATTCTATATGATATGACACCCTGGAATTCATAGACTTCCTTTGTTGCCTAGTACATGGTCAATTTTTGTGAGTTTCAGGTTTGCTCAAAAGAATATATATTACCCTTCTTCTCTTTCTTTCTCTCTGTATCCGGGCTCCTACACTCCCCCATTTAAGTTCTCGTGAGCCATCCATTTAACTAGAGGTTCCAACAATTTCCCAAGATCATTATTAAGCCCACCATGATATACTTTGCAGAATCTATTTGCAAAATTTAATCCCATCTTTCTGTTTGAAAGTTGTGTCCATTTCCTGATTCCCACGCCTTTGGAGCTTTCTGATAGCCACAATTTTTTTTTAATTGGTTTCTGGTTTTCTCCTCCATACAGCCAAAGTAATGAGCACTCAATGTATGTATTTGATAATCTGTAAACCCTGATTATCTAACTCATTGCATGTTACATGCATAATTAAATCGGAAGAATTTTCTATCATGCACAGCCTTGCTTCAAGAAGACTGTCAGGAGTACTCTGATAGTTTGCTACAAAGCTTTGGCAAGGTTCTAAATTTATTATAGTCACTATAACCCATGTTAGGGAACAGTATAAATCCAAGTGATGCCAAATTATGGGCACCAAATTTCAGAGTCACTGACAGTTTATCTAAAGTGCAAATGTTGGACTTCCCTGGCAGTCCAGTGGTTAAGAATTCACCTTCCAGCCACTCTTGCCTACGATGGCCACACTCCTTCTGTGGAGTGTGAGTGTGTGTGTGTGTGATGTGTGTGTGCTTTGTCACTCAGTCATGCCCGACTCTGCAACCCCATGGACTGTAGTCGGCAAGGTTCCTCTGTCCATGGGGATTCTCCAGGCAAGAACACTGGAGTGGGTTGCCATTGCCTTCTCCACTACATGCCACAACTAAGGCCAAATAAATAAATAAATATTTAAAAAATAAAAAAATAAATAAAAAGTGCAAATGTCACAGTAGAAGACAATATAACTGTTGCCTCTGACATTTCAGTCCAAGAGGGTTAAGAGATAACTATGGTAAGACTCCCTAGAGGGTACAAAGGGAAACAGTTAATAATGATTAGCATTATGTGTGAATAGAGGGAAACTCATGAAAAAGAAAATCCATTTTCTTTTTGTCTTTCTTTTCTATCATCAAGTACAAACTAGCTGCTGGTTTTGCTCTATTGCTTCATTGTAAACTATATGTAAAACAAAACAATAAAAATTTCTAGGACTTCCTTGGTGGTCCAGTGGTTAACACTATGTGCTTCCTGTTTATAATAGCCAGGACATGGAAGCAACCTAGATGCCCATCAGCAGACGAATGGATAAGGAAGCTGTGGTACCTATACACCATGGAATATTACTCAGCCATTAAAAAGAATTCATTTGAATCAGTTCTAATGAGATGGATGAAACTGGAGCCCATTATACAGAGTGAAGTAAGCCAGAAAGATAAAGACCAATACAGTATACTAACGCATATATATGGAATTTAGAAAGATGGTAATGATAACCGTATATGCAAAACAGAAAAAGAGACACAGATGTACAGAACAGACTTTGAGACTCTGTGGGAGAAGGCAAGGGTGGGTTGTTTAGAGAGAACACCATCGACATATGTATATTATCAAGGGTGAAACAGGTCACTAGCCCAGGTTGGATGCATGAGACAAGTGCTCCAGGCTGGTGCACTGGGAAGACCCAGAGGGATCGGGTGGAGAGGGAGGTGGGAGGGGGGATCGGGATGGGGAACACATGTAAATCCATGGCTGATTCATGTCAATGTATGACAAAACCCACTACAATATTGTAAAGTAATTAGCCTCCAACTAATAAAAATAGATGGAAAAAAAAAACCAAAAAAAACCCTATGTGCTTCCAATACAAGGGGCATGGGTTTGATTCCTGGTTGGGGAACTAAAATTCCACATGTCTCCTGTGACTAAAAAAAAATTTTTTTGAAAAGCTACATGCTAAGTTCCCTCCCTTGCAATGTAGACAGTTCTACTCCTCTCTAAGCTGATATCCTCTTTGGGTCCTCACTTGAGATGAGATAGGGCTAGTTTTGCTCATGTCTCCCATTCCACCTCATTCTGGTCTAAAGTGGATAGTTAAGTTATTCTTCTTGGCTTTATTTTCACTTCACAATGTGCAGATTTGCTGCTAATTAATTCCGAGAAGTTCTTCTAGATAAGCTAGGGATATTCCTTTTCTCAAAAAGAAACATTATTTTATATTAAGACAAATTTCTCTCTAATAATATTAAATAAACAGTTATAGGTCTTGGGAATTCCTTGGAGGCCCAGTGGTTAAGACTCCACTCTTTCATTGCTGAGGTGTGGGTTCAATCCCTCATGGGGTAATTAAGATCCCACAAGCCATGCAGTGTGGCCAAAAATTAAATAAATAAACAAAAAAATGTTTAATTTAAAAAGATAAGAATGATCACATTTTTTAAAAAGTTATGGGTCAAAGCCAGTGTCTGTTGAGCAATCATGGAACACTGTTTTGGTTTCTGTATCCATTTACTGCCCTAATTCTTTTGCCTCAATTTCCTAGAATATTATGTAGTTAACATTATTTTTAAAAAAGCAACTTTATAGAGGGATAATTTACCTACCATAAAATTGAGCCATTTTAGGTCAACAATTATTTAAGTAAATTTATGAGTTGTTCAACCATCATGGCAATCCAGAATTAGCATTTGGAATAGTTTCATTACTCTAAAATTCTCCTGGGGATTCCCTGGTGATCCAGCAGTTAGGACTCCTGCGCTTTCAACTCGAGGGTGCAGGAAACTATGACCTTAGTTCAGGTCTTGCAACACGCAGAGCAGCAAAAAAAAAAAGTTACCTTGGACTTGTTTGCCGTTCTGAATAGTACTCAATTGTATTCCTACCGTGTTTTGTTTGTCCATTCACTGAACATCTGAAGGGCTTCCCAGGTGGCGCTAGTGGTAAAGAAACCGCCTGCAAATGCAGGACACATAAGAGACTCAGGTTTGATCCCTGGGTTGGGAAGATCCCCTGGGGGAGGAAATGGCAACTGACTCCAGTATTCTTGCCTGGAGAATCCCATGGACAGAGGAGCCTGGTGGGTTACAGTCCCCAGGGTTCCAAAGAGTCAGACGCGACTGAAATGACAGCACATATGCAGGCATGGATATTTGAATCATTTCTGGATTGGATCTAATTATTTGTTTTGCTTTGTTTTTAGGATTGCATCTAATTATTTGTAATGCTGCTATGAACAATGCACATACATGTCTTCAGGTGGACTTATGTTTTCATTTCTCTTGGGTAAATATAAAGGCATGGGCTTGCTGACTTATGCGGTAAGTTTACATTGACATTTGAAAAAATTCCCAAACCATTTTCCAAAGTGGGCATACAAATTTTCCTTTCCCAGGATCTATGCAAGAGGATTCCAGTTTTCTCTCATTCTCTCCAACACTCTGCATGGTCTCTTGTTTTAATTATGGTCACTTGGTACACTTTTGATTTGTACTTCATTTGCATTTCATGATGGAGATTCATGACATTGTACAGGAGACAGGGATCAAGGCCATCCCCAAGAAAAAGAAATGCAAAAAAGCAAAATGGCTGTCTGAGAAGGCCTTACAAATAGCTGAAAAAAGAAGAGAAGTGAAAAGCAAAGGAGAAAAGGAAAGATGTACCCATTTGAATGTAGAGTTCCAAAGGAGAGATGTACCCATTTGAATGTAGAGTTCCAATAGCAAGGAGAGATAAGGAAGCCTTCTTCAGCAATCAATGCAAAGAAATAGAGGAAAACAACAGAATGGGAAAGACTAGAGATCTCTTCAAGAAAATTAGAGATACCAAGGGAACATTTCATGAATGAACAGATGGGCTCAATAAAGGACAGAAATGGTAGGAACCTAACAGAAGCAGAAGATATTAAGACGAGGTGGCAAGAATAAGCAGAAGAACTGTACAAAAGAGATCTTCATGACCCAGATAATCATGATGGTGTGATCACTCACCTACAGCCAGACATCCTGGAATGAGAAGTCAAGTGAGCGTTAAGAAGCATTACTATGAACAAAGCTAGTGGAGGTGATGGAATTCCAATTGAGCTACTTCAAATCCTAAAAGATGATGCTGTGAAAGTGCTGCACTCAATATGTCAGCATATCTGGAAAACTCAGCAGTGGCCACAGGACTGGAAAAGGTCAGTTTTCATTCCAATCCCAAAGAAGGGCAATGCCAAAGAATGCTCAAACTACCACACAATTGCACTCATCTCACATGCTAGTAAAGTAATGCTCAAAATTCTCCAAGCCAGGCTTCAGCAATACGTGACCGGTGAACTTCCAGATGTTCAAGCTGGTTTTAGAAAAGGCAGAGGAACCAGAGATCAAATTGCCAACATCTGCTGGATCATCAAAAAAGCAAGAGAGTTCCAGGAAAACATCTACTTCTGCTTTATTGACTATGCCAAAGCCTTTGACTGTGGATCACAATAAACTCTGGAAAATTCTTCAAGAGATGGAATATCAGACCACCTGATCTGCCTCTTGAGAAACCTGTATGCAGGTCAGGAACCACCAGTTAGAACTGAACATGGAACAACAGACTGGTTCCAAATGGGAAAGGAGTACGTCAAGGCTGTATATTGTCACCCTGCTTATTTAACTTATATGCAGAGGACATCATGAGAAACGCTGGGCTGGAAGAAGCACAAGCTGGAATCCAGATTGCCAGGAGAAATATCAATAACCTCAGATATGCAGATGACACCACCCTTAAAGCAGAAAGTGAAGAAGAACTAAAGAGCCTCTTGATGAAAGTGAAAGAAGAGAGTGAAAAAGTTGGCTTAAAGCTCAACATTCAGAAAACTAAGATCATGGCATCTGGTCCCATGACTTCATGGCAAATAGATGGGGAAACAGTGGAAAAAGTGAGAGACTTTATTTTTCTGGGCTCCAAAATCACTGCAGATGGTGACTGCAGCCATGAAATTCAAAGATGCTTGCTCCTTCGAAGAAAAGCTACGACCAACCTAGATAGCATATTAAAAAGCAGAGACATTACTTTGTCAACAAAGGTCCGTCTAGTCAAGGCTGTGGTTTATCCAGTGGTCATGTATGGATGTGAGAGTTGGACTATAAAGAAAGCTGAGTACTAAAGAATTGATGCTTTTGAACTGTGGTGTTGGAGAAGACTCGTGAGAGTCCCTTGGACTGCAAGGAGATCCAACCAGTCCATCCTAAAGGAGATCAGTCCTGGGTGTTCATTGGAAGGACTGATGCTGAAGCTGAAACTCCAGTACTTTGGCCACCTGATGAGAAGAGCTGACTCATTTGAAAAGACCTGACTCATTGGAAAAGGCCCTAATGCTGGGAAAGATTGAGGGCAGGAGGAGAAGGGGACGACAGGATGAGATGGTTGGATGGCACCACCGACTCAGTGGACATGGGTTTGAGTGGACTCTGGGAGCTGGTGATGGACAGGGAGGCCTGGCGTGCTGTGGTTCACAAAGCCATGGAGTCTCAAAGAATTGGACATGACTGAACGACTGAACTGAGCTGAACTGAACTGCATTTCCCTAATGACTAATGTTGTTAGCATCTTCTCAGATCTTTGTTAGTTATTTGTATGTCTTCTTTGATGAAATGCCAATTCAAATCCCTTGCCAATTCTTTGTTTAATTTTGTTTTTATTTGTTTATTTATATTTGGCTATACTGGGTCTTTGTTGCTGTGCTTGGACTTCCTCTAGCTGTGGCGAGTGGGAGCTACTCTCTAGCTGGGGTGCACAGACCCCTCACTGCAGTGGCTTCTCTTGTCCGTCCCTAAAGTGTGGGCTCAGGGGTCGTGGCACACGGGCCTAAACGCCCTGAGGCATGTGGGATCTTCCTGGACCAGGGATCAAACCTCCGTCCCCTGCATAGGCAGGCAGACTCCTAACCACTGAGTCACCAGGGAAGTCCCCCGTACCAATTCTTAAATTGGACTCTCTCTAAAGAGAGGTTAAAAAGAGGTTAAAACCTTTGACAACCTGATTTCTACCCTTGCTGCTCTTAAAACTGCCCTCTGAAACAATAAAATATCACTGAAATAATGAATCCTGACACATTCAGAAGTATTTACTTATTCATCTTCCCCTTAACCTTTCTGCACTATTTCGTAATATCTTCAATAACCCCCTTCTTTGGCTGTATCATGTGAGATCTTAGTTTCCCAGCCAGGGATCTAACATGGGCCCATGACAGCAGAAGCACTGAGTCCTAACCGCTGAACCACCAGGGAATTCCCAAATAACCTCCTCTTGAAATGTTGTCTTACTCTGATGTTCATAACAGAATACTTCCCTGATACTTCTCAAGTTATTTTTTTGTTCTTTGATGAGCACCACAGATTTGTGGGATCCTAGTTCCCCAACCAGGGGTTGAACCAGAGTCCTAATGACTGGACCACCAAAAAATTCCCCTCAGGTGTCTTTGATAACTTCCTTTTTTGGGTGGTATTCTCCTGTCTGCTCTAGGTGGTCCAGACAACATGGACTAGATCTCCGCCCTATGCTCTTCTCCTTTTCCATTTTTTTCCATAGAATATTATAATATTATAGTATCTCTAAGGAAATGTCTAATAAGAAAGGAGGTGTTTAACAACATCTTCAAGGAAGTAGTGTTCTCAGAATCTGGTGAGAAGTGGAGCTGCGAAGGGGGAGCTGCCCAAAGGAGTTGCAGTCATGGATTAGAGATGCAGATAGATAGATCAGAACAGATGCAGCTAGTCAGGCAGAAACTACAAGAGTCTGGGGAAAGAAAGACATTTATGGGGTCAGCAAAGGATATGGAAATGAATCTGGGAGCAAATGGAGAATAGTCAACATAACATCCTACTGTTCCGTCACATGCAGTGTCTAGAACAGGTGTCATCATAGCGCCTACATCACCTCCCTGTTTTTCTGTGCCTGTCAGTGGTACCACTATTCTCATAGTCTCCCAGGCTGGAACCTCAGAAATCACTCTGACCCTCAGTCAGTGATCCCTTCTGCTTGCAAAGTCTCTGTTCCTTATTTGACATTAGCCACCTCGTGAGGTTGAAACAAACAACGGTTAAGATCTTGCATAAATGTGAGATTCCATGGGTTTATGGTACTCAATAGTGCATCATGATTTTATTGTAATTTTCACATGTATATTTGTCTTTTGAACAAGATAGTACATTCTGGGGGTGGGGGCGGGGTCTACTGCCTGCAATGCAGGAGACCCAGTTCTGTCCCTGGGTCTGGAAGATCCCCTCAACAATGGTATGGCTATCCACTCAAGTATTCTTGCCTGGAAGATTCCATGGACAGAGGAGCCTGGCAGGCTGCAGTCCATGGGGTCGCAAAGAGTCGAACACAACTGAGTGACTAACATTTTCAGTTCCACTTCTATTCTCTACATTCCTTCAAATCTTCTTCATGCCCATCAGGTTTCTGTTAGGGTAGGCATTCAGAAAATGTTCATAAAAGGAATAGATGAATGACTCAGACATGGGCCTAAAACTTGCCTAAATCCTTTGTCCAAATTACATATTGTGAGAACACACACTCAACTCATTTTGTTACTGAACAGAACTCAGTTTCACTTACCTAATATGCAACAAAGCCAATCTACTGACTCTGGATTGTAGTGAAGGAAACTATAGAGAGTTTATTTTGCAGGACATCAGGCCAGGAGACCAGGTACTCCCTGTTGGCAATGGTTTTTAAAGGCAACATTAGGGTGAAGGTTGCAGGGTGTGTGATCAGCTTGTGGACATTCTTCTAATTGTGGGTGGTGGTGAGGTAGAAACCACATGTTACATACCGATTCCCTGTACTCAGTCGTGTCTGACACTTTGCAAACCCATAGGCTGTAGCCTGCCATAGAATTTCCTGTCCATAGAATTTTCCAGGCAAGAATACTTGAGTGGGTTGCCATTTCCTATTTCCCAGGGATCTTCCCAACCTAGGGATCAAACTTGCATCTCTTCCATGTCCTGCATTGGCAGGCGGGTTCTTTACCATTTGCGTCACCTGGGAAGCCGTGGTGGTGAGATAACAAGATAATATTTCTGGAACCTCAATCCTCAACTTTCTGGTTCCAGCAAGTCTGGTTAGCAGTTTCTATTCAAGGAGGGTCCAGGTGTCCATAAAACAACTCAAGGATATGGATCAGATTGTTCTATATATCTGTATATCTATATGTCTATAGCCTTTCAGGAGGAACTGAAACCATGCATCTCAGATTGGGACACAAACTCGGGCAAAACCCATGGTCTTTTAACTGAGATCACACACCAGGCTTCAGCACTTACTGAAGTTCAGGTTCTCGCTCTCTCTCTCTTTTTTTTTTTTCTTTTAAGAATATCTGTTTATTTATTGGCTGTGCTGGCTTTTCTGTAGCTGCTGAGAGTTGGGACTGTTTGTTGAGGTATGCAGGCTTCTCGTTGCGGTGGTTCCTCTTGTGGAGCACGGGCTCTAGTTTCCAGGGCTCCAGTAGTTGCAGCCAAATGGGCTCAATAGTTGTAGCACACAGGCTTAGCTGTTCCAAGGCTTGTGGAATCTTCCCAGACCAGGGATCGAACCTGAGTCCCCTCATTGGCGGGAGGATTCTTATCCAGTGACCCACTAGGGAAGTCCAAACTCAGGTTCTTGACATTGCGTCACAAACTGACAGGTAGGAAGTGTATTTCTTTAGAGAAACCCACTCCATAGAGTGTGAGCCATCGTAGACATCAAGAGTGGTGCCAAAATATGGTGTGGTTAGGTTTTTATTTTTCCAATAATTGTATTATTTTATTTTACTTTTGGCTGCACTGGATCATCCTTGCTGCACACAGGCTTTCTCTAGTTGTGGCGAATGGGGTTACTCCCTAGTTGCAGTGCTCGGGCTTCTCATTGCAGTGGCCTCTCTTGCAGAGCACAGGCTCCATAGTGTGGGCTTCAGTGGTGATGTGTGGGCTTAGTGACCTCTTGGCATGTGGGATCTCCCCAGATCAGGGTTTGAACCCGTGTCTCCTGCATTGGTACACTGAGCCTTTAGGGAAGCCCTGGTATGGTTAGTTTTTTTTGAATGTTTTATTTTATTTATTTATTGGACATGTAGCATGTGGGATCTTAGTTCCCTAACCAGGGATTGAACCCATGCCCCCTCCATTGGGAGCTCAGAGTCTTAACCACTGGACCACCATGGAAGACACATGGTTAGTTTTTATGGGCTGGATAATTTCACAGGCTAATAAATGGAGGATTATTCCAACTATTTCAGGGAAGAGGGAGAGATTTCCAGGAATTGTGCCACCACCCACTTTTTGATCTGTGATAGTTGCCCTCAGGGAAATCCTTGTGGCTCAGACAGGAAAGAATCAGCCTGCAATGCAGGAGACCTGGGTTCTATCCCTGGTTCAGGATGATCCTCTGGAGAAGGAAATGGTTATCCACTCCAATATTCTTGTAACAGGATGGAAAGGGGTAGGGCACAACTTTTGAAAGAATGACATAGCCCAAGGACACAAAATAAACCGAGAATGGGACCAAGGTAGAAGAGAAGACTAGACCTTGATCCTCGATCAGCAAGTGAAATGACACACCCAGAGGTGCCACGACAGTTCCAAGGCATTGTTAAGAACAAGGAGTGGGTAGTGGCCCAAATCCTGGAAATATCTGCCCCTTCCCAAAAATCAGTTCAGTTCAGTCGCTCAGTCATGTCCAACTCTTTGCGACCCCATGTCTATCATGTCTATAGCACCCCATGTCTATAGCACTCCCTGTCTATCACCAACTCCCAAAGCTTGCTCAAACTCATGTCCATCGAGTTGGTAATGCCTTCCAACCATCTCATCCGCTGTCCCAGCCACATGGGTTCAAGTCCCCAAAATAGCTGGAATAATCCTCCCACTCATTAGCATATGAAATTACCCAGCCTATAAAAACTAACCACGCCAGATTTCAGGGCCACACTCGCCCTATGTGACAGCCCACACTTTCTCTGTGGAGTGTGTTTCTCTCTGTATCTGAATAAATCCACTTCTTACCCATCACTTTGTCTCTCACTGAATTCTTTCTGCGATGAGACATCAAGAACCCGAGCTTCATTAGGTCCTGAAACCAGGTACTGTGAGTTTTGGCTGGGTTTGAGTAGGGTTCAAGTCCCAAGCAGGGTTTTGGCTGGGTTTGAGTCCCAGCACGTGGGCTCAAGTCCCAGTCTGTGGTAAATGGCTTCTCTGTTGCCTGGAGAATTCCGTGGACAAAGGAGCCTGAAGGGCTACAGTTCATGGGGTTGCCAAGAGCTGGAGAAGACTGAGCGGTTGACACAGCAACCGCCGCAAAGTCAGACACTGAGCGACTGACGCTTTCGCTTTCAGCCGGCCTCAGAACTGTCGGGGCCCTGGGGGGCGTCACTTGAGCTGACGATGTGTTACAGTGAGAGTGTACTGAGGCTCAGGCTCCCCGAACGGCTCACAGGAGATGTGGGTTCAATTCCTGCGTCGGGAAGATGCTCTGGAGGAGGGAATGGCAACCCACTCCAGTATTTTTTTTTTTTTTTTGGATGCACCTGATCTTTGTCTCGGAATGTGGGATCTTGTGGCTTATGGGATTTAGTTCCCTGACCAGGGATCGAACCCAGGCCTCCTGCATTGGGAGTGCAGAGTCCTAGCCACTCGACCACCAGGGAAGTCTGCACTCCAATATTCTTGCTTTTCTTGCTCAACTGCTTTTCCTTTGTTTCTGCATTTTCTTAATCATTAATCAAGTCAACTCTTTGGAACTCTGCATTCAGATGGATATATCTTTTCCTTTTCTCCTTTGCCTTTCACTTCATTTCTTTTCTCAGCTATTTGTAGGGCCTTCTCATACAATCCATTTTGCCTTTTTCCATTTCTTTTTTCATGGGGATGGTTTTGATCACCACCTCCTGTACAATGTCACAAACCTCCCTCCATAGTTCTTCAGGCACTCTGTATATCAGACCTAATCCCTTGAATCTATTTGTCACTTCCACTGTATAATCATAAGGGATTTGATTTAGGTCATACCTGAATGGTCTTGTGGTTTTCCCTACTTTCTTCAGTTTAAGTCTGAATTTGGCAATAAGGAGTTCATGATCTGAGCCACAGTCAGCTCCTGGTCTTGTTTTTGCTGACTGTATAGAGCTTCTCCATCTTTGGCTGTGAAGAATATAATCAATCTGATTATAAAATCACTGCAGAGGGCCTCAGGTCATGGCCTCGCTGCGCCGGGCCAGCCCCAGGCTGAGGAAATACTTCAAGGAGAACTACATTCCTCAGGTCTGCGAGGTACTGGAGCCACGTGGCGGCGGAGTTAGAAAAGGGAAGAAGGGGCAGAGAATTCCCAGAGGAGGGACTGGAATTTGGCGAAGAGAGGAAGTGGAGGTTAAGGGGAGCGAAAAGGGGAGAGATGAAGTCAGCTTTGGACAGGGCGGCGGTCTGGGCTGAACACACAGATCAAAGTAGAAGACAGCGGGGTGATGGTGGCTGAAAGGGGAGGGGGGTGGGAATGAGTGACATCTCCCAGGGAGAAAGGGGAAAAGGCCTCAGGACAGAAACCCCAAACTCCAGCTTTTAAGGTTTGGACAAGAGGAACTAAGGGCTAGAGGAGTGAGAATGAAATGCGTTGGAGATAGAGGAAGAAAAG
Source organism: Cervus canadensis (assembly GCF_019320065.1). Taxonomy (NCBI): domain Eukaryota; kingdom Metazoa; phylum Chordata; class Mammalia; order Artiodactyla; family Cervidae; genus Cervus; species Cervus canadensis. The sequence continues at coordinate 49,606,274 of NC_057406.1, forward strand.
CAGCAGAGTGTGGCCGTATGAAGAAAGTGGGCAATAGTGTCACCTAAGATAAAGACTTGAAAAGTTGTAGTGGATTTGGCCCAAAGTAAGTGTGGGTTTTCAATGGAGTGATGAAGGCAGAAAATAGATTGAGGTTAGCTGAGGAGTGGAAACTGAGATCTTTAGATAGAAGGTGAGTGAAGTCACACAGTCGTGTCTGACTTTTTGTGACTCCATGGACTGTAGCCCACCAGGCTCCTCTGTCCATGGGGTTTTCCAGGCAAGAATGCTGGAGTGAGTTGCCATTTCCTTCTCCAGGGGATCTTCCTGACCCAGAAAGTAGTCAGCCATTTGTGTGAAAGGAAGATCCACACAACCAAGACTTAAATGGGAGGAAAGACTGTCCTTCCCCACCCACCTTGTAACAGGAAGGAAGAAGGACAAGGGGTGGATAGGCTTTGTAGGCTCCGAGTTCAGTTCAGTTCAGTTCAGTTGCTCAGTTGTGTCCGACTCTTTGCGACCCCATGAATCGCAGCACGCCAGGCCTCCCTGTCCATCACCAACTCCCGGTGTTTACTCAAACCCATGTCCGAGTTAGGAAGCCAATAAAATTATCTTCTGGTGACTTCCATTTTCTCTACAAATATGAGGTGAAATGTTTGTCAAGAATGAGGATGTTTGGGAGGAGATGGCGGTTGTAGAAGGGGTTTTGAGTAGTTAAGTTATTCAGACAAGGAGGGAGAATTAGAAGTCCAGGGAAGGAAAGAAGAAGGGTAAGGCAGTGTTGAGAGCCCAGCTCGGGGAGTAATCTCCTATGCAAGTCGGGATGGGGGGGCAATTCAGTACAGCCCTCTCCTTTTGGGATGGTAATTTTCAAATATTTATTAAAATGTTAAATATGAATATCCTTAAACCAAGCATTTCCACTTCTGAGGATCCACTTTAGAGACATACTTGCTCATGTAACCAGAAGGATTTACAAGTATATTCATTGTAACATTGTCACATAGTGAACATAGTAAATAAGGGAATGGGATATTATGTAGAACAATATATACCTGTGCCTTAAGACAAAAATGCAAATTACCTAACAAATGTGTCTACTAAAATCTAGCTACTTATCTGACTTCATATTTGTATGCATATGTGTATTTGTATATAAGTGTGTTTTTATGTGTGTGTGTATGTATATAAGACAATAATACATGCATAGAATATATGGCAAACTATTAACAGCAAATGTTTTGGGGGATAGCTTTAGGGGAGAACTCTAATCTTTTACTCCATATACATCTGTATGGTTTTAATTTTTTTTATGATGAGTTTCATTCATGTTTTACCTCTATACAATTATATTTGAAAATGTGTAGAAAGCTTGCTACTTATCTTCCCAGTTGCATGATTTTCTCAAGCAGCACTCAGTAAATCAGACCTAAGTACACAAATAAGAGTTGGTTTCATCCAGGATAGGAGTTTGCCACACATGTATAATGAAAGGGCAGTGGGGAGGGAGCTAAGCTTTTGAGAGTGCCTAAAGTGATGGGCCTAGGACTCTAAGGACTGCATGGGATATGAGAACAAGACATAATACTGATATGTGGGTAGAAAGTGGAAGTTTGTAAGAGGTGAATGAAAAAGGGTAGAGGAAGTATTTGAGTGAGGGAGCTGGAAAAGTAGGAGGTAGGGGCCAGAAAGTGGAATGTTTGCACAATTATCTCTCAGAATCATCTTTTTTTTTCTATTAAACGTTTTTCTTGGTTAGATATATTAACACATGACTGACTTCATAGTGCACAATTTCAAACTTTTATAAAGAAAATGAATTTTAGTTTCCATGGGGAGAACCTGAAAAATCTGGATCATCGATTTTTCCTTTTTGAAACCATTTTTGTACTATCATCAATGCAAGTAGGCCTGGAGGGGTGAAACTGCCCTCACACTCAGAGCTGGGGAAGAAGACAGAGCCTCTTCAAAGGATGTAATACAGTCATCCCTTAGTATCCTCAGCTTTGGTTCCAGGACCCCCATGGATACTAAAATCTATGCATACACAGTATTTACATACAACCTACTTCCATCTTACTGTATAAATCACCTCTAAATAAATCATCTCTAGATCACTTATAGTACCTAATCCAGTATAAATGCCATGTAAATAATTGCCTCCACATAGAAAATTAAAGTTTTGCTTTTTGAAACAATGGAATTTTTTCCCAGTCATTTTGGACCCACATTTGGTTGAATAAACAACCTGCAGATACAGAGGGCTGACTGTATTTATGATTCAGTATGAAGCCATTCTGAGTCATAGCTATGTCCAAGTTGGCCATGGAACAGGTAGCACAAGTGGACTTGAGTTGAGGATCAGGGAAGTTGTAACCTCTCCTCGCCTTCCTCTCCACTTGCCATAAAACTGCCCAGCTGCTGGAGGCACCCCTGGTTCCTCCTCTGGATGAGAGCATCTCTTCCACACCAGCCTACCACCCTGCTTTGCCCCCAGAGAAAGGAAGCCCTTAGAAGTGCTCCCTACTGCCTAAGACAATATTATTCTAAGGAGTCCTTCACTCATCTCTGCTACCACATTACCAGCAGGTGCAAGAGAGTGTCACATACCCACCTTAACCTGGTTACCTGTTTTCTTTCCATCTATTCACCTGATCCAATTTTCCATGCCTAGAACTCTTCTAAAACCCATCTTCTGCAAGTTTTGGAATACATTATCTTTCATCACAGATTTCCATGTATATTTAACCTCTTCTGAACTCCACAAAAAAAAAAAAAAAATCACTGCAGATGGTGACTGCAGCCATGAAATTAAAAGACAGTTGCTCCTTGGAAGAAAAGTTATGACAAACCTAGATAGCATATTAAAAAGCAGAGACATTACTTTGCCAGCAAAGGTCCATATAGTCAAAGCTATAGTTTTTCTAGTAGTCATGTGTGGATGTGAGAGCTGGACCATAAAGAAGGCTGAGCACTGAAGAATTGATGCTTTCGAACTGTGGTGTTGGAAAAGACTCTTGAGTCCAACCAGTCCATCCTAAAGGAAATCAATCCTGAGTATTCATTGGAAAGACTGATGCTGAAGCCGAAGCTGGAAAATTTGACCACCTGATGCGAAGAACTGACTCATTAGAAAAGACCCTGGTAAAAAAAAAAAGAAAAAGAAAAGAAAAAACCCTGGTGCTGGGAAAGGTTAAAGGCAGGAGGAAAAGGGGACAGAGAGGATGAGATGGTTGGATGGCATCATGAACTTGATGGACATGAGCCTGAGCAAGCTCTGCGAGTTGGTGATGGACATGGAAGCCTGGTGTGCTGCAGACTGAGCGAGTGAACTGAACTGAAATAGATATGAGGAGATGCAAGGATTGCGATCATCAAATCTGTTCCTAAAAACGTCCTGTCCCACAGGATCCCCTGGAGCACAGAGGCCTCACTCCTCCCCGAGCCCCACAGGGTTGCTGAAGGTCAGCAGTTCTGCATGGCGTTCTCTCTCCATAGAGGCAGCTGGCAAATGCCTTTGTTGCTCAGTCGTTGGCAATGCTCTTGGTAAGTGCCAATTTGTAGTTGACAATAGCATGCAGGATCTTAGCTTCGGACCAGGGATTGAACCCATATCCCCTTCACTGAAAGATGAACTCTTTTTTTTAAAATTTATTTATTTCTTTTAATTGGAGGCTAATTATTTTACAATATTGTAGTGGTTTTTGCCATACATGCACATGAATCAGCCATGGGTGTACATGTGTTCCCCATCCTGAACCCACTCCCACCTCCCTCCCCATCCCATCCCTCTGGGTCATCCCAGTGCACTGGCCCTGAGCGCCCTGTCTCATGCATCAAACCTGGACTGGCGATCTATTTCACATGTGGTAATATACACATTTCAATGCTATTCTCTCAAATCATCCCACCCTCGCCTTATCCCACAGAGTCCAAAAGTCTGTTGTTTACATCTGTGTCTCTTTTGCAGTCTTACATATATGGTCATTGTTACCATCTTGAAAGATGAATTCATAAGATTCTTAACCACTAGACCAGACCACCAGGGAAGTCCCTATTTCTATGAATTTTAATATCTTTTTGTTTTTAAGTAAATCTTAGTTTGGTTTTCTTATTATAAAAGTATTATGTTTTTAGGAGGTCAAAGAAGACAAAATTTCCTATAGCTCTGGTACAATATCTTTTCTCTGTGAATGTTTCATCTTACTTTTTTGTTTCTTTGTCTTGCATATTGACCTTTGTTTTTGACTTATATATTTTTTAGATGTTTTTTATTCTACCAGCGAATTCCCACAAATTGACCTTTAAATTTATTGTTCCAAAACAATTCATGCTCATAAAAATAAAAACAATAACTGAATAAGGTAAGAAGGTAATGACTTCCTTCCCTCCAAAGCCCTGTTTCCAATCTCAAGGGGTAGCCCTTGTTAACAACAGGATGCATATTTTTCCAGATGATTGTTTTTTCAGATTTTAATTTTTTTTTTTTTAAAGTTGAAGCTTTTCTTGTTGAAAGTACAATACATATCCCCCACCTTCTTATCTAGTTCCTAAAATTCTACAATACTATTAACATATTGCCTTACTTGCTTTTTTCACCTATCTATTCAAACAGTTATACCAATTTCCATTCATTAATCCATTTTTTTTGGATTTTAAAATAAGTTGCAGAGATCAGTATACATCATCCCTAAACACTTCACCATTAATTACATTTAGGACTTCCCTGATGGTCCAGTGGTTAAGACTCCGCCTGCCAAGTCAGGGGACATGGGATCCACCCCTGGTCTGGGAAGATTCCATCCGCCACAGGACAACTAAGCCCAGGCACCACAACTACTGAAGCCTGAGCCCTAGAGCCAATGCTCCACAAGAGAAACTGTTAGGGGAAGCACACTGATTGAAACCGCCCACCCTGGCCAGGCACCACAGGAACCATTTGCATGAGTTGTTTTATGACAGGAGATCCTGATAAAGAATACGGAACTAATAAGCCACCACCAGCGAGAAGAGTTCGGGAAAGGTTGAGAGGAGACACACTGCGTGTCCGTCCACTTCCCAGAATCCCTCTTGCTAGCATCCGTCTTGGCTGAGAGATGCGTGCGCCACCAGGAAAGACTCTGAATTAGAATGATTGGCCAAAGACCACCCGGAAACTAATCCCATCCCCATAAAACCCAAGACTGCAAGCCACGAGGCTGAGCAGTTCTCCTGGGTTCTCTTACCCTCCTGCTCTCCACCCGGGTGTCCTTTCCCAATAAAATCTCTTGCTTTGTCAGCACATGTGTCTCCTCGGACAATTCATTTCTGAGTGTTAGACAAGAGCCCAGTTTCAGGCCCTGGAAGGGGTCCCCCTTCCTGCAACAAAACCACTGCAGTTAGAAGCCCATGCACTGCAATTAGAGAAAACCTATATTCAGCAATGAAGACCCACCACCTGGGAAGCCCTGATGAAGCCTCAGCACAGCCTAAAATAATTTTTAAAAATATGGCTTAGGCTGAAATGGCTTCTCTTATGTCAAGAAAGCCATTCCTGTGTCAATTGCAAATCGGCGCTTTCCAGTAGCATTTGCAGTCTACCTCTGCAGAGACTGAACCCTGAGCTGTTGCAGCTCTTGACTGTTGACATGCTCTGAAGGGAGTTAAAGTGGAAAGTGAGGCACTCTGTGCTCCAGGCACACTGGTGGAATAGGGTTTTAGATAGATATTTTCAGGAGCTGATATCATATCCAAGTCTTGTATCTCCTCTTATCTAGAAAAGCACTAAATCCTTTCATGGTGACATCAGCTTCTTGTGACTGCAGAAAACCTTGTATAAAATAAGGGCTTGATTCCAGAAAGATAAAGACCATTACAGTATACTAACACATATATATGGAATTTAGAAAGATGGTAACGATAACCCTATATGCAAAACAGAAAAAGAGACACAGATGTACAGAACAGAATTTTGGACTCTGTGGGGGAAGGCGAGGGTGGGATGTTTCAAGAGAACAGCATTGAAACATGTATATTATCTAGGGTGAAACAGATCACCAGCCCAGGTTGGATGCATGAGACAAGTGCTCGGGCCTGGTGCACTGGGAAGACCCAGAAGGGATTGGGTGGAGAGGGAGGTGGGAGGGGGGATCGGGATGGGGAATACATGTAAATCCATGGCTGATTCATGTCAATGTATGACAAAAACCACTACAATACTGTAAACTAATTAGCCTCCAACTAATAAAAATAAATGGGAAAAAAAAAAGAAAAAAAAAAAAGAAGGGCTTGATTACACTGAACTCCCTCTTCACCAAAAATCACATATGCTGGCCTTCCCGCACGACCTCTTTGGAACAGTTTCTCTGAGCTATCTGAGGTGCTGTCTCCTGGGCTGTAGTCCTCATTTTGCCCCAAAAACCTTAACTCGTAACTCTCATGTTGTGCATTTTTTTAGCCAACACTTTATTCTCTTTCTCTGGGGACTCCCTAACCTATCTGCTTACAGTAATGATAATAACAAAGCTAGTAATAATAACTTCTTGTCATTTAGCTGTTAAGTTGTGTCTGATTCTTTTGCAACTCCATGGACTATGTCGCCCACCAGGCTTCTCTGTCCATGAGATTTCCCAGGCAAGAATACTGGATTGGGTTGCCGTTTCCTTTTCCAGGGGATCTTCCCAACCCAGGGATTGAACCCTGGTCTCCTGCATTGGGAGGCAGATTCTTTACCACTGAGTTACCAGGGAAGCCCCAGTATAATAAAATTATGACAAAATACTGATAATTATTATTATAACAATAAAGTAGTATTTCTTATGTGTCTGACTAAAACCCTGACACTGTTTTAAGTACTTTTAAAATATTAGCTAGTTTAACCTTATAGAGTAAGAACAATTGAAATCTTCAATTTGGAAATGATGATGAAACCAAGCAGGATACAAATCCTTTCTATATTCCCTGTTTCTTTTTTTGTTGTAGTTCTTAGGAAAAAAGGTTTAGGCCTCCTAGACCTTCTCTGAGTACTAAAGGGCAGATTCAAACAGCAGTTACTAACCAGGAAAGTGAAGGAATGCAGGAACAAAGGAGGAGCAATCCAGAAAGAATGGTGAAGCCTTGGGGTAGGTACGGTTTCCTCCTGAAGGGATATACATAATAATATCTTTGAGCTCTTCTGAAGAACTAAAAGCTCCACCCAGGTGGAGGATGGTAACTTTAGGTTGAGCACAAGATCCCTGGAGCCACAGCCCATCCAACCTTACCACCATCCAATCAGAAATAAATCACCCAGGAGCCCTAACCTCCTATGTACCTATGAAAACTCCCCCGAAACCAAGAGTTTGAGGTTTTTGTACATGAACCACCTCTCTCCTCGCATGACCCTGCAGCCAACATTTCTCTGCTCCAAACTCCCAATGTTTCAGCTCCTTTGGCCTCACTGTGCATGGGGCTTGCCTTGGGCAACAGAAAGAACCCCTGGATGACATTGAAATGAGGTCTCTGTGTGTGTGTGTGTGTGTGTGTGTGTGTATGTGAAGACACAATCTTTAAAAAAATGACATAACTGTTGAGGATGTTGTAGCCGTGCGTTCTGGGAAACAAACTCACTCAGAAAGACAATGCAGATAGTGGAGTGCAGTTTATTACACCGGCGGGCCCAAGGCAGAGTCTCCTCTTAGCCAAGGACCCTGACCAGTTTTTGTGAAAACCTGCTCAAACCCACCTCCCCAAATTCCTTGAAACTAGTCTGGACAAGGTAAAAGAGAGATATGATCAAAGTTAACCCATGATTCATGTGTCACAAGGCTAGATAAACAGTGGACATTTGTCAATAGGCCTGGTCATATCCCAATAAACATAATGGAATTTCCGACTTTGTTCTGTTACAGAGATAATTAGCATATTCTTTTAGGCAAGGGAGAGTCCAAGTACAAGTCCTGAGGTTCTTTTATCCAGGGGGGTCTGGTTTCCCATTGGTATGCCACTTCTATAGACACCAGGCACAAAGTTCAGAGCCCATTGGGAGGGTGACCATGCGTGTAGCCTAATGTTCGCAGCCTGGCCTAAGAGGGGGTCCAGCTCTGTCTGCTTCCTCCTTCATTCTCCCCTCTTGATGCTTTTAACTCATATTTTGAGCATCATTCATAGGGTTATATTGCACCCTGGCTCTCCAACCGCCAATTTGGGAGTTGACATCAACCTTTGGGTTACAAAGTTCCTAATACATTGTAAAATTCAGAGTCCACAAAGCAGAACTATCAAGGCAACTATAACAATGGTAAACACAGTTTTCTACCAATCGCCCTTCACCCAAGATAGGACCAACGTCCAGAAAGGAATGTTTTCATTTGACATTGCTTTTACCTGGCTTTTCATGTCATCTAAAGCAGTTGATACATTGCCAGATAAGTCAGGAATGTATACACAACATTCAACCTTAATTATAGCATAGGTCCCTCCTTGAGCAGCTGTGAGTATGTCCAAAGCCATTCTATTTTGAATTACTGCTTTTCTCATTTGGATTTGCTCTTCATTCAAGGCTTGGATGACTTTTGTTCTACCTAGGAGGGCCTGTTTTTTGAAATTAGTCAAGGCCTCTACTTTAATCATAATATCTGTTGTCCGTATAGAGGGTACGAATAAGGCAGCAATATACTCGTACCATTGAAACACAGATCTTGTCCACCTAGCATGTAAATGAGGTATATTTACCGGGGCTTGTTGTAGGTTAGGCTTTTGTTACACTGGCATTTATATCTGAAGGAGTCTTTTGGGCCTAAAAAAGAGAACAACAGTCTCAAAGGCCCCTTGCTGAATCATCTAACTTTGGAGAAAACAAAACAGAATTTTAGTTCCACCCTGATGCTCCAGGCCGGTTGCATTTATCTGGGACTTATCAACCCCTGTCCAGAAACCTTCCACCCCCTACACCTGCCCAGAAGACTTATCATCCCCTGCCCAACTACAAATGTCATCTCAACAAAAGAATACTCAAAATATCCCTCCTGATTAACGTTTCCCTTATCGCTTCCACAAACCTCCCTATAAGTTTGAAGCCTCCCTGATCCCTCTCGGCACTCAGCCTGGTCGTCAGGCCGACTGTCGGCCCTCCTTGCCTCAATAAAGGTAACCTACTTCTGTTGAGGTTGTCTTTCCTTTTCTGCCTCGCTGGAACTATACTTTACAATATCAAATGTAACCCCACGACCCGAGTCTATTGACTGTAGGTCTAGCTTACACCAAGAAAGCAAGGAGAGGTTATGATTGACAAAAGAGAGGAAAGCCTCTTTTTGTCGTCCCAGAAAAGAGCAGAGTGGTTTAAAATCTCCTTGGCAGAGCAGTGACACCCACAAAGGAAGTCCATCCATCACTGACAGAGGCATAGCCCCACATACCCGGCAGTTGGAAGTGTTGTGGAAGTCTGCGTAGGAATGTGCCCATGAGACGAAAACACAGTCCTGAGTTGAAGCGGAAGTTAAGTTCAAAATCACATTGATGAGGCCAAGCAGCAGGAGTTGATTGTGTGGCTTCATCTTGAAGAGGCTAGCCTGGGATCTTCTTTTCTTTTCCTTCTTAAGGATGATCTTAGTCTCTTGAGGGTCAGTGGGGTCCCTCTGCGTAGTCCACTCAGCGTTTTCTGGATCTGTGTGGTATGCTCTCTTCACCCTCATATGATGGATCCAAGGGGCAACATTATACCTGCAACATTAACTGAAGTAGGGGTAGTTAGAATAACAGTATAACGGCCTTTCCACCGAGGGGCTAGTGAATCATGTTTCCAATCTTTGACCCATATTTGGTCACCAGGCGTAAACTCATGAATCTGTTCCCCCAAGGGAAACGGCACTCTTTCTTGTACAAACTTAGTTACCTGACTAATTACTTTACCTAACTGCTCCATCTGCTGTGAAATCCCATTGGTTGACACCTGTTTTATTATGGGAAGGGGTCTCCCATATACAATTTAGTACAGGGAGCAGCCATGGGACCGTGGGTGGGGTCATCCTGAGTCTGAGTAGAGCCATCAGAAGCAAGTCCATCCAGGAGCAGTCAGTCTCTATGATCCATTTGGAGAGTGTCTCTTTAAGTGTCCAGTTGGTCCGTTCCACCATCCCAGAAGTCTGGGGTCTATATGCAGCGTGCAGTTTCCATTTGATGTTTAAAGTTTTACTTACTTGTACTAAATCAGCCATGAAAGCTGGGCCATTGTCCAATCCAATGCTGGTAGGAAATCCAAATCTGGGGATTATCTCCCTAAGCAAGCACCGGGCTACTTCTGATGCTCTTTCAGTCTGGGTAGGAAAAGCTTCCACCCATCCTGAGAACGTACATACCATGACCAGCAGGTAACGGTAGGTAGTGTCAGTGAGGTTTCATTTCAGTGAAGTCCATTTCCAGGTGTTCAAAGGGCAGCATGCCTTTTAGTTGAATCCCTGGAGGTTTCTGTCTGTGCCAAGAGGCAGCATTGACCTGTGAGCAGGCAGTGCAGTTCTGAGATTCTGTCCTGCATTGGGAAGAGAGGCGGGGAACCAAAACATATTTTCGAATTAGCTCTTCCAGTTTATCATGGCGTAGGTGGGTCACTTGGTGTGTTTGGCTTACCAGAGTGGGTGCCAGCTCCTCCGGTACCAATAATTTGCCACTTGGCAATTCGCACCACCCCTTTTCAGTCTTAATAGCCCCTTCCACTTTGGCTAGTTGGTTTTGGGCTTCAGTGTATTTTGGAGAGTCCAATGCTAGCTCAAGCAGTTTCCCGAGCCTGGGGGGTATCCTCTTTTTTATGTCCTCAGCAGTGTATGACTGCAACCTTTTCTGATTCCCAGATAGCATCTGGCTCCTTATTTTTTATATCTTTTCCACTAGCTGTCAAGAGGCCTCTCTCCTTATCCAGAGCCCGTGTACACGTAGTGTGGCAGAAGCATACCTGGAGTCGGGGAAGATGTTTACTCTTGCCTGTTGACAGCGGGAGTGCTCGAATCAAGGCCCATAACTCAGCTCGTTGGGCAGACCAGTGTTGTGGCAAGCAGCCAGCCTCGATGATAGTCTTTTCCGTGACTATAGCGTAACCCGACAGCCGCTGTCCTTGTTTTATCAGGCTAGTGCCATCAGTATGTAGGACCCAACCAAGGTCCAGAATCAGTTGGTCTCGGAGGTCGGGTCTGCTAGCGTGGATGTCTTCCAAGACTTCCCCACAGTCATGAGAAGGCCCACCCTCTCTGACTGGAAGGAGTGTGGCTCGGTTTAAAATCTGGTAAGGCTCAATACTGGAGGTTAGGGTTTTCACATAACAGCCCTTGATATTGAATAATCCGGGAGTTTGATAGCCATTTGTGGGGGTCTCCTTGTAAGAGTGTGCTGACCTCATGTGGGACTCTTACGACCAGATCTTGGCCTGAAGTCAATTTAGTAGCTTCTCGAACGAGTAGGGCAACTGCGACAATTGCTCGCAGCATCCGGGCCATCCGGTGGCGACACTGTCAGGCCGCCTTGAGAGATAGGCTACAGGCCTGTCCCACGCTCCCACAGTCTGAGTTAACACCCCCATTGCTGTTTTGTTCTTTTCAGTATAGAGTAAATGGCTCGGCAAGTTCTGGCAGCCCTAAAGTGGGGGCTGATATAACTGCCAACCTTAGTTCATCAAAGGCTTTTTGTTATTTTTCAGTCCAGTTTAGTGGATTTTCCTCAGGCCCTGTCAGGAGTTCATATAAAGGCTGGGACATTTGGGAATATCCTGGAATCCAAATTCTGCAAAACCCAGTAGCTCCTGAAAACTCCCGGACCTGCCGATGAGTCTTAGGTGTTGGGATTCACAGGATCACCTCTTTTCTGGACTGGTCTAATAACGTTGTGCCCTTCTTCAAAACAAACCCCAGATACCTTACCTCCTCTTTGTAGATCTGTGCCTTCTACTTTGACACCCGGTAACCTGCTTCCATCAGCAGTTGCAGGACTGCTTTCATCCTTTCCCAGCAATTTTCCTTGGTCTCAGCAGCCGGTAGCAGGTCATCCACGTATTGTAGGAGCCAACATCCATACTCTTCCGAATGGAATGAGTCCAGATCAGAAGCCAAGGATTCCCCAAAGATGGCTGGGGAGTTCTTAAACCCTTGTGTGTGTGTGTGTGGGGGGGGGGGGTCCAGGTGAGCTGTTGTTTGGTGCCCCAACTGGATCTTCCCATTCAAAGGCAAAGATGGGCTGTGACGCTGAGGCGAGGTGTATGCAGAAGAAGGCATCCTTGAGATCTAGCCAAGTATAAACTTTAGTTCTCAGTGGGAGGAGACTAAGTAAGGTGTAGGGGTTTGGAATAGTGGGGTGTAAAGTCACAGTTGCCTGCTGACTAGCCTGAGATCTTGTACAGGCCTATAGTCTTGTCCGCCTTCCTTTTTGACTGGCAGGATTGGCGTATTCCAAGCCGACTGGCACTCTACTAAAATGCCCGCTTGTTTCAACCTATTGATGTGGGGCAGTATGCCAACCCGGGCCTCTGTTGGTAGCGGGTACTGGCGTTCTCTTATCGGAATGGTGCCTGGCTTGGGTTCTATTATCACTGGGGCTTGATGTTTAGCCAGCCCGGGGTGGGGGTGGGGGTTGTCTTCCGCCCAGACCTCGGGGAATAATTGAGTTAGCTCTCTTTCAAGTTCTTCTGGCCCACCTGGTTTTCCCTCCGGAGGCTCATGAAACCTCCACTCATTTTGGGGGGGTATTGAGAGAGAGAGCACATAAGTCATAGCGCACAGCCAGAAGGTGGGCCTGTCCTCAGTACTGAAGAGAGATGTCAATAATTGCATGACATCATCCCATGCTGGTTGATAGTGCGAAAGATGGCTTCCATCAATCTAGTCACAACTTGTGGCTCTTCTGAGTAAGGGGGCTATGCTTTTGCCAGTTTAGTATGTCAGTTGATGAGAAAGGCTGGTAGTAATAAGCTCCAGGAGCTTGATGGTAATTACCGTCCTCCGCTTGCACCGGAGGTTGTTGGACTTCTCTAAGAGACATCCGTAGTGGTGCCTTTCCCTCCAGCTCTCTGGCAGAGTGCAGTCTCTGCTTAATTCCAAAGTCTCCCTCCCCTCCTACCATAGTACTTACAGGAGCGGAGGCTAGAGCTTGGGGCGTATGACGTCAGCAGTGGTTGCATCCGGTGGGTTGTAGCCTGTTGCCCCTTCAGCTAACGTTGGAGGTTGCCGGAATGGCGGCTCTGCAACTTGTGGGGATGTCTGGAGGACCGGTCGAAGTGGAGGCTCTGGGAGTCTTACTGGCCTCTGGCCAATTCCCTGTGGGGAAGCTCTCCGAACCACAGGAATGTTGGTTGGTGGGATCATCAGCCAGTACGGTGGCCGGGAAGTTCTTCCCCCTCTGGATCCTGTGATTTCCTTCTCGCTGGTTTTTTTTTTGTTTTTTTCACTGATGTTTTAAATGTCTTTCTTGTCCTGGTGGGCTTAATTGGATGAGGATAAAAACACAGTTGAATTAGATATCCCACGTCCCAGGCTTCTCCTGGAAAGGCCAATTTGTACTCACTGATATACTTTTTATTTTTCTTTCTACCCCACCTAATTTGAGGGATTGGGGGTTTGGAAGCAGATAGGGCACCTCCTGGGGAAGGGTAGAATACGGGCACACAAGGACCAAGTTTCTGCTCCTAAAAATCCCCTGGCGATCGCTTGGTAATAATTTTCCCCAAGACAGCGTGGACACACCTCCTAAATGACCTTCACAAATTTCTTTCCTAAACCCTAACACGCTCGTCAACCTGTGTACCAAGCAATCCCTGCTGCCTGCCTATTCCAGGCTCCTGTGGGTCTGTGCCCCTTCTAGCCCCTCCCATGGGGGTGATCAGGCCCCTTCTTCCACCCTGCCAGGTGGGTTCCTCCTCACCTGAGTGCTCAGTTCCCCTGCTGCCGTCCACTACCTGCTAATGTGAAAGGTCCGGGTGTTGAGAAGCAGAATCCTTCCAGAAGGGCGAGGCGCCTTCCCCCTCTAGAAGATTCAAACTGCAAGGCCTTGGAGTAGTCCCAAATGGGACTCGTTTTCTCAAAGTGAGGCGTTTCCCAGCCAACGCACCAAATATTGTAGCCACGCGTTCTGGGAAACAAACTCACTCAGAAGGACAACGCAGATAGTGGAGTGCAGTTTATTACAACGTCGAGCCCAAGGCAGAGTCTCCTCTTAGCCAAGGACCGCGAGCAGTTTTTGTGAAAGCCTTATATACCCTAAGTGTACTTGCTCAAATCCACCTCCCCAAATTCCTTGAAACTAGTCTGGACAAGGTAAAAGAGAGATACGATCAAAGTTAACCCATGATTCATGTGTCACAAGACTAGATAAACACTGGACATTTATCAATAGGCCTGTGGTCATATCCCGATAAACATAATGGAATTTCCAACTTTGTTCTGTTACAGAGATAATTAGCATATTCTTTTAGGCAACGGAGAGTCCAAGCACAAATCCTGAGGCTCTTTTATCAGGGGTGTGGGGGGGGGGGGGTGGGGTCTGGTTTTCCATTGGTATGCCATTTCTATAGACACCGGGCACAAAGTTCAGAGTCCATTGGGAGGGTGACCATGTGTGTAGCCTAATGTTTGCAGCCTGGCCTAAGAGGGAGTCCAGCTCTGTCTGTTTCCTCCTTCAAGGACACACGAAAACTGGTTAGAACCACTACAGCCCAAGATGGTGGCAGATTCGAATTCCAGTAGACTTTGAGCCTCCTTATATGCCTGTGCATGCTAAGTCACTTCAGTCATGTCCAACTCTTTGCAACCCGATGGACTGTAGCCCACCAGGCTCCTCTGTCCATGAGATTCTCCAGGCAACAAGTGACTCTGGAGATCGAAGCTTGAATTGACCACCAGGCTCCTCTGTCCAGGAGATTCTCCAGGCAACAATACCGGAGTGAGCTGCCGTGCTCTCTCTGACCTTCCTGACCCAGGGATCGAACCCGCGTATCTTTTCCATCTCTTGAATTGGCAGGCAGATTCTTTACCACCAGTGCCACCTAGGAAGCCCATTATACGCTCATTGTAATGCATTAGTGTATACTAAATGCCACACCCGCAGACCCCAAGAGAGTCCAACCATCAGTTCAGTTTAGTTCAATTGCTCAGCCGTGTCTAACTCTTAACCATAAAAGTCCAAAAAATGAGCAGTGAATTTCTAATGGAAATCCCCACCTATTCCCCCAAATAGTTGGAATAATCCTCCCATTCGCTAGCCTATTAAATTACTCAGCCCATAAAACCTAACCACCCATATTTCAGGGTCTCTCAGCTTCTGAAATGACCCACACTGTCTATGGAATGTGTATCTCTCTCAATAAATCTACTTCTTACTTATCACTCTGCCTTTTGAGACATGAAGAACCTAAGCTTCATTAACTCCTGAGACTTATGTGAGATTTTAATTAAAAGACGATGGGTTCATGGGAATTCCCTGGCAGTCCAGTGGTGAGGACCAAGTCTTGGATTCAAGTCCCAATCTGAGTTTTGGCTGAGATCCAGTCCCATCTGAGATGGGGTGTGTGGTTTCAATAGGTCCAATCTAAGCACAGGCTCAGAAATTACATGACTGAAACCGAGAAACTCAAAGAATTTCTGGAAATGAAATACACTTTTTGCTCCTATTCATTTTCTCCTCCTCCACCAAGACCTTGTTTCATCACTTACTTCCTCTCCTAATTAGTCTTCAAATTCTCCCTCAGACTGAATTCTGTCCTAACCCATCAATGTGAACATCTTCCTATTTTGTATTCATGTACTTCTCGCTCTCTATCATCTGGGAATCTGAAACTTAAACCTACTACTTTCAGTTCAATGCAGTCAAACTTCTGCTTGTAGCACACTTCTGAAATTTCTCTCATAGAGACAGATGTTCATTGACAGTTTATCTGCCCAAATCCATCTTTTTTCTTCCTGTGCCTGGTGTCACAGGGTCACTTACTCCCTTGGTGGTCTCATCTATTTTAATAGTGTACTGCTCCCGCCCCCCACCCTCAGTCCACTGATGTCACCTAAGCCAGTTTCCAACTACCTACCTAGAAGTCCTAGGTTTCCTAGAAGCATCTCTGAAAAAAAAAAATTTACTTAATTTCAGCTGCGCAGGATTTTCATTGCTGCATGTAGGCTTTCTCTAGTTATGGCTGCTCTTCATTGCAGTGCATGGGCTTCTGATTTCGGTGGCTTCTCCTGATGTGGGAGACAGGCTATAGAGCAGAAGGGCTTCAGTTGTTGTAGCACATGGGCTTAGTTGCCCCAAGGCATGTGGGATCTTAGTTTCCGAACCAGGGATGGAACCCATGTTCCCTGCATTGGCAGGTGGATTCTTAACCACGGAACCACTAGGGAAATCCTCCTAGAGCATCTTAAACTAATCATTAAACTGTTGTTGTATCTAAAACCAAACTCAAAATTATACTGCTGTTTCCTGGCTCAATTCATGATTCATAGGCACTGAGCCACTTAAGCAGGAAATCAACTCCTTTTCACCTTCAGTTCTTTTCTCTTATTCCATTCATTCAATTGGCCACCAAATCCTCTTGTCCATCTACAATCCTCTACCTTAGGTTGTCGTTCAGTCACTAGGTCGTGTTCAATTCTGTCACCCCATGGACATACCAGCCCCTCTGTCCTGCACTATCTCCTGGAGTTTGTTCAAATTCATGTCCTTTGAGTCAGCGATGCTATCTAACCATCTTATCTTCTACTGCCCTCTTTTGCCTTCAATCTTTCCCAGATCAGGGTATTTTCCAATGAGTCAGCTCTTCACATCAGCTGGCCAAAGTATTGGAGCTTCAGCTTCAGCAACAGTCCTTCCAATGAATTTTAAGGGTTGATTTCTTTTAGGATTGACTGGTTTGATCTCCTTGTAGTCCAAAAGACTCTCAAGAGTCTACTTGAGCGCCACAATTCAAAAGCATCAATTCTTCAGTGCTCAGCCTTCTTTATGTCCAACTCTTACATCCATAAATGACTACTAGAAAAACTATAGCTTTGGCTATATGGACCTTTGTTGGCAAAGTTATGTTTCTGCTTTTCAATATGCTGTCTAGGTTTGTCATAGTTTTCCTTTCAATGAGCAAGCTTCTTCTAATTTCATGGCTGCAGTCACCATCTGCAGTGATTCTGGAGCCCAAGAAAATGACATCTATCACTGCTTCTGCTTTTTCCCCATCTACTTGCCATGAAGTGATGGGACTGGATGCCATGATCTTGGTTTTTAAAATTTTGAGTCTCAAGCCAGCTTTTTCACTCTCCTCTTTCACCCTCATCAAGAGGGTCTTTGGGAAAAAAGAAAAAAAGAGGCTCTTTGGTTCCTCTTCACTTTTTGCCAAAAAGTGGTATCAGCAAATCTGAAGCTATTGATATTTCTCCTAGCAACCTTGATTTCAGCTTGTGCTTCATTCAGCCTGGCATTTCACATGCTGAACTCTGCACCAGTTCAGTTTAGCTCAGTTCAGTTCAGTCGCTCAGTCATGTCCGACTCTTTGTGACCCCATGGACTGCAGCATGCCAGGCCTCCTTGTCCATCACCAACTCCTAGAGTTTACTCAAACTCATGTCCATTGAGTCACTGATGCCATCCAACCATCTCATCCTCTGTCATACCCTTCTCCTCCCGCCTTCAATCATTCCCAGCATCAGGGTCTTTTCAAATGAGTCAGTTCTTCACATCAGGTGGCCAGAATATTGGAGTTTCAGCTTCAGCATCAGTTCTACCAATGAATATTCAAGACTGATTTCCTTTAGGATGGACTGGTTGGATCTCCTTGCAGTCCAAGGGATTCTCAAGAGTTTTCTCCAACACCACAGTTCAAAAGCATCAATTCTTCAGCGCTCAGCTTTCTTTACAGTCCAACTCTCACATCCATACATGGCTACTGGAAAAACCATAGCTTTGACTAGATGGATGTTTGTTGGCAATGTAATGTCTCTGCTTTTTAATATGCTGTCTAGGTTTGTCATAACTTTTCTTCCAAGAAGCAAGCATCTTCAAATTTCATGGCTGCAGTCACCATCTGCAGTGATTTTGGAGCCCAAGAAAGTAGTCTGTCACTGTTTCCATTGATTCCCCATCTATTTGCCATGAAGTCATGGGACCAGATACCATGATCTTCATTTTTTGAATGTTGAGTTTTAAGCCACCTTTTTCACTCTCTTCTTTCACTTTCATCAAGAGGCTCTTTAGTTCTTCTTTGCTTTCTGCCATAAGGGTGGTGTCATCTGCATATCTGAGGTTAGTGATATTTCTCCTGGCTATCTTGATTCCAGAATGTGCTTCATCCAGCATGGCCTTTCACATGATGTACTCTGCATATAAGTTAAATAAGCAGGGTGACAATATACAGCCTTGACGTACTCCTTTCCCAATTTGGAACCAGTCTGTTGTTCCATGTCCAGTTCTAACTGTTGCTTCCTGACCTGCATACAGATTTCTCAGGAGGCAGGTCAGGTGCTCTGGTATTCCCATCTCTTAAAGAATTTTCCACAGTTTGTTGTGATCCACACAGTCAAAGGTTTTAGCATAATCAATAAAGCAGAAGTAGATGTTTTTCTGGAACTCTCTTGCTTTTTCGATGATCCAATAAATGTTGGCAATTTGATCTCTGGCTCCTCTGCCTTTTCTAAAAACAGCTTGAACATCTGGAAGTTCACGGCTCACGTACTATTGAAGCCTAGCTTGGAGAATTTTGAACATTGCTTTACTAACATGTGAGCTGAGTGCAATTGTGCGTAGTTTGAGTATTCTTTGGCATTGCCTTTCTTAGGGATTGGAATGAAAACTGACCTTTTCCAGTCTTGTGGCCACTACTGAGTTTTCCAAATTTGCTGGCATTATAAGTGCAGCATTCTCCATAGAGGTTAAATAAACAGGATTTATAATAGAGTGAAAGTTGCTCAGTCGTGTCTGACTATTTGCGACCCCATTGACTACACAGTCCAAGAAATTTCTAGGCCAGAATACTGGAGTGGTAGCCTTTCCCTTCTTCAGGGGATCTTCCCAATCCAGGGATCAAACCCAGGTCTCCCGCATTGTGGGCAGATTCTTTACCAGGTGAGCCACAAGGGAAGCCCAAGAATACTGGTTTGGGTAGCCTATCCCTTCTCCAGTGGATCTTCCTGACCCAGGAATTGAACCGGGGTCTCCTGCATTGCAGGCAGATTCTTTACCAACTGAGCTATCGGAGAAGCCTTGACATACCCCTTTCACAATTTGGAACCAGTCCGTTATTTCATGTCTGGTTCTAACAGTTGCTTCTTGACCTGTATACGGGTTTCTTAGAAGATAGGTAAGGTGGTCTGGTACTCCCATCTCTTTAAGAATTTTCCACAAATTTGTTGTGATCCACACAGTCAAAGGCTTTAGTGTAGTCAGTGAGGCAGAAGTAAATGTTTTTCTGGAGCTTTATTCCTTTCTCCCTGATCCAATGAACGTTGGCAATTTGATCTCTAGTTCCTCTGTCATTTTGAAACGTAGCTTGTATATTTGGAAGTTCTCAGTTCACATACTGCTGAAGCCTAGCTTGAAGGATTTTGAGCACAACCTTGCTAGTATGTGAAATGAGTGCAATGGTGTGGTAGTTTGAACATTTTTTGGCATTGCCTTTCTTAGGGATTGGAATGAAAACTGACCTTTTCCAGTCCTGTGGCCACCACTGAGTGTTCCAAATTTGCTGACATATTGAATGCGGCACTTTAACAGCACCAGTTATTAGGATTTTAAATAGCTCAGGTAGAATTTTGTCACCTCTTCTAGCTTTGTTTGAAGCAATGCTTCCTAAGGCCCACTTGACATCACACTCCAGGATTTCTGGCTCTAGGTGAGAGACCACACCAGCGTGGTTATCTGGGTCATTAAGACCTTTCTAGTATAGTTCTTCTGGTTAGCATTTCTTAAAAGAACCGACCTGTCCTTAATCCCCACTACTATCTGGAGTCCATTCACCCAAGGCCTGCAGGAGTTTCACCACAAAGAATAAACCATGCTACTGATGAACTTTCTCCTTTTTCTTAAAATTTTCTTCCATGTTATATTCAATCACTTTACCATGTTGATGCAAATCGCTTCACAGTGTCATTCCAGGATCTCCCAGCCTTATCTTCTTGTGTTCCAGTCACACAGACCACTTTTCTTCCCCCTCAGCAAAGCAAGTTTATTTGAACACCAAATCATTAATTTCAGGCACTGAGTTCACTATATGTACCCTTAATCTCAAAACATGTCTGAAAACTTGTACACCTTCAGTCAATGTTTGTTGAATGAGTGAACCACAAATCTTGAGTGACTGGTTCTTTAATAAGACTTTGAGTGAGTGAGTGAAAGTTGCTCAGTCGTGTCTGACTGTTTGCGACCCCATGGACTATACAGTCCATGGAATTCTCCAGGCCAGAATACTGGAGTGGGTAGCCTTTCCCTTCTCCAGGGGATCTTCCCAACCCAGGGATCGAACTCAGGTCTCCCACATTGCAGGTGGACTCTTTACCAGCTTAGTAAGTAAAATAATTGTTAAAGGACTGTCTTCTTCAAAGACTCACTTTTTGAGAATTTCCTGACAGTCCAGTCGTTTGGACTTGGTACTTTTCACTGTTGTGGGCCAAGATTCAATCCCAGGTCAGGGAACTAAGATCCTAAAAGCCACATAGTATAGCCAAAAAAAGAGAAATTACTTTTTTTTTTTTCAGATGAGTGGGAGGCACACAACTCTCTGCTGTCCTAGTATTTCTTCTATTATCTTAGCCATTTTCAAATCTTGTCCAATTCGTGCCATAGTATCAAAAGCAGAACAACTTTGACAAAATCTTTCCCCCCCTTTCCTATAATATCTTTACTATGTACAAGAATAAATTCATGAGATCATGATAAACACGAACATATACCTTAGTTTTTCATAGATTATGACAACTAAAGCATAAACTACACCTCCTAAGAAAAATCTATGTAGGACTATTGAAGTAAATATTTAAGATTAGTTAACTTGAGAAAGTCAGATCATGTGAGTTCCTATATTTGTAAGTTAATCTAGAAACTATTCATAAGGGGAAGGAGGAAAAAAAAAAGAAACAGACTCTTAAAATTTTTAAGAAATTCTCACTCTCTTTGTTGCAATGGAAATCCCCAAATTTCTCAAATACTTTCTTTCTTCTGTATCTCTGGGAGCCTAAAAATATCTGTTAGGAAATATGTTGAAACTGAAGAAGTTTCTTTTTCCACTGCCCAAACCTGTAGTAACCTGTAATGAGCAGATATCACTCCCACAGAGGGCTCTGGCTCCTCTCTCTTTGAGTAACCAGAATTTCTAAACCTTTGCTGAGATTTTCCCATCTCTGCACTTAGTGATACGGGGTTAGTAGTACCTCTTCATTTCAGTTCAGTCACTCAGTCATGTCCGACTCTGCGACCCCATGAACTGCAGCACGCCAGGCCTCCCTGTCCATCACCAACTCCCAGAGTTTACTCAAACTCATGTCCATCGAGTCGGTGATGCCATTCAACCATCTCATCGTCTGTCATCCCCTTCTCCTCCTGCCTTTAATCTTTCCCAGCATCAGGGTCTTTTCCAAGGAGTCAGTTCTTCACATCAGGTGGCCAGAGTATTGGAGTTTTAGCTTCAGCATCAGTCCTTCCAATGAATATTCAGAACTGATTTCCTTTAGGATGGACTGGTTGGATCTCCTTGTAGTTCAAGGGACTCTCAAGAGTTTTCTCCAATACCACAGCTCAAAAGCATCAATCCTTCGGCACTCAGCTTTCTTTACAGTCCAACTCTCACATTCATACATGACAACTGGAAAAACCATAGCTTTGACTAGATGGACCTTTGTTGACAGAGTGATGTCTCTGCTCTTTAATATGCTGTTTAGGTTGGTCATAGCTTTTCTTCCAAGGAGCAAGCATCTTTGAATTTCATGGCTGCAGTCACCATCTGCAGTGATTTTGGAGCCCAAGAAAATAAAGTCTCTCACTTTTTCCACTGATTCCCCATCTATTTGCCATGAAGTCATGGGACTAGATACCATGATCTTCGTTTTTTGAATGTTGAGTTTTAAGCCAACTTTTTTACTCTCTTCTTTCACTTTCATCAAGAGGCTTTTAAGTTCTTCTTCGCTTTCTGCTGTAAGAGTGGTGTCATCTGCATGTCTGAGGTTAGTGATATTTCTCCTGGCTATCTTGATTCCAGAATGTGTTTCATCTAGCATGGCCTTTCACATGATGTACTCTGCATATAAGTTCAATAAGCAGGGTGACAATATACAGCCTTGATGTACTCCTTTCGCAATTTGGAACCAGTCTGTTGTTCCATGTCCAGTTCTAACTGTTGCTTCCTGACCTGCATACAGATTTTTCAAGAGGCAGGTCAGGTGCTCTGGTATTCCCATCTCTTGAAGAATTTTCCACAGTTTGTTGTGATCCACACAGTCAAAGGTTTTAGCATAATCAATAAGGCAGAAGTAGATGTTTTTCTGGTATTCTCTTGCTTTTTCCATGATCTCACAGATGTTGGCAATTTGATCTCTGGTTGCTCTGCCTTTTCTAAAACCAGCTTAAACATCTGGAAGTTCATGGCTCATGTACTGTTGAAGCCTGGCTTGGAGAATTTTGAGCATTACTTTGCTAGCGTGTGAGCTGAGTGCAATTGTGTGTGTATTTGAGCATTCTTTGGCATTGCCTTTCTAAGGGATTGGAATGGAAACTGACCTTTTCCAGTCCTGTGGCCACTGCTGAGTTTTCCAGATATGCTGACATATTGAGTGCAGCACTTTCACAGCATCATCTTTTAGGATTTGAAAGAGCTCAACTGGAATTCCATCACCTCCACTAGCTTTGTTCATAGTGATGCTTCCCACGGCCCTTTGACTTCACATTCCAGGATGTCTGGCTCTAGGTGAGTGATCACACCATTGTGAGTATCTGGGTCAAGAATATCTTTTTTGTACAGTTCTTCTGTGCATTCTTTGCACCTCTTCTTAATATCTTCTGCTTCTCTTAGGTCCATACCATTTCTGTCCTTTATTGTGCCCATCTTTGCATGAAATGTTCCCTTGGTATCTCTAATTTTCCTGAAGAGATCTCTAGTCTTTCCCATTCAATTGTTTTCCTCTACTTCTTTGCACTGATCACTGAGGAAAGCTTTCTTATTTTTCCCTGCTATTCATTGGAACTCTGCATTCATATGGGTATATCTTTCCTTTTCTCCTTTGCCGTTTGCTTCTCTTCTTTTTTTCAGCTATTTGTAAGGACTTCTCAGACAGCCATTCTGCCTTTTTGTATTTCTTTTTCTTAGAAATGACCTTGAGCACTGCCTCCTGTATAGCCTCATGAACCTCTGTCCATAGTTCTTCAGGCACTCTGTATATCAGACCTAATCCCTTGAATCTATTTGTCACTTCCACTGCATAATTGCAAGGGATTTGATTTAGGTCATACCTGAATAGTCTCGTGGCTTTCCCTCCTTTCTTCAATTTAGGTCTGAATTTGGCAATAAGGAGTTCATGATCTGAGCTGCAGTCAACTCCCAATCTTGTTTTTGCTGACTGTATAGAGCTTCTCCATCTTTGGCTTCAAAGAATATAATCAATCTGATTTCGGAATTGACCATCTGGTGATGTCCATGTGTGAGTCTGGTGAGTCTGTCTTCTCTTGTGTTGCTGGAAAAGGGTGTTTGCTATGACCAGTGTGTTCTCTTGCCAAGACTCTGTTAGTTTTCCCTGCTTCATTTTGTACTCCAAGGCCAAATTTGCCTGTTACTCCAGGTATCTCTTGACTTCCTACTTTTCTCTTCCAGTCCCCTATGATGAAAAGGACATCTTTTTTTGGGCATTAGTTCTAGAAGGTCTTGTATGTCTTCATAGAACCATTCAACTTCAGCTTCTTCAGCATTACTGGTCGGGGCATAGATTTGGATTACTTGCCTTGGATACGAACAGAGGTCATTCTGTTGTTTTTGAGATTGCATCCAAGTACTGCATTTCAGACTCTTTTGTTAACTATGAGAACTACTCCATTTCTTCTAACGGATTCTTGGCCACCGTAGTAGATAAAATGATCATCTGAATTAAATTCACCCAGTCCAGTCTATTTTAGTTCACTGATTCCTAAAATGTTAATGTTCACTCTTACCATATCCTTTTTGATCACTTTTAATTTACCTTGATTCATGGACCTAACATTCCAGGTTCCTATGCAATAGTGTTCTTTACAGCATCAAACTTTTCTTCCATCACCAGTCACATCCACAACTGGGCATTGTTTTCACTTTGGCTCCATCTCTTCATTCTTTCTGGAGTTATTTCTCCACTCTTCTCCTGTAGCATATTGGACACCTACCAACCTTGGGAGTTCATCTTTCAATGTCATATCTTTTTGCCTTTTCATACTGTTCATGGGGTTCTCAAGGCAAGAATGCTGAAGTGGTTTACCATTTCCTTCTCCAGTGGACCACGTTTTGTCAGGACTCTCCACCATGGCCCGACCATCTTGGGTGGCCCTACACGGCATGGCTTATAGTTTCATTGAATTCGACAAGGCTGTGGTCCATGTGATCAGTTCGAATAGTTTCTGTGTTAGCGGTTTTCATTCTGTCCGCCCTCTGATGGATAAGGATAAGAGGCTTATGGAAGTAGTATCTCTTAGGAGTTGTTAAAGTCCTGATGGTACGTACAACTGTATAAAGGTTTTCTCGGTAACAGTATTAAATTAGTATCAAGCATTTATCAGCACACATTTTTTCAAAAACATTTATTAACCATTTATTTTATGCTGGTGTGTATTGTAAGCCCTGACAATTTTTTTTTCTTTTTTGTGATACAAGAGCTTGATTCTTTTTTTTTTTTTTTTTCCCATCACCACTCAGCATGCAGGATCTTAATTCTCCAACCAGGAGTTGAACCCACGCCCCTGCAGTGCAAGTGCAGAGTCTTAACCCCTGGACTGCCAGGGAAATCCCCTGACTTAAGATTTGGTCACCAAGGCATCCAAGGATCACCATCTCAGATAAACATATTACCAGCCACACACTAGATAAAGAGCCACATTTCTTTGTTTTAGAGATCTTGATTGACTTCAATAACTGACCATGTGGACTATTTGTTTTTTTTTTTTTTCTTCCCTTGATTTAAATTCCTGCTCTGTGCTATCTTTGCAACTTTTCCATAATCTAAAATCATTCCAAAATATTTGTTAAAATTGCAGGAGTCTGGCCCACCCCAATAAAAGCAGAACCCAGGCTCATCTGAGCCCGCCCTCCCTCTCTGTCACAGGTGTGCCGACTCCACAGGTGTGCTGACTTCTCTCTCTGACTTCACAGGTGTGCTGGATGATTTCCAGGTCTTACAGGTAATAACCCCTTATCTTTTCAAAGTTTCCTGATGGTTATTGCTAAAGGGCCTCTTGCACTCATAATAACCACACAGGCTGGTCCAGCCACATTTGGTTACTGATACAGCCTGAGACCAGCCCAAAACCTAGTGCTGGAGATACAAATATAGGGAGGTTTAGTTTCTGCCCACGGAATTTTGAGTCTAGTGGGTAGGCTGAGATGTTACCTTGCGAAGTATATAATAGAAGTAGCCCAGATGTCCCAGATGCAGAAGAGCAGCACAGAGGGAAGACTTCCTGAAGAAGATCATTGTGAGGTGAATGGATTCATCGAGTATTTATTAAGCACCTATGTCAAAGCACTGCTCCAAACCTGGGGGCAGAGCAGTGAACACAGCAGAAAGAACACTCTTTCTAGCTATTCTAGGGGAACGTATCAAAGAATATTTTCCAGAAGAACAATTTAAATAAAACAAACAATATATCTTCAAAGGTTAATTATGTATTGATAAACGTGAGTAAGCTTAGGCACCAGAAAAATCTGGCTCACTGTAACATTTCCTGCCTTTGTGTACAGAGGTGACTTCTCTCCATACCTGGGAACAGGGCTCAGAATCTATTCACAGTTCAGGGATCCCTGCCAAATAAACACAGACACATACACATGCATGCACACACACAGTGTGGATCACTCAAACGGTGATCAACACCCCAGTGGTAACATCCCACTATGAAAATGTCCCTTTGCTAGAGCAGGAATATAGGAAAGAGATTCTACTTAGCCCCTCCCTCTAAGAGCATATTTTAAGTTCTTCTGTATCATAAAAGGCACATTGGAAGTTATATATGGTGCTTCTTAAAAAGATGGTAGACATTAGTATGAATATGAGTTGAACCATAAAGAGGGCTGAGCACTGAAGAATTGATGCTTTTGAATTGTGATGTTGGAGAAGACTTTTGAGAGTCCCTTGAACAGCAAGAAGATCAAATCAGCCAATCCTAAAGGAAATCAACCCTGAATATTCACTGGAAGAACTGTTGCTGAAGCTGAAGCTCCAGTAATTTGGCCACGTGATGTGAAGAACTGACTCATTGGCAAAGACCTTGATGCTGGGAAAGATTAAGGACAGGACGATAAACGGGTGGCAGAGGATGAGATGGCTGGGTGACATCACTGACTCGATGGACATGAGTTTGAGCAAACTCAGGGGGATAGTGAAGGACAGGGAAGCCCGGCGTGCTGCAGTCCATGGGGTCACAATGAGTCAGACACCACTTAGCGACTGAACAACAACCAGCTTTTGTTCAGATAAATTTCCTTGACTGTTTCAGAGACTCTTGGAAGGAGAAGGATGGTGACATTCTCTTGGGTGGGATGATCCCTGAGGCCCTCCCATTCATTGAAAAATACACTATTTTGATTTGATTTTGAATGTATTGAATTATAATCATCTTTTTTTCACTTTAGCTCTCCTATGTTTGTTGTTCATAGCAATGTTTGTTAACCTCTGCCTGACTTTCTCTGGGAATCTAGAGATACCATGTGAATAGTTCAGATGAGTTAAAGAAGGTGGGAGAGTCAACTTAAGCATATGTATATATTGAGAAGTGGGCTTCCCAGATCCTGCCTGTCAATGCAAGAGATGTGGGTTCGATCCCTGGGTTGGGAACATCCGCTGGAGAAGGAAATGGAAACCCACTCCAGCTTTCTTGCTGGGAGAATCCCATGGACAGAGGAGCCTGGTGGGCTACAGTCCATGGAGTGACAGAATCAAACACAACTGAGCATACATTGAGAGATGTGAGCTGCTGTAGCAGATAAACCCAGAAGTCTCAAAGGCTTTAGTTTCTCATTTATGTAAAGACCCAAACCAGTGTTTCTGAATGGTTGGGCACTGGGGTTTGGATGGAGTTCTCTGCCTCACAGGGCTGTTCAGGGATCCAGGTTGGCAGTCTCTATTCATACAAGTGACTTCCAAGGTCACCCAGGGCACTGGTATCCACCAGCCAACGGGCAAAGAAAGAGAAAGAGGCATACCCACTGTTTCACCGGGAAGTGACTCACCACCTCCGTCGGTAAGAACTAGAAAATAAAGTTCCTGCCTAAGGAACCTCTTCCCGGCAAATGCCAGGCAATGGAAAGGAAGCAGGAATCTTTCATTCTATTTTTTTTAACTTTTAATTTTATATTGGAGTATAACCGATTAACAGTGTTGTGATAGTTTCAGGAGACTCAGCCGTACACATGTATGTATCCATTCTTCCCCAAACTCTCCTCCCATCCAGGCTGCCACATGACATTGCACAGAATCCCCTGAGCTGTAGAGTAGGACCTTGTTGGTCATCCATTTTAAATGTAGTGATGTGTACATGTCCATCCCAAACTCCCTAACTATCCCTCCCCACTACCCTTCCCCCCGGCAACCATAAATTCATTCTCTAAGTCTGTGAGTTTCTTTCATTTGTATCAATTCTCTTTAGAGGAATCCTTCATTCTAGGTGAACATCTAGGCATACTGTATGTTCTCTACTTCTACAATACAAGTGAGAAAAGTAACATGATTGTCAAAAGGTGACTAATGAAGTATGAGATTTTAAGTACAAGATCTTATTGAATTTTGGTGAATACTTTACTGCAACTTTTAAAAAATTTTATTTTCAATTGCTCTGGGTCTTTGTTCTGGTGCACATGTTGTTGCATGCAGGCCTTCTCTAGTTGCAGCAAGGATGGGCTACTCTAACCGACAGGGCTTCTCACTGTTGTGGCTTCTCTTGTTGCGGAGCACAGGCTCAAGGTGTACGGACTCAGTAGTTGTGGATCACAGGCTCTAGAGTGTGGGTTCAGTAGTTGAGGCACATGGACATAGTTGCTCTGAGACATGTGGAATCTTCCAAGACCAGGGATAGAACCCACGTCCCCTGCCTTGGCAGACGGATTCTTATCCACTGTACCACCAGGGAAGTCTGCAACTTTAAAAAATATTTGGGACTAATTGCAGATCTATAGAAAAGTTGCAAAGATAGGACAGAGAATTCCCACATACCCTTGACCCAGTTTCCCCTAATATTAACGTGTACCATGGTACATTTATCAAAACTAAGAAATTAACATTGGCCCATTACCATTAACTAAGCTATAGGCTTGATTCTGATTTCACTAGTTTTTTTCACTAAGGTTATTTTTCTGTTCCAGGATCCATTGTGGGATACCGTATTACGTTTTTTTAGTTTTATTTGTTTTCTTTACAATATTGTATTGGTTTTGCCATACATTGATGTGAATCCGCCATGGGTGTACATGTGTTCCCCATCCTGAACCCCCCCATCACCTCCCTCCCCACGTATTACGTTTAGATGTCATATTTCCTTTGTTCCTCTAGTCTGTGACAGTTTTTCAGTCTTTCCTTGTTTTTCATGACTTTTGACACTTTTCAAAATAGCAATCAGGTATTTTATAGAGTGGCCTTCAATTAGAGTTTGTCTTTTTTTCTCATGATTAGATGAAACAGGGAGGAGGTAATAGGCTTTGGGGAAAATACCACAGAGGTGAAATACTTTCTCATCACATCAGGATATCTTATTATATCAATATTAGAATATATTATTATTATATCAATCAGTGGGGCTTCCCCAATGGCTCAGCAGATAAAGAATCCATCTGCAATGCAGAAGAAGCAGGAGACCTGGGTTCAGATCCTTGGGTCAGGAAGATCCACTGGAGGAGGAAATGGATTCTTGCCAAAACAAATCCCATGGACAAAGGAGCCTGGCAGGAGTCCAGAGGGTTGCAAAGAGTCAGACAAAACTAAGTAGACTCAGCATGAACACACGCACATATTAATCTGTAGAATATAGAACATCAGTTTACTACTGGTGATGTTAGCTTTGATCATCTAGTTAAGGTGATGTTAAGATTTCTCTCTGTAAAGATACCTTATATTTCCTTCCATACCTTCATCTTCAGAAGTCAGTAAGTTCAGTCCATATTCATGGAGAGGGGACACTGCAGCTTTTAGAAGAGAGAAATACTTGAGGCTTTTCAGTTCAGCTCAGTTCAGTCACTCAGTCGTGTCCAACTCTTTGCGGCCCCATGGACTGCACCATGCCAGGCCTCCCTGTCCATCATCAACTCCCAGAGTTTACTCAAACTCATGTCCATTGAGTCAGTGATGCCATCCAACCATCTCATCCTCTGTCATCCCCTTCTCCTCCTGCCTTTAATCTTTCCCAGCATCAGGGTCTTTTCAAATGAGTCAGTTCTTCGCATCAGGTGGCCAAAGTATTGGAGTTTCAGCTTCAATAGTCCTTTCAATGAATATTCAGGACTGATTTCCCTTAGTATGGACTGGTTGGATCTCTTTACTGTCCAAGGGACTCTCAAGAGTCTTCTTCAACACCACAGTTCAAAAGCATCAATTCTTCAGCGCTCAGCTTTCTTCACAGTCCAACTCTCACATCCATACATGACTACTGGAAAAACTATAGCTTTGACTAGATGGACCTTTGTTGGCAAAGTAATGTCTCTGTTTTTTAATATGCTGTTTAGGTTGGTCATAGCTTTTCTTCCAAGGAGCAAGCATCTTTGAATTTCAAGGCTTCAGTCACCATCTGCAGTGATTTTGGAGCCCCCCCAAATAAAGTCTGTCACTGTTTCCACTGATTCCCCATCTATTTGCCATGATGTCATGGGACCAAATGCCATGATCTTCGTTTTTTGAATGTTGAGTTTTAAGCCAACTTTTTCACATTCTTCTTTCACTTTCATCAAGAGGCTCCTTAGTTCTTCTTCACTTTCTGCCATAAGGGTGGTGCCATCTGCATATCTGAGGTTATTGATGTTTCTCCCAGCAATCTTGATTCCAGCTTGCCTGTGAATAAACACAGAGATTAAGTAAAGAATGGTGAGGGAAATGGAATGAGCAGTGCTAATTTTCGTACTCTCTTTTCTGATAATTTCAGAGCTGCGTAATGATAAATGACCAAGATATTGAACTGTGAATTCTAAAAAGCTGCTTTTGCAAAAAAAAGAAAGAAAGAAAGACAAGGACCTAACGACCTAATGCAATGCCTCAACTGCTGCTTATAAAAATGCTGGACTAGGAAATTAAGACAACTGAAAAATCTGGGGAAATATAAAACCATCTTAAAAGCATCAGATTTAACTAAAGGATAAGGAGTTACTGGGACAAGACCTCCAAAAAGAATAGAAATCCGGAGGTGTGGGCCCAGCTCTGGGACTGTATTTGGTCAGGGTCATCTACTCTGAGTAAGTGCAACTGAAATTTTAGGCTTTCAGCCACCTTCTAAGTAAGGAATTTAAGCCTTAGAGACCAGGGTTGTGGGGCCAAAGTAAGAGTGAGCAAGAAATAACCAGCCCCCAGGACTTCCCAGGTGGTCCAGTGGCTAAAACTCTATGTTCCCAATGCAGGGGGCCTGGGTTTGATCCCTGGTCAGGGAACTGGATCCCTCATGCCACAACTATGACCTGCTGCAGCCAAATAAATAAATGTTAAAAAAAATACAGAAATAGAGGTGGTATATGATGAAACTGCAATAGGTTATTAAAGCAATGAAATTGGTACTACAGTTTCAAATAATTTAGAATGTTAACATGGATTTTTTTTTTTTTTTTAACATGGATTTTTTAAAAGTTTATATTGTCCTTTGACAGAGCAATCCCATGCACGGAAATTTACCTAAAGTGAAAAGAAAAGCAGAAATCTGAAATGTTTGTAGAATGTCATTTAAACGTCATTTAAATGCTATCTGGATGTGCATAGTTTATTTCACTGCCTCCAGTGTTTAACAATTTGGGGCATGAAATAAACTATAGCTCATTAATTCAGTGGATAAATACCTAGTAAAAGTGGTAACTCGAAGAGTGTGACAACATGGAACAGATGTTTCATACATAAAAATAATCAAACTACACACTTGTAACTACAATTTGATTTTAACTATTCCTATGTAAAAGAACAGAATAGAAGCTACGAAATTGAGAAAGTTGACATATTACCAGGCAATTATGAATGCTTCTCAATTGTTTATGTTGTTATTATACATTGTGTAAATTTTTCAAAATGCATAAGTATATCCATACAAAAGTTTAAAAATAAGATAACTATATATTTTAGGGATTTCCTTCAGTAATTCTGGAGTTTGGGGAATTAGAATGGTGAGGCAGTTCCTCACAATTGTTAGGGTTACAGTTTTTTGAGTCAGATAAACCTGAATTCAAATTCTGCACTTCAATTCAATAACTTAATGGCCTTGAACTTCAGTTTCCTCACCCATAAAAAGAGGATGACACTTGAGCTTTGGTGTGAGGTTTGTTTGGATCAGAACAACACTACCTGTCAGTAAATGATGGTCATCAAGGAAGAATGACTTCATCCTCAAAAGGACAGCCCACTGAGATCCTTACTTTGAGACAGAATAACTTCCTTTGACAGAAAGTCAGAATCAAATCCAGGGGAGAAGCAAAACATTTATTACGCATCTTAAAGGTAAATAATAAGAAGTTTATTAATATATACAGCTCATAAATGCATGGGAGAAACTCAAGTATGAGTAACAAAGGGCGAGCTAGAACTTGGGTGTACACAGCATCTTAACAAAGAAACAATAAGTTTGTACAGAAATGACAGGACAAAGGAAAATGTTTGTAGGCTTCCAAGGGCAGGAAACTGTGGGAATGTAATATATTGGGGGAAGCGAGTGGAGTGAGACTTGTTTGCAGATTCCTGTGGTGTCATCTCTGGGCTAAGAATCTAGAACTCTCTTCAACAAAGGAAATTTATATTCTGCCTTTAGACAGAAAGGGGCTTCCCAGGTGGCACAGTGATAAAGAATCTGCCTGCCAATGCAGGAGATGCAACAGATGCAGGTTTGATCCCTGGGTCAGGAAGATCCCCTAGAGTAGGAAATGGCAGCCCACTCCAGTATTCTTGCCTGAAAAATCCCATGGACAGAGGAGCCTGGCGGGCTACAGTCCATGGGGTCACAAAGAGTCGGATACAACTGACAGCAGAAGAGAAGAGCTTTAGACAGAAAGGAAGAGGGTAGAGAGAACTTTTTCTGCTTTTGCTCCTTCTTAATTGGATTCAGCTCAAACCAATATGTTAGAGAGACATATTTGGGGGTGACGTATTCTGGTTTCCTTCACCAGTAAGGATGTTTTTCAGTATTTTTGCATTTCATACCATATAAACTTTACTATTCTAAGGAGTGGGTGTCATAAGACTTATGGCATCAAAAACTTTCGGAAGGGAAAGCAGCCCTGGGCTCCTTAGGACTGGTAGACACCATATGTATGCGTGTACAGTTAGTTACACTTATGAATCCATTTTAAATATATACGTGTGTACAAACTTATGTTAAACAACAAAATTCTTACTACCTTTATAGTCAGACAACTCTTGTATGTTTGGGTTAAAAGTGGTTAGCTGGGGGAAAGGGATGGTGAGGAAGTCTGGGATGGACATGTACACACTGCTATATTTAAAATGAATAACCAACAAGGACCTACTGTGTAGCACGGGGAACTCTGCTCAATGTTACGTGGCAGCCTGGATGGGAGGGGAGTTTGTGGGAGAATGGATACATGCATATATACGGCTGAGTCCCTTTGCTGTCTGAAACCATCACAACACTGTTATTCAGCTCTACTCCAAAGTAAAAAGTTTAATAAAAACAAACAAAGTGATTAACCAATTGGATTGTTTAAGGGACTTAAGGAACAGAGAGAGAAAATGATCAAGTGAATTCCATTTGATATCCTAATTCCCCTGCCTTGGGGAGGGTTTTTTAAATCAGATCAGTTGTAGAGTGGCCTTCCCTGGTGGCTCAGACGGTAAAGGATCCATCTGCAATGTGGGAGACCTGGGTTCGACCCCTGGGTTGGAAAGATCCCTTGGAGGAGGGCATGACGACCCACTCCAGTATTCTTGCCTGGAGAAGCCCCACGGACAGAGAAGCCTGGTGGGCTATAGTCCGTGGGGTTGAAAAGAGTCCGACGTAACTGAGCGACTAGGCACAGCGCAGTACTCAGGTTTGCAGAGGAGGAGAGAAACAGGAGGTGACAGGGAAGGAAGCCCAGGGAAGGGAGTGGGTTTTCAGAGCAGAGAAACCTAAGGAGAGACCTACAACGGATCACCAAGGCTGGTGGCTTTTGTAGCATTTTCTTAAAAAGCGCAATTAAAAGCTTCTGCTCTATTGGGTTTGTGGTCACTGCTCCCACAGCCTCAAGGATCTCCTGAAACACAAGTCTGTCCCTGTTCCTACTCCCCTCGCTACCAAACCAAAACCACACAAGTAAGATTCTTAGCAGGCTCAGGTGCTGCAGCCTCTTTGCTCACCCCTCCATTGTCCACCTTACAGGAGCATGTTTTCTGGTCTGTCTGTATTTTAATGGTTCGTTTATTCATTTGGTAGTTCTGCTTCCCAGGTGGCACAGTGGTAAAGAATCACCTGCCAATGCAGGAGAGGTAGGTTCAATCCCAGGGGAAGATCCCAGGAAGAGGAAACGACAACCTCCTCCAGTAATTTTTGCCTGGAAAATTCCATGGACAGAGGAGCCTGGCGGGCTACAGTCCAAAGGGCTGAAAAGACTGGGAGATGACTGAACGCTAAACACACACACTGCATGTGAAATCTCAGTCCCTCCACCAGGCATTGAACCCAGTGACTTCTGCAGCGGAAGAGTGTAGTCCTAACCACTGGATTACCACGGAGTTCCTCTTGCATGCCTTTCCAGTTCCAGAAAACCAGGTAGTTCGCAATCTATGCATTTTCTCCTGCTGTCTCCATGAATTACAAATGCTAGTCTCCCCTTTCTTTGCCTGAAGAGCAATCGTTTACTTTAAAAAACTGTAATATCGGTCAGGAAAAGGTCCTTGGTTCTTCATCTGAGCAGCAGCACCTGCCTCTCAACTCTATGCATATCTCTTATTTATTTTTTAGAAAAGATTATCATGTTTGTTTCATATTCCATACAATGTATTTTATTTCGATATGTCAGTTGCCTAAACCCCATGAAACGATTTAAATCTTCGTATCCTGTCCCCTAGCAAGGTGTGACACCCAAGAAATGTTCATGTGGCTTAAAGGAACTCACGTTTGGTTACCAGTGACCCCGTGACGTCACATTCCTTGGGCTCAGAACTCCTAAACTGTATTTCAAAATCTCCGTGCTTGCAAGCGCCTCCAGAGCACGAATCCCTTTCGCAGGGTTTGAAATGTACCAAGTCACTATTACCAGTCTTACGACAGGGCTCCAAGCCTGGGCTAACCCTGATCCGTGAGAGAAACAGAAACTTAATTTCTAGGAAAGACAAGTCCGCCCGGGGGTGGGAGGGACGAGGGAGGAACTGTGGGCCGCACAGGCTCGGCCAGGGCTCAGCCCGGCCCCGCACCCTCACCCCCGCAGCCCCCGGCCTCCACACGCCCCGGGTTTCCAGGTGGACACCGCCCAGGTGGGTGCCGCATCCACGCCCCATGGCCGGGAGCACGTCCCCCAACAGTTCTGCCCCGGGCCGTGCAGCCGGGCGGGACGCGGCAGATGTCACCACGCGGCGGTCACGCTCTCCCTGGCGACGCGCGGGCGGCGGGACCACGCAGAGGAAGCCGTCGGGGTTCGAGGCCCGGTACCCCGGAAACCCCGAGGGGAGGAGGAGGGGCGGGGACGAGTTGATCCGTTTCTCCGGAGTTGCGCAAGGGGCACGACGGCGCGGGTAGACTGGGACCGTCCGGGCGGGCATCCCCGCCGCGTCCCGCGCCGGGAGGCCGAACCAAAAGCGAAAGGAGCCGGGTCCCCCGCAGCCCCGGCGTCGCGTCCGCGGGGAGGTCGCCGCGCTCCGGGCAAGTCAGCGAGGGCCGCCGCTTTGTGACTTCACTGGTTTCGCAACAAGCCCGGGCCGCCCGCGCCCCACCCACCCCCGGCCGCTGCCTCGCCGCCAGCCGCCTCGCTCCGCTCTCCGCGCGTCCCCTCCCTCCGGAGCCGGGCCTGCCCGGCCGTCGCGGAGCCTCGGGTCCGCCCGGCCGCCCGCGGCTGTTCGCCGCACGTGCGCCGCCCCCGCCTCCCGGCAGCGCGGAGCAGCCCAGCGACCTGCCCCGCGGCCCGGCCCCGCAGAGCGCAGCGCCCTCCCGGCGGTGGCGGCGCGATGCTGTGCTTTCTCCGGGGGATGGCCTTCGTCCCCTTCCTGCTGGTGACCTGGTCGTCCGCCGCCTTCATCATCTCCTACGTGGTCGCCGTGCTCTCCGGGCACGTCAACCCCTTTCTCCCCTACATCAGGTGAGGAGCCGGCAGAGGGAGGCGGGACGCGGGGCACCGCGCGGGGAGCGCTGCTGATGCGGAAGGGAGGTGTCCAGACCCTACTGGGCGTCCTGCCGAATGATCGGGTACCCACGTATAGAAGAGGGTGCCCCCGGTGGTCCTGGGATGGACTGGGAGACAGGGTGGGAGCTGAGCAGTTCCGATTTTACCCCGACACTGAACAGAGTGGCATCCGGAGAGGCTCAGGATAGACAGGAGAACTCACGGACTGGGTACCGGGCAGACGCCTCTTGGGCGGTATTGAGACCAGAGTGGGTCCTGACGGATGGCACTTGCTGAATGTGTAAGAGGTAAATCTAGTCGCCCAGTCGCGTCTGACTCTTTGCGACCCCACGGACTGTAGCCCTCCTGGCTCCTCTGTCCACGGGATTCTCCAGGCAAGAATACTGGAGTGGGTTGCCAATATTCAGTATTCCTGACCCAGGGATGGAACCCGCATCTCCCACATTGCAGGCAGATTCATTTGCCATCTGGGAAGCCCTATGTTAAAGCAGCTCCTGGATTTCACTTCCACTTTCCAACATCCTTGAAAAGCGGCTGTCTGGCTCCTCTTTCTTGCAAGGAAACTAAGTTTAAGCAGATGTTGAAATATCATCATTGTGACACTGATGTCACAGTGGGGAAATTGGAAGCAGAACTCACACCCAGATTAATCCCTAGGCCAGAAGCACCACCGTGCTACCCTCAGGTCTTTGAGAGTCGCTCTAAGGTCTTTTGTATGGAGCTGCCCAAGATCCCTCTGGGTACTTAGTCTTCAGATTGTCAGTGATTGGTGACATCTCAGATGTTGTCGCCATAAGGTTTCATTTTTCAGACATGTTTGCCTCTACCTTTTTTTGGGGATGGGGGCACACTGCTAGGATCTTAATTGCCTCACCAGGGATTGACTTATGCCCCATCCATTAGAAGTCACAGTCTGAACCACTGGGCCACAGGGGAAGTTTGGCCTCTACCTTTATTGAGAGTCACTTTGTCAGTGCCCAGAACACATGTCTGGATTTCCTGTGGCTCCCAGCTCTGTGCCTTTCTCGTGGTAATGGCATTCCTTAAACGTCAGAAAGATCCATCCTTATCCTAGTGGTGTATCCATCCTGTCTTACCCCTCTGGATCTATATTGATTGGTGAGGGGATTAGAAAGTTGGTGAGGCCTAAGGTTACTGCTTTGGGCTTTCCTGGTGGCTCAGAGGTTAAAGTGTCTGCCTGCAATGCGGGAGACCTGGGTTCGTTCCCTGGGTCGGGAAGATCCCCTGGAGAAGAAAATGGCAACCCACTCCAGTATTCTTGCCTGGAGAGTCCCATGGATGGAGGAGCCTGGTGGGCTACAGTCCATGGGGTTGCAAAGAGTTGGACACGACTGAGCGACTTAACTAACTAAGGTTACTTCTTAATTATTGTAGGGATTGTAGAGATTACAGAAATTGCAGGGCCTCTTGCAGCCGTTCTGCCTGGAGAGCAATGCTCTACATAGTCTTTTTAGTAGGCGACGAAGGGGAAATGAAGGTTGAGCAAGTTGGGACTAGAGTTTAAAGGTGCAAGGATGCAAGCACAGAAGGATGCACAGAAGCCAGTCTGGAGTAACGATGGTTTTGCCCACGCAAGATGACTTTCCCATCAGGCCTGCTGCCCCTGCAGAAACCTTGGCTTGGTTTCTCTTCGCTAGTCTCTGTCCTCGTTGTCTCACTTCTCTTGATTCTGAAGTGGGATAGATCCCCTTAGACTGGTGTAAAAAGAAAGAGTTCTCTCCCTGTAAAGCTTTTTATTGAGAAAGTAGTAGCTTTGTTTGTCATCAGTTTGAAGGTCAGGGGCAGATAGTGAAAGTGAAAGTCGCTCAGTTGTATCTGACTCTTTGTGACCCCATGGACTGTATAGTCCAGGCCAGAATACTGGAGTGGGTAGTCTTTCCCTTTTCCAGGGCATCTTCCCAACCCAGGGATCGAATCCAGGTCTCCTGCACTGCAGGCGGATTCTTTACCAGCTGAGCCCCAAGGGAAGCCCTAGAATACCAGAGTGGGTAGCCTATCCCTTCTCCAGTGGATCTTCCTGACCCAGGAATTGAACCCTGGTCTCCTGCATTGCAGGTGGATTCTTTACCAACTGAGCTACCGGGGAGCCGGGGCAGATAGTATTTGGTATGAATCGGGTAGGTGATCAGAGGCAGCGTTTGAGTCTTTGCAGGGGTTTCTGAGGACTCCCCAGGTGGATCAGTGGTAAAGAATCCACCTGCCAACGCAGGAGACGCAGGAGACATGGGTTCAATCCCTGGGTTGGGCAGATCCCGTGGAGAAGGAAATGGCAGCCCACTCCAGTATTCTTGCCTGGGAAATCCCATGGACAGAGGAGCCTGGCGGGCTGCAGTCTGTGGGGTCGCACAGAGTCGGTCACGACTGAGCCTGCACAGCAACTTCATTGTCTAACTCATCTCTGCCCTCAAAGAAGCCTCCAATTCTTCCTTCCCCTCATTCCCTCCACTTTCCTCCAGCCTCCTTGGCCTCCTGCCTGGGTCTTGAGCATGTTATATCTTCCTTCTGGCCTTTGCACTGGCCGTTGTCTACCAAAATGCTCTACCTCCAGATTATCACCGGCTTTCTTCCTTATCTCCTTCTTTGTTCGAATATTATCTCTGTGAGGCCTGCTCTGATGGCCCACGGAGCTCCTGATTCCCTGGCCTCATCCAGTCTTGTTTAACATAGCACCTATTACCTTCTAACAAACGATATGATTTGCTTATTTATTATGTTGATCATGTAAGATCCATGAAATAAAATTTGAATTTACTATTTCTTGGGCGTTCATCTGTGAGTCTTGTTTTTATCCCCTCCAGGGTAGGGCAGAGCCCTCTAGGGAAGGCTTGATAGGCCCTTGGTGGTGGGTCAGTGATTTGGACATATTTAGGGTGAGCACCCAATACTTTGGCCACTTGAGGCAGAGCCAACTCATTGGAAAAGACCCTGATGCTGGGAAAGATTGAGGGCAGGAGAAGAAGGGGACGACAGAGGATGAGATGGTTGATAGCATCACAGACTCAATGAAGATGACTTTGAGCAAATTCCAGGAGATAGTGAAGGACAGGGAAGCCTGGCGTGCTGCAGTCCATGGGGTCGCAGAGTCAGACACAATTTAGGAACCGAACAACGACCCTTTTACGTGAAGTCATTGTTCAGTCAATCTGATCTTCTGATGTTTTTAAGCAACACTGAACACTTTAAATAAAAGCCATTGTATTTTACAGTTTTACTTATCTTCCAGTTTTATTGAGATACAGTTAACATATAGTGGTGTATAAGCTTAAGGTGTAGAGTATCATGATTTGACTTATGTACATCATGAAATGATCATTACAACAATTTTAGTGACTACCTATCATCTCATACAGATACAAAAGAAAAGAAAAAATATTTTTTTCCATGTGATGAAAGCCCTTGAGCTTTACTTTCTTAACATACAGCCGTGTTCATTATGTTACACGTGTTGTACTTTACTTCCCTAGCACCTCCTCCTCTTAAAGCTGAAGTGTGCGCCTTTTGCTTGTTCAGCCGCTCAGTCCTGTCTGACTCTTCGCGACCCCACCGACTGCAGCCCGCCAGGCTTCCCTTTTGGCTACCTTCATGTTATCCTCCCCCCACCCCCGCCTCTGGGAACTTCAGATCTGATGTTTGTTTTGAAGCGTAATTGACCTACACCAGTTCCTCAGTTCCTGGTGCGCAGCATAGCAATCTCTGTACACGATGAAATGATCCCCACTGGCCACTGCGTTTAATTTTACGTATTTCCTTTTGGCTGTGCTGGGTCTTTGTTGCTGCCCTGGCTTTTCTCTGGTTGAGTCGAGCAGGGGCGACTTCTCATTGCAGTGTGCGGGCTTCTCCTTGCAGCGGCTTCTTTTGTTGAGGAGCATAGGTTCTAGGGCATGCTGACTTCAGTAATTTGCAGCACGTGGGCTCAATGGCGCCCTCGGGCTCCAGAGCACCGGGCTCCGTAGTTGCTCCATGGCAGGTGGAATCTTCCCAGGTCAGGGATCAAACCCCAGTCTCTTTCATTGGCAGGCAGATTCTGTACCGCTGAGCCACCAAGGAAACCCTAGCCAATGCATTTTAAATAGGATTCAGAACTGTGGAAGGACCTCTTTCCAGTAAAAGGATCAAATTCAGCTTTCTTATCAGATATTTTCTGATAGCATTGTTATTCTTCATTATAATGGACAAATGGAAATATACTCAACCTCATGAATGGAATAAAAATTAAAATCTACTGGAGTGGTAGTAACCCAGATGTTTGATAACACATTCTACTGTCGAGACTTTGGGACAACAGGTTCCCGTCCATCTCTGGTGGGAATGTAAAATGATTCAGTCTCTATGGAGGGACTTAGGCATTAGTTATCAAAATGACACAAATATAATATCTAAAGTATTAATAACGGCTTTTAATAACAAAAGGTTGGAAACAATACAAATGTCCATCAGTAGACGACTGGCTAAGTATGATTTACCTAAGAATA
Organism: Cervus canadensis; assembly: GCF_019320065.1. Taxonomy (NCBI): domain Eukaryota; kingdom Metazoa; phylum Chordata; class Mammalia; order Artiodactyla; family Cervidae; genus Cervus; species Cervus canadensis. The sequence goes on from NC_057406.1 coordinate 49,646,372, forward strand.
CCTCAAACTAAAGCTCTCTACACATAGAATACTCTCTTTAAAATTTCCATTACATTGTTACATGGAAAAAAGCAAGACTCAGAACCAAATAAGCTACCATGGTAAAGGGGGTAAGGGAGAAATAATATACGTTTGTATTAGCTTGCATAAAGAAACTAATAACAGTGGTTTATTTATGTATGATTGAAGAAGGTGGCCATGATCACATGGTCATTGAGACCTTAGCAGATGGAAATAAAAGGGTGGGAATAACACTTGCCTTGCCATCCTTAAAAACAAAAATTAATGTTTTAATTTTAAGATAACTGTCATTTTACATCCAGTTATAAAAAATATTAAAGATGCCATGTGTCTTTTTTTTTAATTGGAGGATAGTTGCTTACTATGTTGTGTTAGCTTCTGCTTACAATAATGTGATTCAGCCTTTAAGTATACATATATACCTTCCCTTGTGAGCCTGCCTCCCATTCACGCCCCCTACCCCCTGTAGGTCATCCTCATGTATCTTTTTACCCAGTTTCTCCCAAAGGTAACATCTTCTAAACTTGCCATACCTTTGTAGATGAATTTATTTTTTAGCCAAATGAATGTTTCCTATCAGAAAATTAAATTAGAAGCATGGGGATTAAAACAGCCACCAAATTCAACAAGTAGTTTCTGTATTGTGTGTGTGCTAAGTCGCTTTGGTTGTGTCTGACTCTGTGACCCTATGGACTGTAGCCCGCCAGGCTCCTCTGTCCATGGGATTCTGGCAGGTGGAGAATTGGAGTGGGTTGCCATTTCCTCCTCCAGGGAATCTTCTCAACACAGGCATGCCTCTCCTGCATTGGCAGACAGGTTCTTTACCACTAGCGACACCTGAGAAGCCCATTAATGCAGGGATGTGAAAACCAAAGACAAATAAAAACCAACCTCAAAGAATTTGTTTAGATTTTTACAAGGCCACACCCATATTCTTAAGTACAATCATGCTTAATTTGTTATAGTTTCTTATATTTCTTCTACCAAATCCCTCAGGCTATTTTCAGTCACCTTTATCCCAGCTGATAAGCCTTTCTCTTTTTATACCGTCTGCTTTGGCCTGTGTCTCCTACTTCCAGAATATTCTGTGGCCCTTTAGTTTTAAATTTTTGCCAATTCTGCATCCTGATTGCATTTCATTAGCCTAGTCTCACTTTTTGTGCAAGTACATTTTGCTGGGTGGCTTGTGCATATGTGTGTTAGTCACTCAGTTGTGTCCAACTCTTTGCAACCCCATAGACTATAGCCCACCAGGCTCCTCTGTCCATGGGATTCTCCAGGCAAGGATACTGGAGTGGGTTGCCATTCCTTTCTCCAGGGGATCTTCCCAACCCAGGGATGGAACCTGGGTCTCCCTCATTGCAGACAGATTCTTCACCACTACGCCACCTGGGTGGCTTGCGGTCTTTGGCTGTTCCCGTTGCTCCTCCTCATGACCACACACCCTGAGTGTGAGTGATGGCAGGAAACTGGGATCACCAAGAATTAAGCCAAAAGGGAGGCCAAATCACAGAGTGAACAAAGTAAAAGAGGTTGGGTCTTTAACTCCAAAACTGGATCTGAAAATTATCCTTGTTTAGTTAATAATCACAAAATTTAGGTTATAATCATAACTATGTGCTAATGCTTATAAGGAACAAAATCCATTTCTAATGGATCAACCAAAATGAAAAGATAAAGCTCCTGTAATGAACAAAAGAGAAAGTTCCTGTAATGAATGGATGGGGAAACAATGGAAACCGTGACAGACTTTATTTTCTTGGACTCCAAAATCATTGCAGATGGTGATTGCAGCCATAGAATTAAAAGACGCCTGCTCCTTGGAAGAAAAGCTATGATAAACCTAGACAGCATATTAAAAAGCAGAGACATTATTTTGCCAACAAAGTTAACTGAAGCACGTAGTAGGTGATTAATATATTCTGTGTGATTGCTAAGATCATTTGCAGCACAAGGGTCCGTATTATTAGTTTTCTCAGCCTCTCTGCAACTGTTACTCATTCTGCCAGTGTTCATTGTTCATTAACTTTGACTGTGATTCCAGTTATTCTCCAAAAGCGTTTCTGTTGACTTCATGAAAGTTTCCATATTTTACACCCTCACTTTGTAGTGCTATTTGTGAATATTTACAACACTTGATAATCATACTGAGAGGGAACATAGTGTCGTAAGTAAGGGGACAACTTTGGAGTAGACACCTTTGATTTGAATACAACTCTGCCATGTACACCAGCTGTGGGGCTTTGGACAATTCATTTAACTTTCTTTGCATCTCTGTGGGTTAATAATAGCACCTGCCTGATGCATGAACATGTGAACTCACTTAGAACTCATCAACGCCCTGGTCAAGAACATAAGTTCTCTGTTAGTGTTTGCTATTAGTAATATCAAGGGACCAGTCCACTTCGGTCTGGATAGATGCCAGTGTCACGTGGGAAAAGACATTTCGTTGAGGTGAGGGCTAATTTTATAACCACTCAGTTTGTGAATATAGCAGCAGCTTTCTTAACCAACCTCAACTTAATCAATTTGCTGTCTTAACTGATAGACTCATTCTCTGAAAAACGCAGTGACGGAAGCGGGGGTCCCTGGAAACCCCTCCCAGCAGTGGCCTCTCAGGGCTGCTTGCTCTCTTCTCTCATCTGTTTCTTTGTCCACCTGTCAGATGCCAGCTCTGTTTGTTCCCAAGTGAGTTTATACCAGTTGTTTTCTTCACTGTGACTGTGTGATTTAAAATCAGTACAGGAACTGGTGGTCTGCGAATGCAAGAAGATGGTTGTCATTTCTAAGGGAACTCAGCTGAGTGCTTCGGAAAGATTCCAAAGAGACAAGTTGTCAACAATTGCAGTCCATTTAGTAGTGTTTATGACAAGTGTAAAGATTTACAGAACCTGATGAAAAACTTAGAAGGATTCGGTACTGAAACTGCTTCAAAAGTGTTTTTAAGATTTCCCTTCACTGTAAAGACACAAACTGGAAATGAGATGACCCACAGTACATGTGGTGCGTCTAGGAGGACACGTGGTGGACTCATGGAGCACACGTGATAGCCTGGGCCGGCGTCAGCACGCGGGCAAGTGAATGTATGGACAGTTGTATATTTGTGGTGTGTGCATATTCATGTAATTTTTATTTATTGTTTTTAGTTGAAATATAGTTGATTTACAATGTTTTGTTAGTTTCAGTTGCATAGCAAAGTGATTCAGTTATGTATATACCTATTCTTTTTCAAATTCTTTTCCATTATAGGTTATTATTACAGGATATTGAATATAGTTCCCTGGGCTATATAATAGATCCTTGTTATTTATCTATTTTATGTATATTAGTGTGTGTCTGTTCATCGCAAACTCCTGATTTACTCCCCACCCTACTCCTGCCATATGCACATAGTTTTTGATGGCTTCCTGCCTAAACCAGGTTTCTTGATTATTGTGGTTTAGTCGCTAAGTCGTGTCCGACTCTTGTGATCTCATGGACTGTGTGTAGCCTGCCAGGCTCCTCTATCCATGGGATTCTCCAGGCAAGAATACTGGAGTGGGTTGCTATTTCCTTCTCCAGGGGATCTTCCCGACCCAGGAATAGAACTCAGGTGTCCTGCATTGCAGGTAGATTCTTTGCTGACTGAGCTACAAGGGAAGTCCCGAGTTTTTGATTATTAACTACAGTGAATTTCAGGCACTCGTGACTTGTGCTTCCTCGTTCAGCTGCAACAATGGGACTTGAGATAAATACTAGGATAATGAGGTCTCTGTCTATACAGTCACATATTCTGACATGACTTAATGACATTTCAGTCTTAACAGTGCCCTAAGGAAATCGAAGATCCTAAACTTCCACAGCTCATAGTGTTGTTTGGCTTCTGAGTCAACTATAAATGTATATAATTTCTCTTAAGGTTTTCAACATCTTTTGATTACATAAAATTCTTTTTTTCCCCACTGACTTAAACCTGTGCATGTTTTTCTTCTGCTAGCCCTACTCTGTAAAAGGCAAGTAGAGGGTTGCTCAGAAGTCTTGACTGATGCAGGGTTGACAACTTTTCAACATTAATGCTCAATTTCAACCTAAAAAAGAGTGCTCCACTGAACAGTCCTCTTTCTGACAGTCATTGCATTTCAGTCCATCAGGAACATGAAGCGTAGAGTCAAAGCATACTAAGGACAACCTACTAATGACTTGAGAAGGGAGCTGGTATGAACCCAGTTGTAAGATAGACAGTTCTTTAAATTCATGTGGAGATGACGTGTTATAATGAAAAGAAATGTAACAGCACAGCATAGTAGAGCTCTAAACTGTATCCATCGAAGTCAGACAGCTCCAGATGCATGACTTGGCTTCCCCATTTACAGTTTCTTTGGCCTCGGGCAAGTTTCTTTTCTGTGACTCCGTTTTTCATCTTGAAGGTGACAGTAAGTACTTTCCTTATAACATTCTAAACACCAAATAAGATGAACCTGGCCAAGTATAAGTGTTGAGGCAATGTTAACTTTTTTCCTTTTGTAATCTTAGCAGCTACAGTCCAAGCAGAGATGGTCTTTTAGAGACTCCTCTCAGAAAAATTTTCAGAGTCTGACCTCTTATGCTTCCCTCTTCATTACCATTCTGGTCCAAGCCACTGTCCTCTCTTGATTAACTACTTCCTAAGTCTCCCTGGTCCATGCCTGCCTCTTCACAGTCTTTTTGCAACATCCTTTATCAACATCAGTCAACTTGATATCACTTCCCTGCTCTCAGCCCTCAGTGGCTTCCCTTCATGCTTAGAGTAACAGTCCTTGCCTTGACTCACATGACCCATGGGCTCTCCATGATCCCCTTGCCCACGTGCACTCAGGTCTTGGCTCTCTCCCCTCTAGCCATGCCTCTTTCCTTCCAGTTCCCCTGATATATTGCCACTTTCTGGCCTTTGACCTGGCTTTGTCCTCTGCTTACAATTTTCCTGGCCCAAACATTCCACTTCATTCAGATCTCTGCTTCAAGTACCCTTCCCGCATTACCCTGTCTCGGGTGGGTAGCTCATCTATCTCTCTCTGTCCTCTTATCCGGCTTGCCTCTTCTTCACAGCATGCATTACTCCTAGATGATTTTTATTGCCGCCCACAAGAATGTAATTCCACAAAGGAGGGACTTTTTCTGTTTTGCTTGCCGCTGCATTCGTGTGTGCGTGCTCAATTGCTTAGTCACGTCCGACTCTTTGTGGTCCCATGGACTGTAGCCCACCAGGCTCCTCTGTCTATGGAATTTTCCAGGCATGAATACTGGAGTGGGGTGCCATTTCCTTCTCCAGGGGATCTTCCTGACTCAGAGATGGAACCCGCAGCTCCTCAGTCTCCTGTATTGGCAGACAGATCCTTTACCACCTGGGAAGCCCTTCTACAGAATTGCCTGCTGCATAAAAGGCTACCAGTAACTATAAGTTGAATCAATGAATCTGATTTTTTTTTTTTTTGTTAGATACTAAGCTTTTCCATGGGGTTGCAAAGAGTTGGACACGACTGAGCGACTGATCTGAACTGCCTGAAGCTTCTCAGAGTGAATTATCTGTTCACCTTTGTATCTTCATCACCAGGCACAATTCCCACCAAGTAGGACATGCTTAGCAGTATTTTTAAAATGTTGTTGTATTGCATGTGGATAAAGTGAGAAGAGAGCAAGTCGTTTGAATTTATGACTAGGATATTCTTCTCAAGTTTAAAAGTAGTTGAAGATAATATTGTATATCAACTACACCTCAAAAAAAAGTTTACATAGCTATAGGGTACCTCTTGCCCTAGAATAATCACTGAATGAAGCTGCCAAAAAATTAGCCCTAATAATTTAAAGTAATAAAATGGTATCTTCTTCTTTTTTTTTTTTTGGCCAAGAGTCTTGTGGGATCTTAGTTCTCCGACCAGGGATTGAACCTGGGTCATGGCTGTGAAAGCGTTGAGTCCTAACTACTGGATCACCAAAAGAATTCCCTGGAATGACTATTTATTATAATATTTACTTTGAATAATATATTTAAATGTGAAGAAAAAGGAAATGATAATCTCCTTTTACTGGTACATTAAGTGTTTTTCGGTTCTAAGTCCTGGCTAATCATCCAAACAATGGGCCTAGGATTTTAGGGGAATCTAATAAACCTCAGTCTGGGCACGCAGATAATTTTGCATACTGTTGGCATCTCAGTTCCCCCAATAAACCATGAGCCTAGGCTTTAAGGTAATGGAATGGAATCACATGCATCCAATGATTTAAAGAGCAGTATTCGACCAAACATGTTATCATGCGTGTCTTATTTGTATTGTTTTTCTTCCTCTGAGCATCAGGTAGATTATGAACCGGCTTAATGTTTACATTATTTTGGAGAATGATGTTAGATAAACCACTTGGAATTTTCCGTGATGAACTAAACTTGTAGAATGTAAATACAGTGAAGAAAGAAAGAAAGTGAAATCACTTAGTCATGTCTGACTCTTTGCGACCCCATGGATTGTAGCCTACCAGGCTTCTCCGTCCATGGGATTTTCCAGGCAACAGTACTGGAGTGGGTTGCCATTTCCTTCTCCAAATACAGTAAATATAGGCGTAAATTGATTTCCTAGGCAAAATTGGGTACACATAACAGCCTCCACAGCTTCTAAGCCCCAAGCGAGTGAACAGTGAGTTCCTATCCCCATATCATTTCCAGGAAGTGCCTCCTTTACCAGGAGGCAAGTGAGGGTGGATGGGACCCAGGCAGGGCTTAAGTCAGTGACAGAGCGTTCTGTGGTGGGAGTTGGGTAAGAGGACTCCTTCTGCCAAGCTGGGAGGCCGCTGGTTGGGCTTGGCATTCGTTCTCCACGTCCCTGAACCAGGTGCCCAGGCACGGCTGCGCCAGCCAGGTCCCACTGCCTCTGCTCTTGCACAATGTGACCATTCACTGTGGGCGTAAAAAGCGTAAAATGCGGGACTTGCCTAAGACTCCACGCTCCCGATGCAGGGGGTGTGGGGTCGACCCCTGGTCAGGGAACTACACCCCACATGTGGCAACTAACACCCAGCACAGACAAACAAATAAGTAAAAATTTTTTTTAAGTAAATAAAAAGAGTACCATAGGTTCCCTTGGTACTTCCTTGGTTGTGATGCTCTGGATTCTACTGCAGGGCAGAAAATGTGACACAATATTTACTTATGTAAAATATTAGCGTGGAGACCAAAAGACTTAAAGAACATTTTAAGGTCAGAAAGTCTTTCATATAGATATAATATACATAAAACATATATGTATATATGCACATAGCCTTACAGCTTCCGCCTGACACAGATATGTATATGAAAAATATATATGCATATAGTTTTAAAGAAAAGCACTTATTAACATTTAATAGCCCTCCCACCGTGTGGCTTCAAGCAGCCAGGACACAACCACTCCCCCACCACCTCCGACACACACACCCCCTTGATATTCTCCTCAGCTCTTCTGCCGAAGAACTTAACCTTCCTGATGATGTTACCCCCAAAACTGATTTTATCTCTTGGTGGGTATCAAGCCAGGAGACACAGCCAAGCCAGAGAACAGAATAAAGAAGGGGTTTATCGGCTGCAGCAAGTAAGGAAAACACTTGGGGATCTTTCCCAAAGCAGTATCTACCCCCAAAGTAAAATTAGGGAAGTTTTAGCTAAGGGCACAAGCCTACTCATGAAGGGGCTTGAGCGGAGGGGAATTCAGCACAGAATTGAGGCAGAGGCCAACAGTATCCAAGTTTGAGAACTACAAGGTCAGACAAGGTCAACATTCTCATCCCTTAGGGTCCCGTTGATCTGGTGGGTGAGCCCTCGGGAGGGGTTTTGCTCGGTTGCTCAGTCCTGTCTGACTCCTTGCAGCTGCTGCTCTGTCCGTGGGATTTTCCAGGCAGGAATACTGGAAAGGTTGGCATTTCCTTCTCCAGGGGGTTTCCCCATCCAGGGATCCACCCAGGTCTCCTGCACTGCAGGGGGATTCTTTACCATCTGCGCCCCAGAGAAACCGAATTCCACAAAACAGTTCCAGAAAGTGCTTCAGGCTAACTTTCCTATTGAAACAGAACTGTGAGTCTTTACAATTATTTGTTACCTTTGCTATTTTTATTCCTCTTGCCTGAAGGCAGTTGTTTGTTCTTTTGTTCCCTCAAGATCGTTATTGCTGAGACCTGTTCAAGGGCAAGCATTGTGGCCAGGCTTAGATCACAAAGCGGCTTAGGCCTAAAGTGGTTTCTCTTCTGTCAAATAGCTACATCTGGTTCACTTCCTCTAGGGCCCCCCACCCTATCTGATTACAAGGACAGGATGCTTTGGGAGCTCTTCTTCAGAGCTTGATAGTAGCCGGATCACACCACATCGGTGTTCAGAGCAGCTCCAGTCTTGTTTTTGACCGTATTTACCCCGAGTTGGTCCACACTTTATCAAGGTTGACAGTCGGGCAGAAGTTCTGATTCCTCTCTTAGGTGGTGATGCCTCATTCCAACTTTCCCAAAGTGAGCTGGGTGATATTTGTCAAGGCTGATTGTGTGGTGATGAATGCCCTCCGTATTACCCAGACCTCCTCTGGTGTTTGATGATGTACCATGGCCATGACTCACATGGACCCTGAGTTTCTGGGTCTTCTTCGTCAGGATGGCATGTCAGTGGCTGAGATGAAAGAGGGAGCCTTCTATTTGTATTAACAAGAGTAGGCAACCACTACTATCCTTAAAGGGTTTCCCAGGTGATACAGTGATAAAGAATCTGCCTGCCAATGCAGAAGACACCGGAGACTGGGCTCAATCTCTGGGTCGGGAAGATCTCCTGGAGGAGGAAATGGCAACCCACCCACTCCAGTATTCTTGCCTGGAAAATTCCATGGACAGAGGAGCCTGGCAGGCTACAGTCCATGGGGTCGCAGAGTTGGACATGACTGAGCACACTATCCTTAAAAGTTCTTAGAAGTGGCCACGTTTTTGGGTTTTTTTTTGGCCCCCCACCCCCCGGGTGGCTTGCAGGATCTTAGTTCCCTGGCTATGGATTAAACACAGGCCCACAGCAGTGAAAGCTTGGAATCCTAACCACTGGACCACCAGGGAATTCCCAGATTCTGCCTGTATGGTTTAAAATGTACAGATAAGCAGGAATAAAATACCATTCTGAAATCCCGAGCTTTCGAATGGCATGTTTAATATCACCTGGACTGCACATCTGGGCCCTTGAAATATGTCCCCGTTTGCTCTCCCTGGATGGATGGTCCCCGAGTCTGGGCATCTTCTCATCTCCTGTTGGAGCACCTTTGTTCCCCCTTCTGCCTACTCCCTTACGTGGCAGATTCCTCTCAGACCTGTGACAACAAGTACTCTTGCCTGAGTCACTGGGAAGCTGCTTTTTTATACCCTGAGGGCGAGAAAAGAAGCCTTCTTTCCCCGGTGTGAATTACTCTTCTGGCAAAGTGCTGCCCCAGGGCACACACGTGCTGTCTCCAGCTCTCCCCATCACTGGTTCCGTCCCCTCCTCACCCACTCAGAGCCTGGTCGTGCTCAGAAGGGCGTCCTGCACATCCGGCAGCCTTCTCCGTGTCAACATCGCTTTAGTGAGAAAGAGGATTATTGTAGGAAAAATGGTGATGTTAACTCTTACAGTTACAAGGGACACTGAGGGTTTTTTTTGTTTGTTTTTTTTTTTTTTTTAATATTTATTAGCTGTGCTGGGTCTTAGTTTGGCACGCAGGATCTTCTATCCATTGTGGCAGGCAGGATCTAGTTCCCTGACCAGAGCTGGAACCCGGGCCCCTGCGTTGGGAGCACAGTCTTAGCCACTGGACCAGCAGGGAAGTCCGAGTGTCACTGAGGTTGAAGTAACTGGGACCAGGGGCGTTCGTGGGAAGGGAGAACATTAACCTCTTCATACTCGCCAAATATTAAATGTCCACAAAGCTCAAAGGCTCCTGCTTCCTGCACATACAGGACACTTCACTTTGAAGTGCATCTTTTCAACTCGATCCATTTTTCAGTCCTTAAATTTCAGAGCTGTTTTAAAATGTGGAAACATTCAAGACGGGTCTGAGCTGTTTTATGTTGGGAACGCTTTGCTGTCACTTTGAAACGCTGCTTTTATGTGAGGAGCTTGAGAACATAAAAATGTAAACCTTGGCGTGAAAGAATAGAAGCCAGGACATGCCGAGGGCTGCTTTCCAGCTTTAATTCCTTGATAGACTATATTTGAAAACTGTCTCTTAGAAGCTATTTTTTTTGTTAAAATAATTTATCATCATGCGTATGCCCTTGATATCTTGTTATTTCCATAAAGCGCTGATAAGCATCAATAATATTTATTGTTCAGCCTTCCATCATCTTTTCAGCAATGTAAATTTTTATGCATAAATTGTCATGTTAAAAATTAAAATGGTGTGTTTATATATATTTAATATTTAAATAGTAGATTTTTCAAATGTGACTTTTGGTCTTTTTTTTTTTTCCTCCCTGGAAGAGTCAGGACCTCACCAGGTATGAACACACACACACATATACACACACAAAAAATGAACACATACTCCTGAGTTTTCAGGTGGAATCACCTGCGAAACACCACCACCATTCACTTTAACCACCATTCACTTTAAGTATTTCCTCACATAGCATTGTCACTTATACTTCAAAACAAATGTACAAACAAACTCATAGAAAAAGGGACCAGACTTGTGATTCTCAGATAAATGAGTACCAGAGATGTAATGTACAACATGGGTAATATAATTAACACTGTTTTATGTTACATGGGCTTCCCTTGTGGCTCAGCTGGTAAGGAATCTGCCTGCAATGTGGGAGACCTGGGTTCAATCCCTGGGTTGGGAGGACCCTCTGGAGAAGGGAAAGGCTACCCGCTCCAGTATTCTGGCCTGGAGAATTCCATGGACCATATAGCCCATGGGGTCCAAAGAGTTGGACACGACTGAATGACTTTCACTTTCACTATGTTACATATGAAAGTTAAGAAAGTAGATCCTAAGAGTTCTCATCATAAGGAAAAAATTTTCTTTTCAAAAAAAATTGTATCTCTATGAGATGATAGATGTTCACAAAACTTACTGTGGTGATCGTTTCATGGTGTCTAAGTCAGATCATTATGCTATACACCTTAAATGTATACAGTGCTGTTTTAAAATTGTATCTCAATAAAACAGGGGAAGAAAAGTGGATTTTTTTAATTTTTCAGAGCCCACATGAAAATACTTTGGAACAAAATCAGATCAAATCTTTGGAATTCTAAGTGGCTGAACACGTGGAAGGAACACAGTATAATACCTGCCAATTACGTGCCTGCCCAGGGGGCTGAACTGAATTCCTTTTTACTAATTTGGACATGTTTTCTCTTTCTCAGTGACACAGGAACAACACCTCCAGAGAGTGGCATTTTTGGATTTATGATAAACTTCTCTGCATTTCTTGGTAAGTACACAGTGAAGTGAAGTGAAGTCGCTCAGTCGTGTCCAACTTTTTGCAACCCCATGGACTGTAGCCTACCAGGCTGCTCCGTCCATGGGATTTTCCAGGCAAGAATACTGGATGGAGTGGTTTGCCATTTTCTTCTCCAGGAGATCTTCCTGACTCAGGGTGTGAACCCAGGTCTCCCGCAGTGTAGGCAGACACTTTAACCTCTGAGTCATTAAGTACACAATAATTATTATAAGTAAATTAAAAGCTCCCAATCTCATGTTAAGTAAAATGTTTTAGTTAATGTATCTATTTTTATTGTTATTTTTTAACGGGCATTATTCTTTAAAAAAATGTTTTATTTTGTATTAGGGTATAGCCAATTAACAAACAGTGTTGTGATAGTTTCAAGTGAGCAGCAGACAGGCTCAGCCATACCCATACATGTATCCACTCTCCCCCAAACTCCCCTCCCATCCAGGCTGCCACCTAACATTGAGTGGAGTTCCCCATGCTAAGGAGGTCCTTGCTGGTTACCCATTTTAAATGTAGCAGTGTGTACATACCCATTCCAAATCCCCTGTTATTCCTTCCCCATTCCTTCTCCCTGGCAACTGTAACCTCTTCTGGAAGTCTGTGAGTCTGTTTCTAACTGACATTACTTTTTAGAACACTTGTAGATTCATGGAAAGATTGAGCAAAATGTAGAGATTTCCCATACATACCTTACTCCCTCACACTCCTCCTCGTTGCTTTCTCCATTATCAACATCTCCCCACCAGTGTGACTTTTTGCTTTGAGGCAAGGCAGAATCTGACATGAATATCTTTGTTTAAAATGCTCTCTGATAAATGATTAGCTTTAGTCTGCTTTTAAAAATTCAGTAAAAAATATGGCTATCATACACTATTGAATACATAGAAATCTACTTTATCCTGACACATGCATAATATCCATCTCATGGACATATGATAATTTATAATTCAATCCCCTTTTGTTATATTTTAGGCTGTTTCTTATTTTGTAATTTACATTGCTAAAGAATGTATTTTAAATGTATCTGTGCATATCATGTGCAGCTTTTCTGTAAGCAAAATTTGCTGAGTTAAAAGGAATAGTACCCTCTCACACCATTCACAAAAGCCAGTGGCAATTAAAGAACTAAACATGAAGAACAAAACCATAAGAATATTTGGATGTAATTATAGGAAAATATTTTTAAAACCTTAAGATGGAAAAGCTTATCTAAGCTTACGCAAAACCCAGAAGCTAAATAAGAAAGAACTGACAGATTTGGGTAGATAAAAAATTAAAACTTCTAAGTGATGAAAGATACACAAAGTTAAAGACAAACAACCAGAAGAAAATTTGTAATATTTATAGAAGACAATAGACTAGTGTATTTAATGTACATAAAAACAACTCCAAATTAAAAATGAACATACTCAAGAGAAAAATAAAAAAAAGATAAGCATGCGATTTTCAGAAGAAATGCAAAGGACTAGTGAACATACTGGAGGTTTCTCAGTCTCATGGACAATCAAAGAAATGCAAATTAAACCAACAGGTTGCCATTTTTCATTTGTTGGACTGGCAGTAATTAAAAGGACAAGGGCATGCAATAATTGCGTACTCTGTGGGAGTGTAAATTGCCTCAGTCTTGGAGCAATTTGGAGGTACTTCTTGGCATTTTAATTGAGCATAGTGTTTTTTGACCCAGGAATATTACTTCGAGGAATTCGTCTTTCAGAAACACTGAAAGTGTGCCAAAGAACAAGGATGTTCATTGAGCATTGCTTGTAATGGGAAAAGCACATAATGTAGAAATCTATCATTAGGAGAATGATGAGATAAGTGTGGCATTTCAGTGTACACCATGATGAGGTGTGTAGACCTATTTGTGCTGACACTGGCAGGATCCCCATGGTACTTTTTTTTTTTTAATTTGTTTATCTTTGACTACACTGGGACTTCATTACTTCACGCGGGATTTCTCTAGTTCCCGAGATTGGGGAGCTACACTCCAGTTGCAATCCTCGGGTTCTTAATGTGGTGGCTTCTCTTATTGTGGAGCACGGGCTCCAGGGCTCATCATGGGCTTCAGCGTGTGGGCTCAGAAGTTGTGGCTCATGGGCTTAGTTGCCCTGTGGCATATGGGATCTTCCCAGAGCAAGGATCAAACCCTTGTCCCCTGCATCAGCAGGTGGATTCTTAATCACTGGGCCACCAGGGAAGTCAGGTGTGTGTGTGTGTGTGTGTGTGTGTGTTTGTGAAAGAAAGAGAGTCCAAGTCTGAGTCTGATGGCAGAAAGAAATAAGGTGAGCAAGGGCAGGGATGTGGGCATGGGAAGACTATTGCAATCAGGAGACCGATTACAATCTTGATTACAACCAATACAATCTTGGTAAAAGCCATACAAAACTGTTCATGTATTTTTCCTTCTAAAAGGTCACTAAAAATTCATCACAGTCTTTCTTTTTCAGGGGCAGCCACAATGTACACAAGATATAAAATAGTCGAGAAGCAAAATCAAACCACCTACTTCAGCACTCCTGTTTTTAACTTGGTGTCCTTGGTTCTTGGATTGGTGGGTTGCATCGGAATGGGTATTGTAGCCAATTTCCAGGTACGACCTGAAGTCTTTTCAGTTACTGGGGGTGATGGAGTATATGTATCAGGAAAGAAAAGTGAAAGTGTTAGTCACTCAGTCCTGTCCGACTCTTTGTAACCCCATGGACTGTAGCCCCCCAGGTTCCTCTGTCCATGGCAAGAATACTCCAGGCGAGAATGCTGGAGTGGGTTGCCATTCCCTTCTCCAGGGATATGTAAGCGTGGGGGGAATACGTAGAGGGAAGAAGCAAGAACAGCAGAGGCACGCTTGTGCCAACAGATCTCTCAAACAGTTGATGAGTATATGAAAATTGGGATAGTTTGCTTTTTAGAAACAAATCTTGTTTTTTAGCTTTATGTATTTATTTTTTTTGGCTGTGCTGTCTTAGTTGCTTCATGGGCCTTTCTCTAGTTGAGGCAAGCGGGGGCTACTCTTCATTGCAGTGGCTTCTCTCTCTGTAGTTAGGGCACACAGGCTTAGTTGCTCCGTGGCATGTGGGATCTTCCTGAATCAGGGATCGAACCTATGTCTCCTGTATTGGCAGGCAGATTCTTTTACCACTGAGCCAACGGGAGAACCCAGAAACAAATCTTTATCATTTGAAAGTCAGTCTTGGGAGAGATGGGGTGCATGTATGTATGGCTGTGAAAAGGAGCATGCTTCAGCCCCTGCTGTGGGCTCTGGATGGCTCTCTGCTCTTACTGAGGTGGTTTAATGTGCTGGGAGAGCTTCTGCAGTCACTGTAATGATTTCATTAACAGCATGAACATATTTCTGCATGTGAGCATGTGTATATTTACTGATGCTGCTGTTTGAACCTCTGTGTTCAAAGAGAAACATATGATCTCTTCCTTTCACAGATGAGGATCTAGGTACATAGAGGTGAAAGAATCTGCTGAGGATTACTCAGCTAATCAGTTGCAGGGCCGACATATGGCCTTATTGGAGCATGTTAACTTATATGATGACTACTGAAGAGTCTGCTTGATCTATTCTTACTGTGTCAAGGGTTGGAAAAGCACTTTGTTTATTTGGCCACGCTGTGTGGCTTGAGGGATCTTAGTTCCCTCAGCAGGGATCGAACCCGTGCCCCCTGTAGTGGAAGCACAGAGTTCTCACCACGAAACTGCCAGGAAATTCTGCCTACTTATTTTTATTCTAACGTGTGGATTCCTATGATTCCAAGGTCTCTTTCAGGGAAAGCGTGGGACCTCTTTGTCAATGGAGACAATATTTTATATCTTTAAAAAGTATTGAATTTCAAAGGAGTACTCAGTTACGAGTACTGGCCTCACAGGGTTATTGCTGGGATGCAATGAGACAATGCGCAGTACCTCGCTGTCTACTTGGCGGTCATCACTTGGTGATGGTCATTGGTCCATCACCAGAGGCCAGCACCCTAGAGGGTCTGCTCTGCCATTACCACTGTCCCTTTGTGGCCACAGCGTGGAAGTTACTCCTAGAGGGCTTATAGTTCTGCCCAGGAAAACTCCTTCAACCATTGCCCCACCAGACGTGAGTTGATCTTGTGTGATGCTTACTTTCTTAAGAAGGGGTCAGCCTTCAGTGCTGGCTGGCTGACCAAGTCCACTAAAGCCGCAGCAGGAGGGCGCCTCCCCCCAGCGTGGACCTGGGAGGCCCCCGCCTGCACCGTTTGCTGTCCCCCTGTTCTCTCGTGTCTGCAGGCATTAGACCATCGTCAGAGAGCCCGCTGCCTCACCTGCCCCTCGCGGGCATCAGGGAATCACCTTGTCTGCCCTGCTCCTGGAGGAAGCCATCTGTCGTCCTCGTTGCTTAGTCGCTAAGTTGTGTCCGATTCTTTGTGACCCCGTGGACTGTAATCCTCCAGGCTCGTCTTTCCTCCGCTGTCTCCCGGAGTTTGCTCACGTTCATGCTGTCTGTGAGGGGAGACTATACTAAAGTGCCCTGGGAAGCCCAGCGCTGGGTTGTGGGGGGTGAGGCACCCTCCCCCGTATGACACAGAATCTTCCGGACAGCCCAGGGCAGGGATGTTCCTCCCAGCTCGACAGCCAGCGTGTTTTTGTTTGGGGTGTTACAAGTCCACAGCTTCCAGTGTTTCCCTCTTAACACTGGCCAAAGGGGACAGCCAGAGCTGCAGCTCTCTGGAGCAAAGCCTATAAGGCTTCCGGGGGGGCATCTGCAAACTTGGTTTGCTTCTGGCTCTGTTGAATTTTCCTACTCTCGTTGTCTCATATGAGGAAATAAGGGCTTCCCAGGTGGCTCAGTGGTAAAGAACTTGCCTGCCAATGCAAGAGACATAAGAGACATGGGTTTGATCCCTACGTCAGGAAGATCCCCTGGAGGAAGGCATGGCAACCCACTCCAGTATTCTTGCCTGGAGTACCCCATGGACAGGATCACAAGAACTTCAGGCTTCCTTAGTGGCTCAGAGAGTTAAAAATCTGCCCGCAATGTAGAAGACCTGGGTTCAATCCTTGGGTTGGGAAGATTCCCTGGAGAAGGGAGGTGGCAACCCACTGCAAAATTCTTGCCTGGAGAATCCCATGAACAGAGGAGCCTGGTAGACTCCAGTCCTTAGGGTTGCAAAGAGTTGGACACGATTGAGCCACTTAGCACACACGCATGAGGAAATAAACACCAATGTTGCCACACTGTCTTGTGGTAAAGCCCCTTGATGACATTTCCTTTTAATGATTGTGTGCATTTTACATTCCGTAACAAACAGCATTTAGTGAAGTTTTCTAGGTGATGGACATTTATGAAAACATTTCATGCTTTACTTGTATAATTCTAATAACGACCTCAGAAGACAGTTAGTAGTTTGTCAATGGAGACATGGAGACACAGAGAGGTTAACAGTCTCCCAAAATCTCATGAATCATGAAAGGCAGAGGTCACCTTTGAATCGAAGCAGTCTGCCCAGAACCTCTAGGGAAGAGTTAATGTCAAGGCCAGAATGAGGCAAAGTCTGTGAGAAAAAAAGCATGTATACAATTCACAGCTCTAGTGTCAGAAAGCACGATGGAAAAGACATTTTTTTAATGGAAAGGTGATGAACTGGAAAGTTATAATTTGTTTGGTGGAGTGTGGTGTGAATTGTTCAGTGGGGGACAGTATGTCCTGTGTGATATCCCGCCAGGCCATTCTCACACTAACGCAACATCACAAGTGATGCGGGTGTCTATGTTTAAACCATAAAGGGCAGACTTTAGGAAGAAGACTTAGGTGGTTAGATAATTACACTTTTGGTTCCCTCTAAGGCTTCTGTGAAGTTATTATATCTTCATAAAGGCCAGAAATAGAATCTCTAACTTTTCCTGAGAGCAAAGTGTTTACTTTGTCATTGGGCCCATAAATATATCTTTACAACTTCCTTGTTTGATATCCTGTAATTCATTTTCGGCCTGCTGTGAGCAAACCAACATGAGCAGTTATCTCAAGATTTAGAGATGTGAGGGCAAGTGAGCAAGTTGAGTGGTGGTTTTTCCTGAGTGGGAGGAAACCTCATTTATCAGAATCTCACAGCCAGCTTTCTCTCCTGCGGGTGACGGATGGCTGTATTTTGGTGTGTTCTCACCAAGCAACCTCTGTCGATGCTTTTGTGTCCCTCACAAAGTCTCCTTTTTGGAAAAGTCGTTTCCCGAGGTTGAATCCTGTCCATAGTCCAGTTTTCTCTAGTGTTACTATTAGGTTGTCCAAAATGTTCATTTGGGTTTTTCCGTACGGTCTTACGGAAGAAACTATGAATTTTTTGGTCAACTCAATATCTTTTAAATTAATAAGAGAGTTTCAAAAAAAAAAAAAAAGGTTTTCATCTTAACCTCTATGCAAAATTCATGTCTGATCTGAGTCATTTCCCTTCTGAAAGGCATCTTGGATGAGAGAATATGTATTCCACCATGAAAAAGGCGCACTGGAAATACAGCTCCTGCTAAATTGAGGGCCTTTGGACCTGACTTCATCAGGGTTAATGTGGGTCTCTTGGAGTTTGCAGAAGAAGATGCAAAAGGATGTGTTGAATTGGCCAGGGTTGAGGAAGCAAATTTCCTGATAGTGCTAGTTAGAGGGGTGGGGTGGCCGTGGAAAACAAAGTATGTAAATTCCGGATTTGATTTGCTTACCAGCATGAAAAGAAAATGGACAGTGGAAAGTACCAGGATTCTCAGAAGATGCTTCCTAAAATAACCTCAGGGCCTTCGCAGTAGATGCTTCATCTTTTATTTATCTTTCCTTTATCAGTTGTGCCTAAGATTCAAGGGGTGAAAAGAATATGTTTTTCTTATTTCTTTTATGTTTTTTGTTTAATATGGGCTTTCACACCCCCCTGCCCAGTTTTATTAAGATACTGTTGCTGAACCAGGCCCATTTTGCCCAACTCGCAGCAAGCCAAGGGTATGCTGTGGAATAACCAAGTTGCTGGCATTTTACTTCAATGCTGGAAAGGCCTTGGTCATCTTCTGTAAGCCGCTGCCTTTTCCCAAGACGGGGTGGGTGCCTTTGTGATGCCTGGTGGGACGAGAAGCCCAGAGTGTGCGACTCTGGATGTGCGTGGAGTTAGTAACAGCACGTGTGTGATGCTCTCTCTAGGAGCTGGCCGTCCCCGTGGTCCACGACGGCGGTGCCCTTCTGGCGTTTGTCTGCGGCGTCGTGTACACACTCCTGCAATCCGTCATCTCCTACAAGTCCTGTCCCCAGTGGAACAGCCTTTCCACGTGCCACGTGCGAATGGCCATCTCTGCTGTGTCCTGCGCGGCGGTCATCCCCAGTATCCTTTGAGCGTTTGTCAGAGTCCGCGCGGCCCGACGCCCCCTTCACCTCACTCCTGTTCCCCCAAAATGGAGACAGCGAAGGCTGACGGCCAGGTGTCAGCAGGCTTCAGAAGAACGACTGGGCAAATCACAAGGAAAATAGCTCAACCTTGTCTGGTTAAATCAAAAGAATCTTTGGGGAAAAGAATGGTGTGAAACGAAAATGGAAAAAAAGTGTCAGAGCACTTCAGTCTCTGTTTACTTTCCTTCACCAGGGTCTGTTTCATGAGCCGTGTGAAAATATGTATTTTTCTTTGTAGTGGTTGGCTAAAGACATCAAATATTGATATTGTACTTAAAGTAATAGCCCAGTGGATTCCCAAGAAGCCAGACTGTGATTAGAGGGTTTGATTTACTTGTCTGCAATAAGAGGTTTTAAAAAGCTCTATACTATTTATTTCTAAGTCATTTAAAACACATTTAGCCTTATCTTTTCACCACTGATTTCATTTTCAAAATGAACTTTTTTCTATGTCAACAATGTGAAAGGAAAATATAAATTTATCATACTTATGTATTCTGACTTAGAAGAAAAGAAAAACCAACCCTTCTTTTTTGTTGTTCTCTTTCTCATTCTTTCTTTTCCTTTTTTCTTTCCCCCAAGAGGTATTTGACAAAATAAAACTGGTCTTTCAGGGAAAAGATGCAGGAAATTGAAAATTTCCCATTTCTCAAAATATCATCTGCAGTCATATTGAATACTGAAGAGTCATTAAAAACTGATGATTGCTGTCAGATTATTGGAAAGCAGCAGCTATTTTATTAGCACTGGTTTTGTTCATCTGGGTTGGGTTGTGGTATGTGGTGGACAAGCTTGAGTAAAAAAAGCATGGCGTCCTCATGTGCTTTTAAGTATTAAGCCTTGCATTTCTCTTTCAAAATGGAAGCTATACAAAATGTGAAGTCTAAGGATTGTTTGGGATTTTGTTTTTGTCATTTAGGGAAGGAAATATTTAATTATAAAAATTTCTAAGCACAGAGGAACGAAATCCTAGTGTTGAGAAATTTAACAAATTATAACTTTGGTTCCTAAGTTAGTTCCTTCTCTGTTTCCTTATCCTATTTATGTATCGAAGACATTCATGCTTTCTCTTGACACCTATCTCCTCAAAACTTCTAAGTTGTATTAGTTGTCGGATTTATAAAACCATTTGTAAAGTTAAAAACAAAATTTCTCTATGCAGGAAAGCTTTCCTTGCTTCCAACTTTGGAGACAGATCTCTAGGTATTAAAATGAAAGAGTTTTAATAGAATTAGCATTTCAGGCCAGAGTTTTACATACTAATTGTTCCCATTTCTAGAAGTTCCTAGGAGCCATGCTGAGGGGTGGAATCCCCGAACAGAAGCAGGTTGATCCAATTAATTTGAACAAATGCACCCATATGAAAAAAGTCTGTCGTCTTAAACATTAGCATCATGGATTTATATTTCCTTACAAAGCTTTTCAAGCATCTTTTATTTTTTTTTAATTTTTATTTTTTTTTCAAGCATCTTTTAAATGTCCTGTATTAGTTTCATGAAACAGCCTCATTTGACCCCTGAAGAAACCGAGGCCTGGGGTCATGCTTCTAAGCCCGTCCCGGTAAATTGTCCATCTTGCATCCAGCTTCTGCAGCTTTCAGAAGGCTTCACAAAATCATTAATGATGCAAAGGCCAGGTTCCTTTTCTTGAGACATGTAATCTGAGGCTGCCTGTTTCTCCAACCTCAGTTTTACACTTTCTCCCCTTGTGTGTGGCTCTTCGCTGTTGTCTGCGTCTGCTGATGCCCTTCTCTTACCTAGATAACCTTCTCCACCTTGTCTTTCTAGAACTGAGCTGTCTGGCCAGCACAGTCGCCGCTGGCCACACGGGGCTGGGGAGCACATGAAGCGTGGGTAGTCTGTGCAGAGGTGGGCTGTAAGTGTGAAACACCAGATGTCAGAGACTTAATGAGAAAAAATGTAAACCATCTCATTAATAATTCTTTGTAGTATCACATGTTGAAATGAGAACATGTTTGGTATATTGGGTTAAGTAAGCTATGTTAAGATTAATTTCATTAGGTCCTTGTTTGTTTTTGCCAGTGTGGTTGCTGTAATGGAAAACTTGCAGTTATAGGCCTGAGTTTCTGTGGGATAATGCTATTTATTCTAGCTCACGTGCTGTGTGCTCAGTCCTGTCGGACTCTTGCGACCCTGTGGACTGTGGCCTGCCAGGCTCCTCTGTCCATAGGATTTCCCAGGCAAGAATACTGGAGTGAGTAGCCATTTCCTCCTCCAGGCTGTCTTCCCAACCCAGGGATCGAACCTGCGTCTCCTGTATTGGCAGGTGGGTTTTTTACCACTTGAGCCACCTGGGAAGCTGTCCTAGAGAGCTCCTCAAACCTCACAACTTATTATTGTTGTTGTTTTTGGCGGTGCTGCCTTCACCAGCCAGATATCTAATCTTCCCTCTGAGTCATCACTGCACTCTATTCTTTTCTCCCGGGGTCCATCAAGGCTGTGATGTTTCTGGGAACTGAGACCAGCTCTGTTTTGCCAGAGTTTTCTCCACCTCTCCACCTTCTCCCCAGCATGGTACTTGATGGGACTAAAGGTGAGGTAAAGAATTAAGTGAAAGAATTCAGAGAATTAAGCTATTAGAAACAGAAGGATGGTCATGACATGATCAGGGGACCTTCGACGCTCTCTACTTTTACTTTGAGAAACTGAGAAGTGTTAAGAATGGCAAAACATGGGAGGTGGGGAAGGGCAGGGAGAGAGAATGCTGACTCTAAATTCAGAGGAGGTGCTCAGCTTGGCATTAATTGACGCAACACTTGGAATTCTTAACTCTTTGCAAAAGCTTTTTCATTAAAGAGCATCCCCATTACTTCTCTAGCTTTCTTTTGTCTTCCAAGTTCAATCAAAATGGTTGCAACCATCTTTGTGCAGACAGTTTTGTCCACCTTGCTCTGTAGCCTCAGTTTCTGGGTTTATTAGGCTGACCTCTCAGGGTTTGTCTTTCATCCCTAGGTCAGATGTAGGATGTCAGGTGTAGGACGTATCTCTTTGATTTGTAAACCCTTTGGGCCAAGGACTAGGGGCTTCCCAGGTGGCGCTTGTGGTAAAAAAATCCACCTGCAATGAAGGAGACTAGAGTTTGATCTCTGGGTCAGGAAGAACCCCTGGAGTGGGGGTTATGGCAACCCACTCCAGTATTCTTGCCTGGAGAATTCCATGAACAGAGAAGCCTGGTGGGCTACAGTCTATAGGGTCACGCAGAGTCGGATACGACTGAATCGACTTAGCACACGTGCGCGCACGGGCCAAGGGTTAAGGGCTCTACTCATAGCCAGTTACTCAGTGGATGAAGTCTGTTTTGTTTTGTTTTTTTTAAACAATAATACCTTAACTTGCTGAAGCTTATTTTTGTATATGAGCCTTGGTACTTTGTAATGATTTGGTACTTTGAAATGTTAATTTTTCCTTGAAGCTATTGCCTTGAACATAATATTTTAAGGAAGAATTTTAGTTGACATTTTAATTTAGGGAAAATAGTATTTTAGGGAAAGAGTACTCCAAAATCCCCCATATTAGACTGCCGTGTCAGTCATTTTGAGCAAATTTAAACAACAGGGTCAAGCAAAATGTAGCCACAGATTAAAAATCTTCTATACATAACTGCCAAAGTGTTGCTAAGGAAGGACTATTTCCATGTTGTATTTAAACTTCTGTCCTAATCAGACTTAAGGTTTGAGATGGTAAGAAGCTGATATAACTGGTTTGATTGTAAATATGTTGGTACTAGCATTTGAACACTGTGTAATGGTTGTATTATTAGAAGAATAATCTAGTCTTTAACACTAAAGGACCTAGTCTGCAGTTGCCTTAACCAATTCCCCCTTTTTAGTGATTGCCTGCGCTTCACTAATTTCTATAACCAAGCTGGAGTGGAATCCGAAAGAAAAGGTAAAATTTAAGTTGTTTTAAATGTGACTGTCAAACCTGGTTCCTGCATTTTCAAAATTATTTTAAAAAATTTGAATTTCTAATTCTGTGTTAGACCTTTCAACCATTGAGGCTTAGTGAAAGAAGTGAGATGGAAGGGCAGGGAAATGATGTCAGTGAAGGTGTGTGGGGGTCAGAGGAAGCAGACATGCAAAGCAGACGGGGCATCTGCTTAGTAGTTTGTGCACGTCTTTAAGGGGTGGGCAGAGAAGGCTCACGCTTGATGTAGGTGATCAGAATAAGCCTTTGAAGGCTTTTGAACAGGAAAGTAAATGAAAAGAATATTATTGGATGAGTATCATTAGTCAGAAGCAACCCCTGGGATGGATTGAAGAGGAGAGAGCCCAGAGGTAGAATGGCAGGAAGAAGGTAGTTCCACTAGATTAGATTTCAAATCAGGATTCACCTACATTGGAATTAGTAGCAGGAGAATGGAAGGAAATGAAGTGAAATGACTTTGAAGCTTTTGTCTTGGGTGAACTGAAGAACGTGTTCTCATGAACAGATTCGGTTCCTAACAGGAATTAATGATTCCATGGGGGGAAATGGATGGGTTTGGTTTTAGAATAGCTGAATCTGAAGCTGCAGTGAAACAGCGAGGAGAAATGTCCAGTTAGCGGGGACAGAGCCGTCAGAGCATGGGGTGGAGTGACAGGTAATTTCCAGACCAAACGTGGGAACAGGAGAAATCAGATGTTTTGAACTGAGATCAGCTCATGCCCTTAGTTAACCTACAGAGAGATGGGAGTTACTGAGGAGCAGAAGTTTTTTCCCAAGACAGAGGTGGAGTTACTGCTGCTTCTCGAAAAGCAGTTTCAAGGACTTCTCTGGTGGTCTATTGGTTAGGACTCTGTGCTTCCACTCCCGGGGGGCACGGATTTGATCCCTGGTTGGGGTCTAAGGAAGGATTTTCCACCATTACAAAGGATTCTGGCAGGTGATGGAACCCGGCAGGAGGCAAGAGAGAGAGTGAAGATGGTGAGGACCAGCCAGGCAGAAATTAGGAGGAAGACGTTCTTCCTGAAAAGGAGAGGTCACAGCAGAGCAGCCTCGGGTGTATTTTACTTTTTAACCACTGGGGGGAGTCCTTCCACCACAAATCAAATGAAACAAGTCTGCTGCTGGGAAAGATTAAATAATCCCCCGACAGTTAAAAACCCCCTTTTTTCCCCCATTCATTTTCTGTCTTAAAAATGTGGAAAGTATCTGATTTTTCTGTTCACTCCAAAAATTGCTATCCCACTCATATTGCCTTCTGTTCCCAATATCCACAAATGCAAAGAAAATCCTTTACATCAATTCACGGACTAGAATGTGGTGCCCGAGTCTGGACCCCCGCTTCAGTGCCCTGTCATTAACGTCATGCTACAGATATCCTCCCCTCCCCCCAGATTCTGCTTCTGTTTGGATAAGCCATCTTCACTGTCCAGGGATGACGTGAGATGGGGTCAATGTTGTAGTGCCTGTCACCTTCGAAAAGGACGTGGCCCTGGTTCTTGACCGCCCAATATAGCTGGTCACGTGCTCCCCGGGGGCCTGGGGGCCTGGGTGAGAACAGCGGGTGGATGCAGCCCTCTGTGGGGAGGGGGGAGCAGTGGTATCAAGTTTGATGCACCTTGGTGAGATCTTTGTGGTGGAGCGAAGAAAAGAACCCGCCTGTGATCTAGCACATTTGTTTGTTCACCTTTGTAACGGACAGCAGAGCAGACTGAAGCAGGAAGAAAATACGGGTTATGATCTGAAATCAGAGGGCTGCAACTGATGACAGCCCACAGGCTAGTTTGGCATGTGGGCTGAAATCAGAATGTGGACAAGCATTTTTGACTTGGACTGTAGAAGTATTTAAAAAGGTTTCTGTTTATCATTTTTTAAAAGATTTTTTTTATGTGAACCATTTTTTATAGAGTCTCATTGAATTTGTTACACTATCACTTCTGGATTTTTTTTTTTTTTTTAAGGTTTTGAGTGTTTTGGCCCTGAGACCTGTGGGATCTTAACACCCCCTGCATTGGGATTTTAACCACAGAACTACCAGGGAGGTCCCGAAAAATGCTTCTAAAGTGGTTTCCAGCACTTAACAAATCAGGGAAGATATCTTTCTCTCTGTCTCTGACACACGCCGTGGACTTTTTTTTTTTTTTATCTCAAAGTAACACTGGGGTCGTATTTTCACATCTGGCAAGAATGGAACAGAACAGATGAGGCATGGGCTCCCCATTGTCCCTGTCTTTTTGCAACCATCAGTTTCATTTCTTTTTCCTGGCCTCCAGAGGTAGCCAACTTTGGAACCCCGGCTGAAGCCCTTCTGGTTCATGCCTTCCACCTTCTCATTCCTGTCCCCAAGAAGAGAAGTCTCAATGTTAGCCTTCGCCCTGTAGCTGTGCTAACCTTATAACGCCAAGCGGGCCTGTTGTCTGAACTGACGTTTTCTGTAGCAACAGAGAAACACAGAAGCCAGTCTCCTTTAGATGCACACCAGATCTTAGGAGTAACCACACAGATGCTAGATAGGTGTTTTTCAAGCCTGCCTTTCAACTGTGGGGTTCCCAGCGGTGGGAGAACCCGTCATGCTTTGTATGGAGAGTTCTTTCTTCTACTGAGTCCACATTTGCTCCCCACTCTCGGCCATTTTGTGGTCCTTCTGCCTGTTGAAATTTCACAGACAAGTTGTAAAGCCAGAGTGTGTAAGAACCAGGGAAAACGTTGGGGTTATGGTGTTCACGTTCTCGCTGGGCAGCTGCACCGATGCACAGCCTTGCGGCCTTGCTCACCGTGTGTCCTCCGGGGGTTGGTTTATGCTCACTGGGCAGCTTCTTCCTCTGGCCCGCCCTGCCCATTGTTATGTCAGCATGTCCACCCAGGTGAATGCATGTGGGCTCAATTCTGTTTCTTTTGTTGTTGTTGTTGCTCTTAGGATTATGTATATCACGTGGTGAGTGCGATCTGTGAATGGACAGTGGCCTTTGGTTTTATTTTCTACTTTCTAACGTTCATCCACGATTTCCAGGTTGGTATTTATCCATTCACATGTTATAAGTTACTGGTGACGAGGGTTAGTAGGAAGTCATAGAACATTTCTTGCATTAAAGAAACATAAGAGCATTAGCTTTCTTTTTTACCCTTATGTGTTTGGGAAAAAAAAAAATTTGCAAGTATTGTGCAACTTAGTGTATTCCCAAAGGAAAGCATCTTGAATAGTTCTCCCAAACAAGGAAATATTCATCTGTCCCCTGCCATTTGATGCTTATGGTCATAGATCCTGGGTATTTACTTTGTGAGGAGGTCTCACTTACAAGTTCCAAATAACAGGAAATATGTCTTTTCTTAAAAATAAAAGTGTGTTGTTGAAAAATGTTCTGAAGGCGGAGAGAAGGTGGGACCTTGTCAGATTTGGCAACAGGGAAAGTCCTGCATCTTGAAACAAGTGAATTATTAACTAAAAGGTTACAGAAAGCCAAGAAAATTCTTGAGGACCCAACTCAAGCTCACTACAAACCATAGTGAGATCATCTCTGAGGGGGTGCAAAACCCTTAGGAGTTTCAGAGCTGGCAGTGGTGTTGTTTACCTTCTTTTAAACCTTTTTTTTTTTTTTTTAATAGAGTGTCACCTTAAGAATATCCACAGAAATCAATGGTGATGTTTGAAGAAGGAAGAACTCTATTTCACTCGGTGGAAGTGGCAGACAATTCCTGGAAGTGGTAGAGGACAGACAGGGTTTTAACGCTGCCCTGTGTGGGATTCATCTGCAGTACATCCAGGACTTGAATTTCTTTTAAGAATTCCCAATAGTTGTACTATTTCCAAAGGTATGTTTTCCTAGAGAATGTAGACCATTTATGACATTGTAGCAATGTTTTTATAACTTTCCAAGTAGACACTATTTTGTATTAACAAATTTCTGACAGGCAAAATAAGGTGTTCCAGCAAATGGAGACCTCTTATTTTTATACAAATTCTGTTTTTGTTAATTTGTCTCTGTGTGAATGATTTGTGGAGATACACTAACTGAGGAATTCATTCAAAAGTAAAATCAGGGGATGTTCTTTTTGAGATTTTATTTTTAGAGAATGCACTGTATAATTTTATATCTTATGAGCATTTCTAAATTTCAGTTTAAAATGATCATTAAGATTTAGTTAATAAACTAACACTAACTAAGAGACTGATTTTTAGATGAACCAAGCAAAAAGCTTCTATCGAAAGGCCTTAAGACCACTATGCACATTAACTCAGTGACCATGGAAGACCTCGGTTTTGACATTCCGTCCCCCGCCCGCTGGGCCTCCCTGCTCACAGAGACCCAGCTTTTACCCTTGCTGCTAACCGATGGCAGTCTGTAGTGATGTGTTCCAGGTGGGATGGATTCAGCCAGGCAAGTTAGAAATCAAATCCTTCTAACAACCAGCGTGAAATGGAGGTGAGCAATGAACAAGAAGAACTCACTGGATTCCAGAGTGATGAGGGGAGGGTGGGGAGTGTGTCTCAGGGAACATCCGAGGAATGCGGGATTATGGGAAGGAGACTTGCTCAATCCTAAACCTCCGCAGAAACCAACCTGCGAAAAGCATTACACATTCCACTTACAGAGCTGCCCTTTATTGTTACTGGCATAACTCGACAGGCTGTCTGACTCAGAAGCCGCACCACACATCTCGCATTCCTTTCTCGCCAGTCCACGGCAGCCGGGAGTGCAGGTCTGAGAGGGGAGGGAGGGGAGCACGGTGCGGGATGGAGTTTCTTTGCTTCTCTTCTTCATCCTCACGGCTGGATGTCTGCACTTTATGAAATGTGAAGCCGCTCCTTTGCTCAGTAACAGCACATCATGAATGACGAGTGAAAAGCGAGTCTTTCCAGAGGAAGAAGTGGGTCTTGAGATGCGAAGGTTTAAAAGTGGAAGAGAAGGAGCTCACCTTTAGGGACCCTCCAAACCAGAAACCCACATCTGGCCAAGAGGGTCCAGACGTTGAGGGCTCATGCCAAGGGCAGAGCAGCTCACTTGGCCAGCCATGGAAGAAGGAGGCTCAGTAGTGGTCAGCCCCCTCTGCAAGGACAGACTCTATCCCCGCTGAGGGTTCGGTGAGACTGAGACCCACCTCTGGGTCAGGGGTGACTTGGAACTGAAATGCTGGTTACATCTGTGTTCTGCAGAGGAGGAAAGCCACTTACCTTTGCTGTGGAACCAGCAGTAGAATGAATCCAGGGTTGGGTCTCCTTGGAACAGACTGTTGTTATCAGCCCTTCTTGACACATTCATTGTCATCCTTCATTTCTGTGTCTCTCTGCATGATTTAGATTGGGAGCTCCTTGAGGGCAGAAGTCTGTGCCTTAATCTTTGTTACTCCAGCATTTACCAGGCTGGCTCCTGGCACACAGTAGGTACTTAATAAATAAAAACTCAGTGAATGCATGAATAAGGGCGTGAGCAAGTGGAGACATGGCTGGTGGATATTTGTAGTACTGCTTAATGAGATTTTCTCTGGTTTAATGAGGTAATAAATAGTCTATGTCACCTTAAAGTATTGACTGTTTTGCTTTGTGTGCTGTAAATGTTTCAGTTGTTTGGGCGTCTCCACTCTATGACGACTCTCTTCATCCCGGACAGTTATCACAGAAATTGTTCCATGGGCTAGACCAAACGCTATACCTGGCTTAGCAAACCGAGAACGCCCAAACTCACTCCGGACAATCACGTTCTGCTGATTTCATGAAATCTCCAAAGCTGGCCTCCTCCATATTTTGGTATTATTTCTGATTTCCATGAACTTGCATTTCCTTGGACCTCATGGCTGAAAGAGTAAAATAAAATGAAATATTTCTTTATTTTAGTAATCTATGTCTCTGTTAAATGATAATATGTCAACTTGGTACTACTATGAAGTATATTTATTCAGGAAAGTACTCTAGCTCCACTTGGATTCTATAGAGGTAGAGTTTAAATCTTATTATTATTATTTAAAAAAAATTTTGGCCATACCATGCGGCATGTGGGATCTTAGTTCCCTGACCTGGGATTGAATACTTACCCACTGCATTGGAAAGTGGAATCTTAAACACTGGACCTCTGAGGAAGTCCCAAACCTTATGTTTTCTTGATTCATGGAGTTTTGCATGTGGGCAGGATGGCTCATCTTTGTAGAGATTTTTGAATAGTAGTATCAGAAGTTTGCACATAAATCCAACTCAATGTTGTTGAAAGAAAGAGAGGCATCTATTGATTCAAGTTATGAGAGGTCCTGAGGTGGAGCTGACTATAGGGATGGCTGGGTCAGAAGGTCACCAGGACTCCATCTATTCTCTCCTTCTCTCTGTTGACATCATTCTCAGGCAGGCTTTCCCCTTGATGGCCATGAGATGGCTTCTGGAAGCCCCAGGCTACAAACTGTCCAGTGGAATGAGAGGGCTTCCTAAAAGTTGTAACCAAAGCCCTCCAGTTGAAACTCACTTTCTCTGGGGATCGGGATGGGGAATAAGTGTAAATCTATGGCTGATTCATATCAATGTATGACAAAACCCACTGAAATGTTGTGAAGTAATTAGCCTCCAACTAATAAAAAAATTAAAAAAAAAAAAAAAAAGAAACTCACTTTCTCTGATTGGCTGCCTTGGGTCACATGCCCATCCTGTCGCCCAGGGGAGTGCAGTGCTCTGATTGGTCAGACCGGTGTCACGTGTTCACCCCTGGAGGATGGAGGGGTCCACACCACCCAAACGCTGATGGTGCTGGAAAGTCGTTTCTCAGAAGAAAGGGCTGGGAAACGGGTCTTGCACCGACATAAGGCTCCAGATTCCACTATAGAATTCAGTCCTCCCTGACCCCAAAGGCCAGAAAAACCGGCCCAACCCGATTCAGAGTAAACCAAACTCTACCGGCTGCCAATCTTTTCAGGTTAACAAATAATAATAAATGTAAGGCATATAGGCAATCAGTTTGCCTTCAGTTAACTTCAAAGTCATGTTTATATGTTTTCAAAGTTCTTGTGTTCTTATTTAATCTCTGTGAGGTTAGTCAGACAGTTAATTGTCACATGTTTCAAATGAAGAAGCTAAGGCAAAAAAAAAAAAGAGAAGTTCAGTGACCTGTAAGGGGTTCTACTGCCACAGATTCCAGTCTGGGTCTCTTGTTTTCCTGATTAATAATCAAGTGCATCTCCTCTGCCCCCTAAACACTAACAGAGGATTCCACAGAAATTGCATTTCATAAACCAAATTAAGTGCATCAGTGTTGTGCTGTGTCTGGATTTCCTAACATCCCTTACATGTGGCCTGGTCCCATGTTCCCATTTTTCACTCAGCTGGAGACGCCCTGGTCTGGTATTTGGGGCCTGGAATGAGGAAGGGGCAGTGGGAGGAAGATAAGTGGTCTTCACTCTCTCCCACTGCCTGATTCTGGCAAGCCTGTAAGCCCAGCCGTCTCCCCACACACATACTCTTGGTCTGGCTCTGAATGCCCCGCATTCTCCAGGCCAGAATGTCATACATCTGCATCCTGTCTGTTGCACAAGAGAGCAAGCAACCGCAGCCTCAGGCCCTGGAGGAGAAGTTTCTGATGCTCCTGGGTCACCCCCAGCAGATCCATCTTCTAAAATGAAGGGCAGCAGGATGCCAAAGTCGCGTTGGGGGTGGTGGCAACCTACAGAATCGATGCTTGGAAAATGCTGACAGGGCTACCAGCCATCTGCCCTGTGGTTTGGGCCAGGGTGCCGTGAGATGATGCCTGGGAAACCTGCAGCCTAGGCAGTCCCTCAGTGATGCGCAAAGCCCTCCATCCCCGGAGCCGGCTCCACCTCTGGACTCTTCAGTTACGTGAGTCTTTCTTTAACTTTGGTAGACGCGGGCTGGATTTCTCATGCTTATTCCTAGAAGAGCCCCGATTTATACAAACACTCAAGAGTTCTAATATGCAGATATAGCAAACTATTGTTTCCTGGACTTACTGTGCTGGGGTGGAAAGATAATTTCTAGATAAGCGGCCATTCAGCCGTTCCTCACTCGCAGTCCTTCAACTCTGAATCATGTTTTCTTATTTTTAAAATTTTGAATCAGTCATATATTGATGCGATTCAAACATCAAAACAATATAAAAAGGTCCTCTGTGAAGAGCCTTTGTACTTACCTCTTCCCACACTTAATTCACCCCTCTTCTGGCAGATAGCCCCTTTCAATGAAAATACAAGCAGAAACATACCTTTAAAATGATTTCCCTTTTAATTTCTTTCCCAAATGTAGCATACCTTGCAAACAGTTTTGAGCCTGCCTTTTTTGACTAGGCGGTGTGTCTCAGAGATACGTCCTTACCAATACATAGCTTCTTCGTGTTTCTTTGTTCTGTTTTTTACCCCTGTATAGTATTCCATGTGCCATCCTTTATCTAACAAGTCCCCTGTTTGATGATCAGTCATGTGGTTTCCACACTTTGCAATTACAAGTGAATGACCTAGTACATACAGCATTTCACACGGTTGCAAGGACATCTGCAGGAGAAATCCTGTACGTGGGAATGGTGGCACCCATGGGAACTGCATCTGTGATTTAACAAATGCTGTCATCTTGCCTTTGGAGCCTCTTTAATTCAGCATTTTTGGTTGGAAAATCTTCCCAGCTATTTCGCCCTTTCATCCAAACTGGGGATACTGATGGTAAATTCACCTTTTCTGGGCAACTCATTCATTCATCACGTGGATTCTGCAGTACAGGGTATGGGGCAGAGACCAGCTGACTCTGTCACTGCTCTTCTACAAACCCCTCTTCCTTCCCCTTTTTATCTAAGCTCCCAAGGCAGAGAGGGCGAGGCTGTTTGCTCCCCTCTCTGCAAACAGAACCCCATCCCTGTCTTCTACCACCTCCTCTCTGGTGCCCGCTCTCCTCCTGTCCATGGTCAAGAGCATCTCCATCTCAGTTCAGTTCAGTCACTCAGTCATGCCTGACTCTGTGACCCCATGGACTACAGCACGCCAGGCCTCCCTGTCTTTCTCAACTCCCGCAGCTTTCTCAAACTCAGGTCCATCAAGTCAGTGATGCCATCCAATCATCTCATCCTCTGTCGTCCCCTTTTCCTCCTGCCTTCAATATTTCCCAGTATCAGGGTCTTTTCAAATGAGTCACTTCTTCACATCAGATAGCCGAAGTATTGAAATTTCAGCTTCAGCATCAGTCCTTTCAATGAATATGCAGGACTGATTTCCTTTAGGATTGACTGGTTTGATTTCCTTGCAGTCCAAGGGACTCTCAAGAGTTTTCTCCAACACTACAGTTGAGAAGCATCAATTCTTTGGCACTCAGCTTTCTTTATGGTCCAACTCTCACATCCATACACGACTGCTGGAAAAACCATAGCTTTGACTAGATGGACCTTTGTTGGTAATGTCTCTGCTTTCTAATATGCTGTCTAGGTTGGTCATAGCTTTTCTCATTCTCTCTTGGGTTTTTCTTTGTGATCTTGCACTTCTGTCTCTGCCTCTTCTAATCTTGTTCGTTTTCCATCCACTTTCTCTTTTGGGATCTCTTTGAAGGCCCGCCACTTCACCTACACTTCCTTACGGTCTGAGAACATTTTGCTTTTATAGACATCAGTCATCAATCACCATATTCCCTTTCCTCTTTCTGGCAAGCTGACTCATTACAGAACCCAGGGGAATTCACAGGCTTTTGGTCCTCCGTAACCTTACAGCTTGGTGGTCAGTGTGGAATGACCAGTGAGTGGGGAACAGGGGGCACAGCGAGAGAGAGATTCCAGCTTTGAGAAACATAACTTAGAAATAATGGGCTTAACCTATTATACAGAGTGAAGTAAGCCAGAAGGAAAAACACCGATACAGTATACTAACGCATATATATGGAATTTAGAAAGGTGGTAACGATAATCCCACATGCGAGACAGCAAGAGACACAGATGTATAGAACAGTCTTTTGGACTCTGTGGGAGAGGGCAAGGGTGGGATGATTTGAGAGAATAGCATTGAAACATGGGTGTTATCATATGTGAAATGGATCACCAGTCCAGGTTTGATGCATGAGACAGGGTGCTCAGGGCTGGTGCACTGGGATGACCCTGAGGGATGGGATGGGGAGGGAGGTGGGAGTGGGTTCAGGATGTACACCCATGGCTGATTCATGTCAATGTATGGCAAAACCACTACAATATTGTAAAGTAACTAGCCTCCAATTAAAATAAATAAATTTATATTAAAAAAAGAGAAATAATAGGCTTTATAGATGGCCTACCTTGATACAGGCCCTTGATCCATCATTACACCATAACCCACAGCATCCATGAGGGTTCGCTCTGGGTGTGATGCACATTCCATGAGGTTTGACAAATGTGTAGTGAAACGTATCCACTATTGTAGCATCAGATCAAATACTTTCACTGTCCACAAAATCCTTTTTTCATTTTGAAAAGGACAAAATTGGATTTACCTATGGGGAGACAGTGTTCACTTTTTTTCAGTATTTTTCAGGTATCCAGGGACTTTTGCTTAACCACCAAGAACATGTTTTTACTTGCTTGCATTATTACTCATGTCCTGTTAATACTGACTGAGCATCCAACAACTGCAAAGACGATGTGAGAAGGCGATCATCTCATAATTAGCCCCATTTTACCACCAAGGAAATGAAGGTGCGTGCTGTGAGGTTTTCACCCGGCAGGTACCACCCTAGTGATGACGCTTCAAACCCAGGGATGTGACCCCAACAGTCAGCCTGCCCACCAGGACCGTGTAGTTATCATCTGTTCCCACGTGAGTATGAGTTAACTTATCAGCGTCTGTAGGATCACACCACACAAGGCCTTGAGGGGGTGAAATCCCTAACCTAGCGAGTTTAGAAAATGCAGTGCCTGTTTTGCTGCTTCCAAGGATGAATCCTGGTAGTGCGCTGTGCTGCCAAGACTGGCGGCTGGGCGGGGTGGCAGGGAGGGGCAGTGGGGGTACACAGAGGCAGGGCTGCGGTGCCCGCCGGTCTTCAGGGGGAGTTTGGGAGGAGCTCTCCCACGCCATGCACGGCCGCTGGGCAGTGACGAAAACGGCTAAGGAGTCCATGGGGCCGCGGGGCTGCAGGCTAGGGGTAACTCTTAGTATGCCAAGGCTCCGGTGGCTGTGAGGGTGGTTTCCTAGGTCTCTGAGGTCTTGGTATCTCTTGCTTCTGGTTGGTGCATTAAGACAGGCTTGGGGCTAGAAACATCTGCTCTCTACGAGCCAAGGATGCAGTCATAGTAGGGAGAAGAGGAGAGACCACTTAGGCTGCCCCCAACTGGGTAACAGAAGTCCTCACATGTGGCAGACCAGTGGGCTTGGCATTCGACCTCCGGCAGGCGACGTGGATGTAGGATGTAGAGTTCTCAGAGCCTCTAGCAGCAGCAGAAGGGTCTCAGGGCTTGGAGTCCTGGGTTCCAGCTCTCTTACTTATCAGGCTAATACTAGCACAAGTGATAGGAATGCCTGGAAGACAAAATTCACCTTCCAGAACAACCCTATTGCTCAGGGTCAGACCAGAGAAGCAAGTTTCGGGTACCACTCAAGATATCTGATTTAGGGCGAAGAGTGATGTAGTTAGGGTTGGCCAGCGATCTGACAGCTGCTAACATAACCTTTAACAC
Organism: Cervus canadensis; assembly: GCF_019320065.1. Lineage (NCBI taxonomy): Eukaryota > Metazoa > Chordata > Mammalia > Artiodactyla > Cervidae > Cervus > Cervus canadensis. Next base: position 49,680,760 of record NC_057406.1, read on the forward strand.
GTGTATTAAAATGAATACTGAACTTAGTTCAGTCTGTCATTTCCTCTTAATACTTGAAAAGCCACAGTTTTGTTTGAAAGTTCCCCCCAAAGGCTCTAGCTAGTGAATTTATTCTTCTGCTTGACTGCACTTGGAACTCTGAAGTCAGAGCCACCTTGAAACTGAAACCAGGAAAATCCCTGGTCTCTCTGGCCAGGAGAAGAAGCAAAGGTATATTCTGAAGTTTATTAAATAATTACCCAGTTGTTGACATGTTGTAGGAGGAAGAAAGAGCTGAGGTGCTGGCAAGTAGGAATAGAGATTAGTTAGGATTTTGGGTCACGGGGCTTATAAAGGTGGTAGAACATTCCGGTGTTCCCTGACCTTTGGCTCAAACCAGGGCACGTCTTCTTGTGAGTAGACTCGATTCACCAGGCCGTGGCGTGCAATGCCGTTATTTTGACTGTCTGAACGACCATGGCCAGCTTGGATCCAGTTAATGCTGAAGATACTCAAAAGTCTTTAGCTGTCGGGAGCAGATGTGGCAGTGACTTGAAAGGAATAAAATAAGTGAGAAACAAAAGTTGGAATTGGCCATTTCGAGTTCCATCTGCAGTCAGTGTGAATGGCAGATGAGGGCAGGTTTCCTAATGAACGGTCCTGAGACTAATTAGCTTCCGAGGCTCAGAGTAGGAGGATAACCCTTTCCCTCAGAATTCCCCAGACTTCAGCCATTTCTGTGTCTCCTTTGCGATTTTTGTGATGCTCTTAGTGCGATTTACTGAATGCTTGTCATTGACTTAACTATGTTTTATTTTTATTTTTTTGATTGAAGCACAGTCGTTTACAACGTTGTGCCAATCTCTGCTGTACAGAAAGTGACTTATTTTTACACATACATATATATTCTTTTTTAAAAATACTCTTTTCCATTATGGTTTAATCCCAGGAGACTCAATATATTTCCCTGTGCTATGCAGTGGTACCTTGTTGTTTATCCATTCAAAAATGTAATATTTTGCATCTACCACCCCCACATTCCCAGTCTGTCCCTTTCCCTTTATCCCTCTGCAACCATAAGTCTAATCTCTATGTTTGCGAGTCTGTTTTGTAACAGACTCTATGTTTTGTGAGTCATTTGTGTCATATAAGTGATTTCATATGGTGTTTGTCTTTCTCTTTCTGACTTACTTCACTTAATATGGTAATCTCTAGTTGCATACATGTTGCTGCAAATGGCGTTGTATGTTAGTCACTCCGTCGTGTCCGACTCTTTGTGACCCCATGGACTGTAGCCCGTCATGCTCCTCCATCCATGAGGATTCTCCAGGCAAGAATACTGAGTGGGTTGCCATTTCCTTCTTCAGCAAATGGTATTATGTTGTTCTTTTTAATGGCTGAGTAGTATTCTATTGCATACATGTATCACATCTTTATCCATTCATCTGCTGATGAACATTTAGATTGCTTACATATCTTGGCTATTGTGAACAATGCTGCTATGAACATAGGGGTGCATATATCTTTTTTAATTATAACTTTGTGTGGGTATTTCCCAGGAGTGGGATTGCTAGATCTTCTGGTAATTCTATTTTTAGTTTTCTAAGGAACCTCCATACTGTTCCATAGAGACTTGAACTAATTTACATTCCCACCAACAGTGTAGGAGGGTTCCCTTTCCCCACACCCAGTTTAGCACTTGTTAACTTAACTATTTTTATTTTAAAGAGAAACAACTTCTCCCACAGCTTTTTCTGGACTGCCTGGTTGGTAAATGGTATTACCATTCACTGGGTCGCTCAAGGTAGAGACACTCTGCTCCTCACCCCCACCTCATGTTCTGTTAACTTCATCTCCTATGTACAGGGTTAAAAGATAATTATCATCCAAACCAGGGCATTCTGTAAATAAAAGTGACATTTTTAATAAGTGTGCCAGGAATAAACTGGGTCTGTGGGAAGCAAATGGGGACTGTGTCGTTAATCATCTCTATGGCCATGAATCCTCTTCCTCCTTCCCATTCCCACCATCACTATCTTAGTGCAGGCCTTCATAATTATTTGCTTGGACTAGTGCAATAGCTCACTATGGTTTCCTTGATTTCATTCTTGGTTCTTTCCAACACATGTTACACACCGCACATACATACATATGTGTTATATCAGCCTCTTAAAATCCTTCAGTAACTCCCCATAGCTTCAGGATAAATTTCAAATTCCTTAGTATGGTTTACCAGGCTCTTCACAGATCTGGTTCTTTTTTATCATTCCAACCTGTGAGCTCATTTATTTATTCATTCATTCAACATTTATTGAGAGTTATTCTGGGTTGGCACCATGCTAAGTTCTGGAATATAACAATAAAGGAGATGGCTTTCTGCCCTCAAGGTATTTATAGTGGAGAGGAGAAACAGCCAAAGAAACACTAAAGAAGGAAGAATGTGCAGTGGTGAAGTACTACCCTTTCTGACCCCACTGCTCAAGGGACCGGGAAGCTTGATAGAAATGCAGAGTCCTAGGGCCCCAACTCAGACTCATTAAATCCAAATCTGCGTTTTAATAAGACGTGTAGGTGATTGGAGTTAACACTAGTTTGCAAATCTGGGTCTGTGGGACCATGCTAGTTGAAGAGCTTGGTTTGGGTCCTCAGGGAGGGTCATGCCCAGAAGGAGACTTGAAGGAGGAGACAGTTTGCTCAGTGGAGGCGAGGAGGGAAAAGGGATTCACCTGTGCTGTGGCACCGAGGCAAGAGAACATCAGCTGTTTGGTGGGAATTGGGCTTTCCTGGTGGTTCAGATGGTAAAGAATTCACCTGCAGTGTAGGAGACCTGGGTTCGATCCCCAGGTCAAGAAGATCCCCTGGAGAAGGAAGGAAATGGCTACCCACTCCAGCATTCTTGCCTGGAGAATTCCATGGACAGAGGAGCCTGGAGGGCTACAATACATGGGACTCCAAAGAGTTGGCCATGACTGAGTGACTAAGACTTTCACTTCACACATTGTTCAGTATTTAGATTTGAGGTGGGAGCCTCATCTAACTCAGAAATACCCTTATTCAAGGGAGAAATTTGATCAATTTCAGCATCTCCATTTTTTCTTTGGGCCTATCTGGAAACCGTGATTTAGAATGTATACATTCATTCATAGAGACAAACAACAGAATAGAAGTGACTAGGAGCTCAGAGCGGGGCGGGGCGGGGGTGCGGGGAGAGGAGAATGGGGAATTATTGTTTAATGGGTACAGAGTTTCTGTTTGGGATGATGAAAAAGTTCTGGAAATGGATTGTGGTGATGGCTACATAACATTGTGAATATACTTAATACCACTAAAACTGTATGCTTCAAAATGGTGAAAGTGGCAGTTTTTAAGTTGTGTATATTTTATTGCAGTTAAAAAAAAGAATCAGTACTTTGGAGTCAAAGATTTGATTTTCAAGTTCCTGCTTTGACACCCCAGCAAGTCAGGTAACTTCTTGGAACCTCAGTCTCTTCACCTGTAAAATGGGAATAACGATATTACCTGCCTCATAGACTTGTCATGAAGATTCACTGAAGCAAAGCCCATAAGGTATTGGGGAGCATGTTGGGTTTTCCTTATGCCCATTAATGACATTTGCCAAGTATGTTCTTCTTTTGTTTATCAAAAAAATTTTTTAAAATTTTGACTGTGTTGGGTTTTTGTTGCAACTCTCAGCCTCTAAGAGCAGGTGGGCTCAGTAGTTGCTCAGTAGTTTGAGGACTTAGTTGCCTCATGGCATATGGGATCCTAGTTCCCTGACCAGGGATCGAACTGTGTCCTCTGCATTGGAAGGCGGATTCTTAACCACAGGACCGCCAGGGAAGTCCCTTCAAAAGCATGTTCTTGTATCTTCAGCACAATGCCTTGGCACAGCTAATCCTCTGCATCACTGCTATTTTCACTCCTTCCCCATCCTCTTTGAGATAGCAGTAGTTTCAACTGTAACTACACATTAGAGTCACCTGGAGAGCTTTGTACACCCCTAATGCCTGGAACAGCTAAATCAATTTCAGGAATAGAGCAGAAGCATCATTATTCCAAGTGATTCCGGTGTGGAACCAAGGCTGAGGAACTCTGCCCTAGCAGTGGTTCACAAACTTTAGTGTGTATGTGAATCACCTGAAGGACTTGTCAAAACAATTTCTCGGTACTCTCCCCTTCTCCAAGTTTCAAGTTTAATAGATATATAACAGTCTCTCACTTTATTCATCCGTCTGGTGGCCCTTTCCTTTTGTTTGGAGTCTACCCACTACTTAACCTCTACCAGACCCGTCACTCAGCTGAAGCTTCTCTTAACGATACTTGCCAGTCACCTTCTTCATGCCAGTGGTCTCAATATTTGCCAACTGTGGCCTTAGACACACTTCACCGTGTCTCAAGGTTCTCCTCCTTTGAACTCAGAGTCACTGCTCTGGGTAGCGTTGTCTTTATTTCTCTTTCCTTCTCCCTGCCCCTCTTGGAAGTAGGGATTCCATGTGGGACTCCTATGACCATGTTCTGGGTTTCCCATGTTTATCCCTTAAAATGAGCACAGTCTTGGAAGTGAGATGGACATGGGTTTCTATCTTGTAACCTGGGCAGTTCACACAGAGTTTCCTTTTGCTCATTGGTGAGTCTCGCATGGTGAGAGTAGTACTCCTATAGATGATAAACATGTAACACCCAACAGTCGCAGTGTTTTACCTTGAAGAGCGTGGTAAAATCTTGACCTTGAAGAGAACTCCAGGAGTGGTGGGACTGACCTATAGGATGCAGAAGGAAGAGATATCAAAACCATAGTATGGCGGAATAAAGCCAAGATTTACCAAAGAGCAAGGAAAGGGGCCCCACCAAGGACTTTCCAGGATACCTGGGCAGACAGGAAGGTGAGAACGGGCTCTGAGAAAAGGAAGTGACTGAGAGATTCCCTGTGACCACATTAACACGTGAGCCTACATGCCAGCACGTGCATAGGATGGGGTGGTTAAGAGTGCTACCATGGGCTATGGGATGACCCCAGAAGTCACCCACAGGGGATTTCCACCCCATCAGTGTGGAATTCAGTCCCTTTGGCAAGAGACAAAGTGATAAACCTGTGACAGTTTGCACCGTTTATTATGGTCATGTGCAAAACATGACCACGGGGCGCTACGCAGAGCTCTTGTTACGACGAGACGAGGTCTCTGAGTGCCGTTTCCCGTCGATGATGTTATTCAGCAGGATGGCTCACATGTTGAAATCTGAGACTCCTTGGGTGAAGCACCCCTCTGCAGGCTGTACCAGATGTTGCTTGTGTAGCTCCCCAAGCCCAGAAAGATGAGTTAATCCTTGAAGGAAATTATTCTGAACTTGCCTCAGACTCAGAGGCTTTGATCCAACAGGCCATGGCAATAAAACACTAGGCTATCAGAGAGCTGTGGGTGGTAGTCCCGTCTCTGAGAGGGGAACAGGGCCACTGGCCGCCAGCTGCATTCCGGAAGGCCTCCAGATGCAGAGAGCCAGAAGCAGAGGCCTCACTTAGTGTGATACCGTGAAAATCCTGCACTTTAAACACATGTAGTCATAAACAAAAACTTCCTCACCCTTTACAGACCCTGCTGGAGTATCACCCTCTCCAAGATGCTTCTCAGGAATGTTCCAGGCCTCACTGACCCCACTCACTTTCATGTACCCTCATCGTCCATAGCACACAGCTTACCCCTTCGTGATTCTCCAAATGCAGTCTTCTGCCTTCAGTTAAGTGGTAAGCTCCTAGAGGTCCTAAACCAAGTCTACTTTGTATCTGCATCTCTGAATGTCTGGCATTCTGAGAGCATCGTGGTTGTTGTTTCATCCTTAGAACCCAGCATAGTACCTGGCACACAGCATACAGTCAGTAATTGTTTATTAAATGCTTATGAAATGAATGGAATTGTTGGTTGATAGCAAAGCTGAGCTGGCATGACAAAACAAATAAGAGAAGGTGTTACAGGTACCTCTAGTTTTGTGTGCCCAGCACCTCACCTGCTTTCTTCCAGAAGTTTCCTCATTCTTCACCTGTCTTTGTGGTTCCATAGGAGCTGCCATGTTGTTTGAGGGCTCTCTGGAGTCTGTCTGACTTAACACTGCTTCACTGAGTCCTCCTAGGGGGGTTTTCACCTTGGAACCAGAGAGAATGTGAAGATGATCTCTTAGGTGCCCAAAGCTACGTAGCTGTACTGGTACATTTAAGAGCTATCGACCCCCGTGTTTTTCACCACCTGGAGAAAGGTGGTGGCCAGCTAAAAGGAAGAATGTAAGTAAGAAAGTGAAGGAGTGGAGGTACAGAGACAAGAAGAGTAAACGGGAACCCTGATGGTCTTGGAGTTCTGTGCCCCAGTGTCTGCCCAGGCGTATGCCTGTCTTTGGGTTTCACAGGCGTCACGTTATCCCTCGTAACGGCCCCTTCTTCTGCTTCAGCGAGTTTGTCAGTGCTCTGTCGTTTGTAACCATACAAGTCCCAACCAATATAGAAGTTTCTGTTCTGTGGTAGAGGCAGAGACTCCATCAAAAAATGAATAAGATCCCATTATGCCACATTATGAAGTTTTGAAAACAGGAGTATTTCAGAATTTCCCATCCTCATTTGTGGTTCTTAATAAATCCCTCTGATATCCCACCCAGAGCTTGCCCAGTTCTGAACAGAGGGAAGGCATAGGGAACTACAGTTTCTAGTAGGTTGATTCTTTATTTTTCATCTTTGATGACTTTTTAAAAAATGTATTTTTGGCTGTGCTGGGTCTTCATTACTGTGAGGGTTTTTCCTTAGTTGCAGCAAGTGGGGGCTCTTCCCTAGTTGTGGTGTGCAGGCTTCTCATCTCAGACGCTTCCCTCATGGAGAGGCATGGGCCTTAGGGTGGGCATCGGGCTTCAGTCATCGCAGTTCCTGGCCTCGAGAGCACCCGCTCAATTGTTGCGGCTCATGGGCTTAGTTGCTTTGAAGCGCGTGGGATCTTCCTAGATCAGGAATCGAACCCATGTCTCCTACACTGGCAGGTGGATTCTTTTTTTTTCTTTCTTTCTTAAATTATAAAAGTGATAACACATTTATAGGAGACTTGGAAAATACAGGACAAAGTTACATACAGTTTCACTGTAACAATTATTTTTTAAATAGATAAATTAAGATCTTTAGTTAGAGTTTCAATATCAAACTCTCAAAAATTAAACTGTACAGAAAAGTAGAAGGATGTAGTAGACCTGAAAAGCACCAAGAATCAATTCAACATGAATAAGATTTACATGGTTTTCACACAAGAGATGACTTTTTATCTATGTGTGCATTTGCGTTTGCTGAGAGTCAGATGTTTGGGGCTGCAGGGCCAAGTGCATGTTGAATAGTGGGCTCTGAACAGCAGTCAAGGACTAAACATAAAAGGATGGTCTTCATGAGCAGGGATGATGGGAAAGAGCCTTTGAACAGCTCCATACGAGACGAGATGCTGCTAGAGACTTGCTATTGCCCACATTGTCTGAGCTTCAAATCCAGGCAAATGCCCCAGTGCATAAGCAGGAACTTATGGGAACAATGGGAGAAGCTTATTTGATGTTGGGTCCCTAGCTCAATGGCTCTGGCGACCGTATTTGTAGAGCTAATCTTTAGCATCAGACCCTTCTTTGGGCAGACTGGTCTACTTATTGCCACCCAAATAGGCCATGTGGATCTTACCCTTGGCACATCTGCTCACAAAATCCCTGGCGCCAGATACCTTTCCTTCCCTTACTTCATCTCCTTCTGTGCCCATTAAACTCATCCTCCAAGGTCCAGCTATCTTATTTTCTACAGAAATGACTTTATTCTGGCATTTCATCATTTATTCTAAGAATGGTAAATATGTGTGGTATAACCTCCTTCATACGCCTCATTCCCAGGAAAATATCACCAAATGGTATGGGTGCTCTCTTTCTCCAAGACTGTCAAGAACGTTGGAATTCTTCTCCCCATAGCACTTGAGGCAGCCACTGCAGGCTCATGGCAAGTGACCCCAGACCTAGCTGCTCTCTCTGTTCCAGTCCCTCACACTGTTATTTGAAGTTTCTGACTGTGCTTGTCTTCTATCACCAACTGGGCTATTAAGTCCTTCAGGACAGGAACAGTAAAAGTAATAGTAACAAGAATCTTAATAATAATATCCACAATCATGATAACAAAAACAATAATAATAGTAGCCACAAATACTTTTTGAACACTTACAGGCGCTGACACCCTACTAACAATTTTACACGCGCAGTCAGCCCTCTGTATCCAGGCTCTGCATCTGCAGATTCAAACAACCTTGGATTTCAAACTGCACGGATGTAGAGCCTTGGGTGCGGAGTGCTAACTGTACTAGGCATTTATTTAAGGGACTCGAACATCTGCAGATTTGGGTATCTGTTGAAGGTGAGTGGGTGGTGGAACCAATTCCACATGAATACCAAGGGACAATTGTATTCTCTAATTTAACACTCAACACAATTCTGTAGACAAGGGATTAGTGTTATCTCTGTTTTATAGACAGGGATTCTGAATTTCTTATTTATTTTATAAATTGATTTTTTAAATAGAACTTATTAATGTTTTAGGTGTATGGCATGGTGATTTGATAAACATATGTAGTGAAATGATTACTGCATTTAAGCTAATTAACATATCTTTTCTAATAGTTACCTTTTTTGGGTATTGTTAGCAAGAGCACCGGAAATCTACTGTCTTAGCAGATTTCCAGTAATCATTATGGTATTCTTAACTACAACCCGAACATTAGGTCTCTAGACTACATAACTGCAACTTTGTAACTTTGACCAACATCTCCCCACTCTCCCCACCTTCCCACCCCTGCTAACCACCATTCTATTCTTAACTCCCATGTATTCAACTACTTCAGATTCCACATATAAGTGAGATTATGCAGTTTTTTTCTGTCTGGCTTATTTCGGTGAGAATAATGTCTTGCAGTCTCATTCACATTGTTGCAAATGGCAAGATTTCCTTTTTTTTTTTTTAAAGCTGAATAATATTTCATTGTATACATTGGGTTGACCAATATATGGAAAACCCAAATAAACTTTTTGGTCAACCCAATATATATACCATAATTTCTTAAGCCTCTCATCTGTCAATCGACACTTAGATTGTTTCCACATCTTGAGCGGAAAGATGATAAGTAACTTGTCCAAATGTTCATAACTGGAATGTGACAGAACTGGAATTTGACCTCCAAGCCTTTACTCTTACCCAACATGGTATATCATCTTGAATCTTCCAAGAACCAGAAAGTCATGTGCATCATAAGTATTTGCTAAATATAGGTTTTTTTGTTTTTTTTTTTTAAAATAAAACAATCAGTTCAGTTCAGTCACTCAGTTGTGTCTGACTCTTTGGGACCCCATGGACTGCAGCTCGCCAGGCTTCCCTGTCCATCACCAACTCCCGGAGCCTACTCAAACTCATGTCCATCGCGTCGGTGATGCCATCCAACCATCTCATCCTCTGTGATAATAAAACAATGAGGTTCTTCAAAATAGAGAGTGAAATTGAATTGAAAATAAAAGAAGCAACTTCTCCTCCCAAAGAGTTGGAGCATTCTTGAAAGGGGTTTCTTGCCCAGTGTTCTTGGCTGAGGGCGATGCCATTTCTCATTCCACAAACAAACACACTTTATGGAAGCAGAACTGAGGATCAGCTCTGGGAAGAGGATGGACACTCGGGTGAAGAAGCAGCTCTGAGAGCCTGGGAGACTCCTGGTGGGTCTTCATGGTGGCTCTGCTGCCTCCCAGCCTCTGGCACCTCTCTGAGACTGTACCCTCATTTGTAGAAATTTGTAGAAATTCATTTGAACTCAATGAGCACTTTTCTGAAGTCTTCTCTGAAATATTAGCCTTACAAGAAATTCATACATAAAGTGGTTCGTGTTGTCAGATGATATTGAGAAACTGCATTTCCCCTTGGGAGACACACAGTCCATGTTCAATGATCTGAGAAGACCAGCCAGAAAGAACCTGCTTATCTAGTATTTAATTAATGTTAATTTTTTTAAATTTTAACTTTTTTTTGGCCAAGCCATGTGGCATGTGGGATCTTAATTCCCCAACCAAGGATCGAACCCATACCTCCTGCATTGAAAGCACAGAGTCATAACCACTGGCCCACCAGGGAAGTTCCTAACTACTGTTTACTTAACCCAGTGTTTCCTAACCCATTTTGGTTTCACATAGTAACTGCTAATCTCTCTCAGAACTAATACCTACATTTAGGTGAAAACAACTGGCTAAATATTTTCTAAAGAGCCTTCCTAAAGCCCTCTATGTCTAGAAATAATAATGTAACTTGACTATAAGCCGCCCTTCAGTGAATCAAATTGGAAGCATAGTTTCAAAATTTTGAGATTTCTTTGTCAGAAAAGTTTCCAGGGTGTTGAGATAACTTGCTCAGGTTTAGCCATTCACCCTGCCCTGTGAGTTTCTGGAAGTGGACGACAGGGGGCACTAGCAGACTGCATAATGGTCACCCCTCCACAAACGGCAAGAAACGCCACCATAGTTGTTGCAGCCAGAGCTGTTCCTTTCCAGGGCAGTGGACTCCTCTCCCTTCTGGGTCTCTCTCCCTCTTCTTTGGAGAAAATATTGGGATTGAATCAGGATAGATAACATTGTACAATTGCCCTTTACCTTTCTATGTAGAAAATCATATAAAGTGACTCTTTCCAACTGCTTGTGGTTGGCTGTGTTCACTTTGGGGCTTTGTGTGGGTTGCATTCACGTTGGGGTTGTGTTCACATTCGTCCGTGGAAGTTCTTAGAGGACTAAATGTAGAGCCGATGAGTTGAAAAAAGGAATTCTTTCTTTAATCAGTTCTCTCATAAAAAAAATTGTACAGGTGAAGAAAAGAACAAATTTCACAAAGATATAAAAAGTTCTTTTCAATTAATATTTTTCTCTCATCTTTGGGTGTAAGGTTTATACAGTAAGCCTTTTTAATGACGTGGCTATAGAGACTTGGAGGCAAATGGGATATACATAATTCACCTTTCTCTCACTTATCCTCTCTTTGTCCTCATTTTCCTGTGAAGTAGGACAAAGTAGGCAGGCTTCCCTGTCCAAGTCAAACACAAGAGATTGGAGTGACTGGTTCTAAGTCGATATTTTCATTTTCCCAACATCTTCCCTCACTGTTAACTCCCACCTCGGCCCCTGGCTGCCCCTACACAGAACCCATCCCTTAGGAAAGAAACTTTCCATAGGCTTACACAACTTTTTCTTCAAGAGAAAGCATAAATAAGATTCAGGAGTGTAGCCCACAGTAACAAACAAAGGACAGAGAAATCAGTTTCCGCAGATAGAAATTCTCTACAGCCGGGCTCAGAGGAACTTTGAGCTTGCAGAGTCTTCAGCCCTCATCGGATTTCATCTGGTTGTGTGCACAAGGGACCCGAGTGCCCAGGCCATACAGGGAGGTGTGCCAGCCTGGCCGCCGGAGCTTCCTCCCTCCTCAAGCTGGACCCCAGGCCCAAGCCCTTAGGTCCCAGGCACTCATCTCTGCAGGCGTATGGCGCACAATCAAGAAACAGCTACATTCCTCCCTGATTGTCCACACGTGTATGCATGCCAAGTCACTGCGGTCGTGTCCCACTCTTTGGGACCCCAAGGACTGTAGCCTACCAAGCTCCTCTGTCCATGGGATTCTCCAGGCAAGAACACTGGAGCAGGGCTTCCCTGGTGTCTCAGAGGTAAAGAATCCACCTGCCAAGGCAGGAGACTCATGTTCAATCCCTGATCCAGGAAGATCCCACATGCCTCGGAGCAATTAAGCCTGTGTGCCTACTACTGAGCCTGTGCTCTCGAGCCTTTGAGCCACAACCACTGAGCCTGTGAGCTGCAACTACTGAAGCCCCTGCTCCCTAGAGCCTGTGCGCCGCAATAAGAGAAGCCACTGCAATGAGAAGCCCATGTACTGCAACTAGAGAGTAGACTCCACTTGCCACAACTAAAAAAAGCTTGCATATAGCAACCAAGAGCAGCACAGCTAAAAATAAATACAGAAATAAATAATTAAAAAAAAATACTGGAGCGGGTTGTCATTTCCTCTTCCAGGAGATCAAATCCAAGTCTCTTATGTCTCCTGCATTGGCAGGCAGACTCTTTCCCATGCTTACCACCTGAGAAGCCCTGATTCTTCACACCACACCACATGCAGCGCCTTGCTTTTGACCATCCCATTCTTGTCCCAGTGAGGACAGTGGAGACAGTGGAACATGGAGGGTGACGCTGGGCCATGGGGCGAAGGTCAAGTCATGTGCCTGATGTTTTGATCCATCTTTACCGCTGGGCTCTCTCAGACAGGAAGACTGGGAAGAGCTAGGAAACGACATTAGGCAGTTGAAGCTCCTCAGAAAGTTTTCAGAGCCTTAGAATTCTACGAAGTCCAAATCATAGTCACAAAAGAGGGAAAGATTCATGAGTAAAGGATGAAATGACCAACACAACATTGTAAAGCAGCCATACTCCAATAATAATCGATTTTTAAAAAGGACGAAATGAGTGCTTATTGAACACCTCCCCTTTTATTGGACATATTTTTTTCTTTAGAATTTTATTTTATTTATTTTTTGGCTGTCTTGGGTCTTTGTTGCTGCGCAGGTTTTTCTCTAGTTGTGGAGGGGTTGTTGCCACTTTCTAGTTACGCTGCACAGGTTTCTCACTGCTGTGGTTTCTCTTGTGGAACAGGGGCTCTAGGGCACGTGGGCTTCAGAAGTTTTGTGGCATGTGGGCTCTGGAGCATAGGCTCGATAGTTGTGGCACACAGACTTCGCTGCTCCGTGGTGTGGGATCGTCCTGGATCAGGACTGAACCCACGTCTCCTACATTGGCAGGTGGATTCTTCACCTCTGAATCACCAGGGAAACTCTATTTTTCTTCAATCTCACAGTCACTCTCAGAGGTAGGCATATTATAATCTCCTTTTATAAAGGGAGGGAGGGGATCTGAGTAGTTAAGGAAATGGGCCCGCATCACTGAACTAATGAACTCAGTTTTGAACTCAGGTCTGTGTTCACAGCTCAGAACCATTATACCATTACTTTCTGTTCTCAACTCCTGTTTTCTGCTACAATAACATTCAATTCATATCCTCTAAATGTGAAAGATTTTTTCCCGTACTTTCTTCAAGTTTGCATAGATAACTATATTCGACAATGACATTTCTGTCCACCTTTCATAGTCATTGGAGCAAGCAAGTTCCCTAACTTAACCCCGCACCCCAGATACAATGCGAGCCCCTGCCCTGACCTCAGGGAACTTGGATAATGGCTACAACATTCCTGTGAGCAGCAGCTCTTCCAGTCCTGCTTTCAAACTGCTTCTGTTAAAAGAATTGTCAATTGGAAACAAATGTGCTGTCAGGAAGTCTCACTCCTACCGGATGCTCAGCTCTGGGCCCCTTTTAAGGTGAGTCTGAAATATCAAATTGGCAACATTCATTGGATCATGGAGAAAGGGAGGAAGTTCCAGAAAGCATCTACTTTTGCTTCATTGACTATGCTAAAGACTTTGACTCTGTGGATCACAACAAATTGTGGAAAATTCTTAAAGAGATGGGAATACTAGATCATCTTACCTGTCTCCTGAAAAACCTGTATGCAGGTCAAGAAGCACCAGTTAGAATTGGACACGGAACTGGTTCAAAGTTGGGAAAGAGGTAAGTCAAGGCCGTATACTGTCACCCTGCTTATTTAACTTAAATGCAGAGTACATCATGCGAAATGCCAGGCTGGATGAATCACAAACTGGATCCAAGATTGCCGGGTGAAATATCAACAACCTCAGGGATGTAGATGATACCACTCTAGTGGCAGAAAGTGAAGAGGAACCAAGAGAGCCTCTTGATGAAGGTGAAAGAGGAGAATGAAAAAGATGGCTTGAAACTCAATGTTAAAAAGAATAAGATCAAAAAATAAAAATAAAAAAAATGAATAAGATCATGTCATTTGGTCCTATCACTTCATGGCAAATAGAGAAAAAGTGAAAGTAGTGACAGATTTTATTTTCTCGTGCTCCAAAATCACTGCGAATGGTGACTGCAACCATGAAATTAAAAGATGCTTGCTCCTTGGAAGGAAAGCTATGACAAATCTAGACAGTGTATTAGAAAGCAGAAACATCACTTTGCTGACATTCATATAGTCAAAGCTACATTTCTTCCAGTAGTCATATACAGATGTGAGAGCTGGACCATAAAGAAGGCCGAGCACTGAAGAATTGATGCTTTCAAATTGTGGTGCTGGAGAAGACTCTTGAGAGTCCCTTGGACTGCAAGGAGGTCCATCCTAAAGGAAATCAACCCTGAACATTAATTGGAAGGACTGATGCTGAAGATGAAGCTCCAACACTTTGGCCACCTGAGGCGAAGAGCTGACTCACTGGAAAAGCCCCTGAGGCTGGGAGAGATTGAAGCAGAAGGAGAAGTGTGTGGCAGAGGATGAGATGGTTAGATAGCCTCACTTACTCAATGGACACGAATCTGAGCAAACTCTGGGAGACAGTGGAGGATGGAGGAGCCTGGCCCGCTATGTAGAGACAGTGCAGGGCAGAGGAGCCTGGCGTGCTAAGGTCCGTGAGGTTGCAAAGAGTTAGACACGACTCAGTGACTGAACGATGGCAACAGCGACAACCGAAATATCACTCAGAATCAGGCCTGTTATCCAGACTGCAGCCAGGATGGATTGAGGCTTTTCTTCCGCCACCATTCCTGGGCTCAGCCCTGATCAAATCCTTTCTTTAAAGTACAGTGCAGCACTAACATTTTATGGGATCAAATACTTGGCCTATTCACATCTGAGCTGTCAGTGACCAGAAGACAAAATTTCTGACATGGGGAATTTGGGTACCCTTTTTGATTTTTTACAAAAAATTTAAAAAATTTTTAAAAAATTTTGTTTTATAGAAAAATCTAGCCTGGGAATTCCTTTGCAAAAGATGTATGTGTCCACTATATTTAACAGGGATAACCAGCAAGGTCCTACCGTAGAGCACATGGAACTCTGTTCAATGTTATGTGCCAGCCTGGATGGGAGTGAGGGTTTGGGGGAGAATGGACACGTGTATATGTTTGGCTTTATCCCTCTGCTGTTCACCCAAAACTATTAGAGCATCATTAATCAGCTATACACCAATACAAAACAATAAGTTCAAAAGAAAAAAAATGTATATGTGTCAGGCATCCAGAAAAAGAGAACATGTAGCAATATAACAACTTGCATTTAAGAGCCACTGAAGGCTTTCAGAAAATGTATGGAATTTGGAAGTAAAAAACCTGAATGTGAATCCTATCACAGTCTCTTATAGCTTAATCTCTCTGGGCTTGCATTTTTTTCTCTGTGGAATGCAAGTAATAATGCCTACATACATAATACATAGTTCATATATAACTGTTGAAAAGATTCCTGTAAAGTACTCCATAAAATTTAAAAAGATACTATTATTGGTATTGCTGCAGCACTATAAAGCCTGCCTCTGATTTGAGAGAATAACCTTCAGTCTCGCTCCCTTGGGGCACCCTTTTATTCTGGGTGTTTACTGGGTGCCAGGCCTTACATGTGGAGAAGGAAATGGCAGCCCACTCCAGTGTTCTTGCCTGGAGAATCCTGTGGACGCCTGGTGGACTGCCGTTTATGGGGTTGCAGAGAGTCGGACATGACTGAAGCGACTTAGCAGCAGCAGCAACAGGCTTTACATGTTTTCAGGCTCACAGATTCTAGCTCATTCCTACAACAGTCCTAGATGGTTGATGCTGTCTTCATCATCTACATTTTATTTATTTTTATTTATTTATTTGGCTGCACTAGGCCTTTGTTGCGGCATGTGGGATCTAATTCCTCAACCAGGGATTGAACCCAGGCCCCCTGCATTGGCAGTTTGGAGTCTTAGGCACTGGACCACCAGGGAAGTCCTTAGCATCTACATTTTGTTGCTGAGGCCAAGAAGTGAAGCAAAATCCCTGTGGCTATGAGCTAATAAGTGATTTAGCCTAGGGAGTCTATTCCAGAATCTGTTCTTTTAAGCACTGTATCAGTAAAGTCTCACTTTGGAGGTGAGTAATAGAAACTCAAAATAACACTGGCTTGGGACTTCCCTGGTAATCCAGTGCCTAAGATTCTGTGCTCCCAATATAGGGGGCCCAGTTTCAATCCCTGGTCAGGGAATAAGATCCTACATGCCACAAGACCCAATGCAGCCAAATAAATAAATTAAAATATTTTTAAAAAATAACACTGGCTTAAACTAGATAGAAGCATATTTCTCTTTTATGCGAAAGTCCAGAGGTTGACAGTTCAAGACTAAAGCAGAGATTCAGCCCCATACAGTGCTGAGGGCGCCAGGACTCCTAACATGTTGTCTTATTCTCAGCATCTGAAACAGAGGCTAGAGCTTCCGTTGTTATAATACATCTGCTTTCCAAGCAGCAGGATGGAGGAAGGCGCAGGATAGAAAAGGGATAAAACACATGCCAATTGTTTATTGTGGACTGTTCCACAATGTCGTATTGTGGCCATACGACATTTCTGCTAATATCTCATTGAACATAATAGCAAGAGGGCTGGGAAATACAGTCATTATTCTAGATGGCTTTGTGACCGATGGAAACCAGAGGGTTTGATTACTGAAAGAAGGGCTAGTGGCCATATGGTGGAACAGTGGCAGATAAAGTTGGAGAGGTGGGAAGGGGCTGGGTGATGAGAACTTTTAAGGCCCTACAGCTCACCACTCTAGTCTTGGGTTCATCTCCCATTTGGGCAGGTACCAAGTGAAGGCAGGGATGTCCCTTGAAAACCACCACTTGTGGCCATCGACTGGCCCTCAGAAGCTTTGTAATAGGCACTCTCAGAATACAGTGCAATTGTTTCTCTTGGTGGTGGACTTGGGCCTGGTTCCACTTTCAGTCTCATTAGCTCATTAGGTTAGAATGGGGATGGGTGGCTTCTGACTCATGTTTCCAGAGAGTCCAGAAAGAGGAGGTGAGGTAGGAGGCCCGCAGGACAGACTACAGGCCTTTGGCTGGTGTCTCTGAATCTCTAGAGAGAGCCTGGGTACCACATGCTGGAAAGTGACTTCACTGTTTCTATAGATCTTTCCCATATCCTATTTCTCTTGGAACACATAATATGATGGTGGTAGGGGTTGCTCTGCTCCCTGTTTTGCCAAGGAGGACTAGAAAGTCAGAATCCTATGTGATGTTCAGTAGGATGAGGGGAGGTCTTAGAATCTGCATTTTTTTTTTCATAAGAGTGCCAGGGGTTTCTTGCATGTGTGATCAGTCATGTCTAACTCTTTGTGACCCCATGGACTGTAGCCCACCAGGCTCTTCTGTCCATGAGATTTTTCCAGGCAAGAATACTGGAGTAGATTGCCATTTCCTATTTCAGGGGATCTTCCCGACCCGGGGATCAAACCCATGTCTCCTGTGTCTCCTGCATTGGCAGGCAGATTCTTTACCACTGTGCCACCCAGGAAGGTGATTCTTAGGTTGAAATAACTCTGAGAAACTGGTCACATCTTGGGAGGGTGGCAGATGAATCAGGAGACCATAAGCTCCATGATGAGTTTCAGGTGTGTCTTTTGTCGTTACTGCTGCATCTCCACCTGTCACATTGCAGGTCCTCAATAAAAACTTGATGAAAGGATGAATGAAGACAAATTTAGGTATCCAGCCTCTTGGATACTACTGTTGGGACCAGCCCAACAGTGAACTGACCTGAGGGAGTGGTGCAACAATTGGTGTAAGGGCCTTAGACTTAAGAGAGGACAAGGTTATGCTCTTGTCATTTCAGATGATGGACAACACCATTGGATACCAGGAAGACATGTCAAAGAAAGGAAAGAAGAGGACATGGTTTGACATCGATCCTCCTGGAGAGCCGCCAGTGATGGGGATAACAAGACTGACGATCAGCAACCGCCCCGAACTGGCTCCAAGGAGCAGCAAAGCCAAACTGCCCACTTGGGGTCAACAGGAGAAACTGACCATTGAAGGGGAAAAATTGGTCAAAGAACAGGGACAGCCTTTGACCTCAGCTACGTTGTTCTAGCCTATGTTGTCTGTGGTAACTGCCGCAGTTGGTGCCAATCATACTTTTTGGGCATATGTGCCCAGTCCTCCCCTATTAAGACCAATTACATGGGAGGATTCTTCTGTTCCAATTTTCATAAATGACTCTTCTTGGTTACCTGGACCTTTTGACCCAAGCCTTCCTTTAAAACCAGAAGAGGGCCAGCAACTTTCAAATGTTAGTGTTAATTATACTGTGGGAACAGATCTTACCCCTATAAGTATGGGAGCAGAAACTCATTGTTTTAAAAGAGGATTACAAAGTTGGCTATCTATAGTTAAAGAACCTCAAGTGAACAAAATTCATTTTTTCTTGTTAGAATCATTTTCCTTTAATATCACAGGAGAAAATACTACTATGTTTCTGCCCCATCTACCTAACTGTATTATTTCTGTAAGATCTGGAATAGAACATTGGGTACAATGGAAATTATGTAAAGCTAATACTGGACATATTATGGCCAATACTTCTGATGGAGAAATTATTGATTGGAGTCCCAAAAGAGATACTCTGGATAAAAATAATAACTTGGATTTGCCTATATTGTTAAACAATACTTGAGACTCCATGAATAACATTGTTAATAGTTCTATATATTGGCATGGAGGGAGTTTCTCCCCTCCCTTACCTCAATTACCTAATATGCCTTTACATTCAGAATTGTGGAGAATATCAGCTGCCTTCCAACTCATAACAGCATGGAAGGGGCAGTTTAATTCGACAGTATCCGGTCATTCCTTACGTTTTGATAAAAATTCACCCCATTGGATTAAAGCATGTGTTCCTTTACCTTTCATATTTTTGATAGGACCTACTTTTTATAATGCCTCTTGTGGGTTACTTACTTGTCGAAATTGTTCCTTTTACGCTTGTATCAATTCTTCTCTCCAATTTCACAATGACTATTCTGTTTATATTCTAAAAACCAGATCTGGAGTATGGCTTCCTGTGAAAATGAATAGACCATGGCAGGATAGCCCCACAGTCTATATTGTAGAAGAAATCCTTAAGAAAGTGTTAAAACACACTAACCGGCTTATCGGGCGGTTAATTGCTGCCATTTTAGGAATTATTGCTGTAGCTACTATAGCAGCGGTAGCAGGAGCGGCGTTCCATCAGAGTGGACAGACCGTGCGCTTTGTGCAGGAGTGGCATAAAGACTCTGAGGTTCTCTGGTCTACCCCAAGACAAATAGATGGAAAATCAGCTGCACAAATGGCTGACTTACAACAGGTTCTTATACTACTAGGTGATCAAGTAATATCTGCAAAAACAGATTCATAGTGTGATTGGAGCATTACTTCTTTTTGTGTTACTCCTCACAAATATAGTGAATCTTCATTTCATTGGGACAAAGTTAAACAACACCTCTTAAATCAAAGTAATCTATCTCTGGATATTAATAACCTAGAGCAAGAGATTATGGAAACTTTCTCTCAGAAACTACACCTTTTGCATGGATCTCATCTACTGGAAGCAGTAGCAGATGGAATTTCTCAATTAAATCCCACTCCTCGCTTGAAAACTATCGGAGGATCAATGGCTGCTTTTATGTTAATTTTTATATGTCTTTTTTTCTGTTTCTACATAGTCTGGTGGCGAATCACCAAGAAAGTCAATGGACAACAACAGCAATTAGCGACTATTGCTTTGGCTTCTATGATCAACAATAATCACCAAAAAGAAGCTTAAAAAAATAAAAAAGGGGGATATGTAGGGGATATGCTATGCACAGGCCTGTACTATAGTTAACAGGGCTTCTTTGAAAAACAAGAATGACTTTCTCATCACCCCCAGGCAAAGGGCTGGGAGCAGTAAAAAGTATATCATGGAAAAACATCTTGAAAACAAGTGTTGAAGTACTGATGTGACTGATGGAAAAGCATTAGTGACTGTTCTTGTAACCAGAGCCTTGAGGAAATTGCTGAGAAAGGTTGTCACTAGCGGAAGAGCTAAACAGAGTCATGAAAGTCCTGAAGGTTTGACATTGAGGACTGTGCATTGTATATCTTTATCTGAGATTGTAAAAAACAGATATCTCTAGAGCATGTACAAGGAAGTAGATGTTAGCAATAAAAAGCACGCAAGGATTAGGATCTGAGCTTTTGCCTGCGAGCAGCATCAGCTCCTTGATCCCCACCTTATTTCTGAGTCTTATTTTTCCTTATTCTTCTGCGGCACGGTTCCCTCAGGTTGGTTCATTGTTGGGCTGGTCCCAACATACTACTTCCCCTAGTGCCCTGGAATAAACCTAGAATGAGCTCATATTTTTCTATGCTCAGTGCCGACAAGGTAGGAAATAACTACCGTTAAAATCTCCATTTAGGACTTCCCTGGTGGTCCAGTGGATAGGAATCCTCTGGCCAATGAAGAGGACATAGGTTCAATCCCTGGTCCGGGAAGATCCCGCATGGCGTGGGGCAACTATGCTTGTGTGTTGTAGCTACTGAGCCTGTGTCTCTAAAGCTTGTGCTCTGCAACAAGAGGGTAACTCCTGCTAGCCGCAACTAGAGAAAGCCCATGCACGGCAATGAAGACTCGGTGCAGCCAAACAAACAAAAACAAACAAACAAAACCCCTCAGACCCTCCATTTAGAAACATTAACTGAAGTTAAATGACTTGCCTAAGATTATAAAGATAGGAAGGAAGCACTAGAACTAGCATTTAAACTCAGGCTCTTAAATATCATACTCTCTTGTTTTGCTCACAGAGAATAACTATTCCATGTCAGGAGATTTCCCATAGCTCAAATCATTCCCCATGAAACAGAAAGTCTATTCCATAGATATTTAACGTAACAGTTAACCTGATACCCAGATATGAGTCCTGTCATTTGACACCAATGTTATAGAAAAGTTCCACTCCGCTTCATAGCCTATTTGCTCGTATTGAAGTGCCAAACTAGATTGCAGGAGAGCAATGTATATTGACCTTGAATGTTGACTTTACTAGTGAGCACACATCTGTTTTTGTTAATGGGGATGAGGGCAATCAGAGTGAGCTGCCAGAAGCAGACATTCCTGACGTGGAATTCTCTCCCAGTCTGTGAAGTGTTATCTATCATCCCTCGGGCTGGAGAGCAGGTTGTCAGTTTAGACAGTGGCCTGTTGAACCCAGAAGCTTCTGGACTCTTCTGTTCTTTCAAAAGAGGCCTTGTTTCTTCAGGGCCTTCAGCTGAAGTTGAATCTTAAAGGAGATGTGAGATTTCTGTGGAGTGACTACTTCAAAAGGACCCCAAGCAGGCTTGGAACAGTAAAAACAGCTCTGTGGGAGTCCTATCTAAACACTCCTTTCTTTTCCAGCAACAGATTCCAAGTACAGGAGCTGACCTCTTTTCTGATCTGCCTTCTCAGGGTCACGTCCCCCCCACAGCTCTCCTTTGCCCACTTTTGTATCCACTGCCCCAGCTCTAGCTTGTGTGGGGGAGGGGCGGTTGTCCATGTTGGGAATGGTTTCCATTTCCTTCCTTGACTGACATTCTTTTATAGACCACGGGACACACACATTGCACGGGCAGTGTTGCCTTGTAATGTGTTGGGCATTAGCAGCCTTCATGTGTTCCCTTGCAAGTTCCCCATTTGTCTTCCATGCAGGGCAGTTGGCCCTTATCCTGACTGACCTCTGTTAGACAGGCACGGAGGTCAGTTAGCAGGTTTTGTGGGGACTTGGCTTTTTCACTCAGCTACCTTACCCGAAGTGTTAGGCACAAGTCCAGCTCTTTGTGATCCCATGGACTGTAGCCGGCCAGGCTCCTCTGTCCATGGAATTCTCCAGGCAAGAATACTTGAGTGGGTAGCCATTCCCTTCTTCAGGGGGTCTTCCCAACCCAGGTCTCCTGCATTGCAGGCAGACACTTTACCGTCTGAGTTACCAGGGAAGCCCTTACCCGAAAGAAGAGTTGATGACAGGACTACATGCTCCTTGGAGGCAAGCAATTGTGACTGGGTTTGGGATCCACTCCACCACCCCAAGCGATTAGAACAGTTGTTGATTCGTCGACTGACTAAAACTGTATCCCCTGACATTTTGGTAGAAAGTGAAGCTTTTTCAGAGAGCAGTGTATGAAAAAACAATGGAGCTGTGAGGTGTGAATCCAGACAGTCATGACAGTAAGTCTGCTAATGAGGTGGTATTCATAGTCTGATTTTATATTTCTTTTCTAACTCAATAAAAATGTGATTTTTTTTCTTGGTTACAAAAGAAATATGATGACTTATGGTTCAATAATTCCATATGTAATTTCTTAGGCTTTTGACATTTATATCCTGCTATGAATAGTTATACTATTTATCATCTGAGATATCTGCTCATTTCACTGGGAGAAGCTTTTTTTTTATTATTTTTATTTTTAAAAGCCAGAACATTTATTGCCCAACTAATTGTTGAAATCCTTAAGAGGAACTGGATGTTTCAACAGCTGCTTGCTTGGGTTTAGGTGTTGTTCTTGCATGGAATCTGTGCCTGAATCTGAGGTATAAAATTTTTAGGTGCCTCATTCGACCAGTCCCTGTAGTATTTTGTCTTTTAGCTTTAGCATTCCAGTTATACTTTCTCTTTCGCTTGGTCGGATAACCAAACTTACCGCAGGTCAATTTCTTAAGGTGGTAGGCCTTCGAGCTGCAGCAGCCGAGACCAAAGAGTGGGAGAAGCATTTTGAAATGCATGTTACCTCTGGTCATCCCAGCCATGTCCCTTCACCTCTCTATCCTCTACACACCACATAAAAGCTTTCCCAAATTATAACTTGGTCAAATCAAAGGAACTAGAGGTTTGCATCTTGGGCAAATAACAGGTAGTTAAAGATATGAGCCAGAGGGGACCTGCACCCACTCTGATGCCCTTGAGGTAGCTGGACCTGAATAAGCTATGTCTAAGTGTGAGAATTGGGCATGACCTTCAAGGTCGTGGGAATCCAGATGGACTTAACTCTTCCTGGAGCTTCCCCTGCCTAAGCTTGCAGGGCAATGAGCCATCAGCACTGAATCTCATGCCTTTACACTGCAGAGGTCCAGATTCTCCACCACCCTGGAAGCTAGGACAGATACCTGGTATTGAGCTTCCTGCCTATTTTGTCCTTTGGGGCACTCAGATTAGATTTAATTTAATGCAGAAAAATAAGGAAATACTCATATGTACTCTGAGTGTGGTGTAAGAATTTTTAACTGTGAATAATATATGAAAGAAAAAGTCAACCTCAATTTCAAACAAATTAAAATTTAAATGAATTTTTTTTCTCCCCTGTTAGATTAATGCTGTGCTTAGCTGCTCAGTCATGTCTGACCCTTTGTGACTCACGGACTGTAGCCCACCAGCCTCCTCTGTCCATGGGATTCTCTAGGCGAGAATACTGGAGTGGGTTGCCATGCTCTCCTCCAGGGGATCTTCCCAACCCAGGGATCAAACCCAGGTCTCCCACATCGTAGGCAGATCCTTTACTATTTGAGCCACCAGGGAAGGCCTGGTGGAAGTTAGATTAGTAAAGAGATTTTTAAAAGCTCGCGCTTGATAGTGAGTGAAGGTACAGTGAAATGGGTACACTTGTCTACTTTCATTAGCTATCTAAATTGATGCAATCCTTGGTATCATAATTTTGTAATTATTAAGAGGCTTAGGGACTTCCTGGTTGTTAGGGAGTCCAGTTGTTAGGACTCTGTTCTCTCACTGCAAGGGGCACGGGTTTGATCCCTGGTCGAGAAACTAAGATCCTGCATGCTGCATAGCTAAAAAAAAAAAAGTACTTATTAAGAGTCTTAAATTTTGACCCAGTAATTCTTCTTTCACCAATTGATTATAATTAAATAATCAGAAATGTGGATAAGTATTTATGCACAAAGATATTCATGGTAGTGTTTATAGCTGTAATAAATGTGATGTAATGATTAGGTAACAGTGTGGTTCTAAGAGCAAGAAAATGGTTAGATAAATGATGGCAGATCAAGATTTAATATTGAAGTAATCATTTAGATTTTTAAAAAGTTGCCATGGTTCCCTCCCAGATGAAATTAGATGTAAACATGTGTACAAGCCAGCTCTGGCTGCGTAACAAACCACCCCAAGATTAAATGGCTTAAAACATGCTCGAA